>NC_089219.1:133294648-133628815 GCF_963924675.1 Phocoena phocoena | reverse complement strand
AACCAGGATAGCTTCTTTTGACAATCAGATGTGGCAGCCATAGGGCACTGCATCTCCTTTGCTGGCAGTGGGCTGTAGAGAGTGTGGCCACACCATTACCATGAACCGTCCAGCATGCCTCCTCTCCATCCATACCATATTGGCTTCTGACACTGAGGCTGAGTGCCAGGGCCCCTTGATCATCCTCTCACACTGCAGATTTCCTGATGGTAGAGAAATATTTCTCTCTATCCCCGTTTCCATCAGTCGAGAGATCCAGATGAATGGCTTTTCCTATGCCTAGCTGGGTTCACTCACTTACATGGCCTGCCCGGGCCCTCCAGAGTTTTGCTTTTGTGATGGCTGAGTCAGAAGACTGCTCATCTCTATGATGCTAATGATCTAGGTGCCAGAGAAAAAGGCTGCGTCTGCCAGAGGCTGATTTGACCTGTGTGTGCAGGCAAACTCTCCACATGCCCTTCAAGGCACACCAATCCACCATGTTCCAGACCTGTTATAGGGATACTTCACGATTCATAGGATGAGATTCATGGCCTCTCTTATAGCTCCTTATAACCTGATCCTCCCCCATCCCCTGCCTCCAATTTTCTCAGTCCTCAGATTTCTTGCCCTTGTCTTTCTATACATTTCCACGATTCCTGATGCAGAATGTTTTACCCTTCAACTCCTGCCAGGGGTACCCTTCCTGAGGTTTTTGTGGGAGTTTATTATAGCAGCCTGTCCTTCATCTGGACTTTACTGCTCTCTCCAGCATGATTCATGATTTCGTTCTGCAAAGCATTTTTAGAGCCTTGTTTGCTATGGAAGAGAACTAGGAAACAAAGCAGCATGTTGTCTTAAATCTGGTCCCTCTCATAAGGGGGCTAGTTAATTTTTAAAATTGTAATCCTCGGGCTTCCCTGGTGGCACAGTGGTTGAGAGTCCGCCTGCCGATGCAGGGGACACGGGTTCGTGCCCCGGTCCGGGAGGATCCCACATGCCGCAGAGCGGCTGGGCCCGTGAGTCATGGCCGCTGAGCCTGCGCATCCGGAGCCTGTGCTCCGCAACGGGAGAGGCCACAGCAGTGAGAGGCCCGCATACAGCAAAAAAAAAAAAAAAAAGAATTGTAATCCTCCAGTAATGGACCATCTGAAAGGACAGTCTCTCTCTCAGTTGGAGCCTCCTGTGACACAGTGATGTGTCACGTGTCCTGACCCATGCCTGCCTGGTCACCTTTCAGGGAAATCGTCCTCTCCCATTCCCCTGGTCTCAAAGTCTCAATGTTCCTTGTCCTTTCCAGATGTTTCTAACTGAACAATTGTCTTAACGCCCCAGGGGCTACCAGCTCACGTGGAAGCCCAGGTTCTACTAATGGTACTTAGCTGAATAAGCTAATGATGGAGAGGGGCAAGATCTCTCACAAGCAAAAGAAGCTTTTGCTTTTATTTTAATTTCTATTTATTCTTTGATATTCTGGAGCTTCCTTAGTAGGTACCAAGCTAAGTAAGTTTTAAACAATATAAAAACTACAGAAAAACTTACTTTTTCTTGGATCCTTAGTTGTATGCAGTTCAAGTCAACAAACAGCTGGGGGTGCCTCCTGGGGCCCTGGCTGTGCTTGCACTCAGTTTTGAGCTAACAAAATGTGGAGATAATGCTGGCTTTCTAGAAAGTGTACACAAGATCAGCAGGGGGGAAAAAGCAAAACTCGAAAAGCAGGACAGAAGAAGTTTGATAGACACAGAGGAAGGCAGATCGAGAGACAGGAAACGGTGATTAAAGCATGAGATAATATTCTTGGTAGTTCAGTCTGTGGATGATAGCAGACCAGAGGCTTTTGCAGACTCTGAAGACAAGAAGTATTTCTTGAAGACACATGTGGTTTCCTCAAAAGCAAATACTCGTTTCAAATGACGTCCTGTTAACCTTGCTCCCATTTTTCTCTGTTCTCCATGTTAATGCGGCCACTATTCACCCAGCTGCTCAAGCCAGATGCCTCCTGACCTCCACTCCGCCCCCCCCACCGCTCCTCCCCCAGTCACCCGATTTAGTTGTCTCTGTTTGCTAAGTGCTGAATCCATTCCTGCTTCTCCCTGCCCTGCCAGGTCCTGCCATTCCTTCTCCACGGGGATTTTAATCTGTTGTAAACGTGTAAAGGTGTAAAGGTCACTCAGGCAAAACCTGGCTTGTGTCAGGATTCCTTCCAGCACCATGTACACACACACACACACACACACACACACACTCACTCACTCACCCTCCACTGTCTCTCACACACATCCTCACAACACCCTCTCACATATACACACACTCACTCAGACTCTCACATATCCTCATACACACATACCTTCACACACACTGAGATCCCTCCAACAGAACCTCACTGATGCTGTACAACTTGTAACTGGCCTTTGAAGGAGGGCCTCTAAGCGGTCATATCCCAGAACCGGCCATTTGTCAGCTTTTCCTTCCTCAGGAGCTTATTTTGAGTTGCAGTTACTTAAGGACTGGTCTTGGGTCACAGGTCAATTTTCATGTTGCGCCACCTTCAGGTTCCTTCTGCTTACTCCGCTATACATGAATTCCAGCCTGTAATATTACCCCTTCCTTACCTATAGCTACCCGCCTCCTCGCTCATGGCAAGTTCCCTGTATGCATCCCTGTTCCCAGGAGAATAAATCTCATATTATATAGAACTCCCACACCTGTGATATATAGGGCAGCCTCCACCACAGCCCTGGGAGGACTTCCGAGCACGCTTCTGGTCTCTGATGCAGGAACAGCTCTATCCTCTTTGAGTGGAATACTCATTTCCAAGATATGTCCCCTCCCTGCCCAGCAGGGAGGAGATCGCCCCCCAAGAGGGTAAGGACTTTTTATCTGACCAAGTGGCCCTGCCTGGTATTATCTAGTGAAGCTTCACTTCATTGGAGACATTATTATCCAGTTAAGGAAGTAATGAAATTACTCCGAAGTTAGAAGTTGAATTAATTAAAACGATTATTACTATCATCCCCGGGAATGAAATGGAGTTGTTAGGTAAGATTGTATTTTTTTTCCCTCTCTGAATGAAAGATGAATCTCCTCTTTTTCTTTCCATTTTGAGCCTCAATAAGTAGAAAAATAGCAGCACATTTCTGAAGAGAGCTGGAAAATGAAAGAAGAATGATAATTCATTATTCAGTAATCAAATTCTCTTGCAAAAGCAGCAGATTCTGCCAAGAACACAGGGCTGTGGGGGAAAGGCAAACTCAGACCCTGCCCAGCTCACACTTCTGGGGCGAATGCTCTCCACAGAGACCTTATTAAGAGGAGAAAGACGGGGAGCCAGCATGGGGTACCACTCTTCACAGCCCCTCTACCTTTGTACAGCACATCAGCATGCAGGCATTGTTTTACGGGCCAGCACTCCCTCCTCCCCAAACCCCACTCTCAGATTAAGAAGCCACCGTATAATCATCTGCCTTAAGGTTCCAGAATGGAACCGTCTCCACTGGGGCCTCTAAGTAGAGAGAAAGAGAAAATCTTTGCAAGAGAACACATCTGTGAAGCAGCCTCTATTCGTCAGTCTGTTCCTGCTCTGTGTTCTTGGGCTAGGCAGAATTCCAAGACGATCCCCAAGATCCCCATTCTTCTACCACCTATTCAAGCAAAGGCTTACCTAGGTGTTTGAAGGGACTGTGTTAGAAGGGTGTTGTGAAAGGATCTTGCAGATGTAAATCAGTCGACTTACAAAAAAGAGAGTATCCTTGAGAGATCTGACGTAATCAGAGGAACCCTTAAAAGGCACTGGGCTCTTCCTAAAGAGTTTGAAGTGTGAGCAGGATTTAACACTAGGGAGATTCTCTATTGCTGGCTTGGAAGATAGAGGGGCCAGGGAATGAGGAAAATGCGTGACCTCTAGGAGCTGAGAGTAGCCCGTGGCTGATAGTCAACAAGGGAAAAAGGACCTTCGTCAGTGCTACGACCACAAGCAACTGAATTCTGCCACAACCAAGTGAGCTTAGAAGAGGACCCTGAGTTTCAGATGAGACTGGAGCCTGCCTGATACCTTGATTTTAGCCTTGGGTGACCCATGTGCAGAGAACCCAGCCACACTGCCCTAGGACCTCTGACATACAGAACTGTGAGCTAATGAATGGGTTTGTTTTGGGGTTTTTTGTTTTGTTTTTTTTGCGGTATGCGGCCTCTCACTGTTGTGGCCTCTCCCGTTGCGGAGCACAGGCTCCGGACGCGCAGGCTCAGCGGCCATGGCTCATGGTCCCAGCCGCTCCGCGGCATGTGGAATCCTCCCGGACCGGGGCACGAACCCGTGTTCCCTGCATCAGCAGGCGGACTTTCAACCACTGTGCCACCAGGGAAGCCCCTGAATGGGTATTTTTAAGCCATTAAGTTTGTGTTCATTTGCTATGAAGCAACAGTCAACTGATAGAACTCTCATGGATCCCTACAGCAGTCTGCCTACACAATCTACTCTGTGCAATGTTTCCAGGTGTGCACTTGTGCTCTGGCTCTCCCAGGTTTTAAGCCCCTCAAAGTCAGGGACTATGAATGCCTCACCTATGAGAGGGCGGGTTGTGGGATGGTTAAGAGCACTGAAGTCAAGCATCCTGTCTGAATAGCTGTTCTACCAGCTACCTTGGGCAAATTCATCCCCTGAACTTTAGGTTTGTTATTTTTAAGGCAAAGCAAATGACAACTGCCTCTCAGGATCACTGTGAGGATTAAATGAAACAATCATGGAAAACCAAATGCTGGGATGAAGTAAATGATCAATAAATGCATGGCAATTATTATTTGCTTTTAAGCCATAAAGGTGCATTCAGCAACTACTTTGTGCCCAGCTGGGATCTATGCTAGATGCGAGGGTTATGATGACAAATGACACCAAGACCTGGCCTTCAATATTTACAGTCAGTCCAGTCCCCACAGTGTCTTGGGTAATGTTCTGTCCAAAGAAAGGACTTGGTGTCTTGGAGGTGACGTACTGGGGAGTAGGCTGTGGGCAGCTCCAGGCCATACCTAGAGACGTCCAGAAGGTACAACAGAAGAATCTAGGTACCCAAGCACATCCCGGAAAATCATGCTACCAGAACAGAGTCACTATGAAGATTAATTCACCAACTTGTTTGAGAATACGAATCACCTGAAGGGCCTTATTAAAATACAGATTTGGGATCCCACCCAAGACAGAGGAAGCTCCTGCTATATATTTCATAAGCACCCCACACTGGTCCTATTCCAGTTATTTCTAGTTATGTAACAAACTACACCAAAACTTAGAGGGTCAACACAAGTCATTTTATTACATGTGCAGATTTTGTGGGTCACAAATTTGAGCAGGGCTTGACTATACAATTCTTCTGTTCCATGTGATGTTGACTGAGGATCCTTGGTGGTGCTCAGCTAGCACATGGGCCAGTCTGGAGGGCCCAAGATGGCTTCAGTTCACATGTCTGCCACCTTTATGAGGGTGCCACTCCAGGCTCCCAGAGAGAGTGTCCCAAGAGACAGAAAGAGGAAAGTGCCAATTTCTCAAGGCCTGGGCCCCAACACTGGCTTAGTACATGTCCTCAGTATCCTATTGGACAAAGCAGTCACAGAGCCCACCCAGAGCCAGGGTGTTGGGACACAGACCAATAGGAAGAATGTAAAAATTGTGACCATATATAATCTGCCACATAGCCTAAGAAAAATTAGGAAATACTCTTTTTCCAGAATATTGAATGGCTACAGCCTCTGATATGGCCAGTTTCTGAGTGTTCTAGAGCAGAGGTCAGCAAAGGTTTTTCTGTAAAGGGCCAAATAGTAACTACATTAGGTTTGCGAGCCACATATAGTTTCTGTCACATATTCTTTTTTGTTTTATTTTAAATTTTTTAAAAAATATGTGCAAACCGTTCTCAGTGTGTGGGCTGTACAAAAATAGGCTGCAGACCAGATATGACCCATGGGCTGTAGTTTGCTAACCCTGTTCTAGAATAATCTTTCATGACACAGAGTCTGGCTGAACTGTGAGTATGATGACAACCTCTACCCATTGTGTACCCTGAGTAGCAATAACTCAGAGGATCTTAGAGCTAGAAAGGACCGTGGGAGTCATCTACGCCAATCCATCCAGTCTTCAGATGTGGAAACCAGAGTCCAGAGAGGTTAAGAGACCTGGCAGAAGAACCATGATAATTAATAGTAGACTCACAGAGATCCCTAGACCTCCTCACTTCTAATCCAGTGTTCTTCTCACTGCATCAGACTGTGTTTAAAAATGCTGCTTTCGGGCTTCCCTGGTGGCGCAGTGGTTGAGAGTCCGCCTGCTGATGCAGGGGACATGGGTTCGTGCCCCGGTCCGGGAGGATCCCACATGCCGCGGAGCGGCTGGGCCCGTGAGCCATGGCCGCTGGGCCTGCGCGTCTGGAGCCTGTGCTCCGCAGCGGGAGAGGCCGCAGCAGTAGGAGGCCCGCGTACCGCAAAAAAATAAATAAATAAATAAAATAAAAAAATAAAAATGCTGCTTTCCTAGTCAGTAGAAATAGCAGATATCTAGGAGTGAGGGTCAGACATAGCAACAGGGAATTATGCTTGGACCCTAGGACCTCGGAGTGTGTTTACCCCTGGCTGTGGTCCAGGTTATGAGTGCAGGGCAAGCTTGTGGCAATGCTGCTTGGCCTGTCTCTGCCTATTGGTTGGAAAACCAGAATGCAGTCTGTCACTTCTATTAGGACAGATCTTTACCGGTATGGTTAGGATGCAGACCATATAAGGAAAAGGGGTATGGAGAGGTTACTCAAGGATCTGCAAGCAGTTGGCTGTGGTATCCATGTCTCCCACTGGAGAAAAGCTGTCAGGGTTTTAAGAATCACTTGTCTCCTTAGAGGAAGGTGTCATTTAGGGGAGATTCTCACTTTGCTGAATTCTTCCAGAAGCCTCTGATCTACTAGTATTTGCTTGCATGCACCATGCTTTCTTGTGTCTCCGTGCCTCTGTGTATGCTGTCTCTTCTGCCTGGGAAGCAGCCTATATGCCTTATTGGTCAACTTAAATAATATCTCCTCTGAGAAGCCTTTCCTGACCTTCCTAGGAGATTAAGGCACTTATCCTAGACCCTCACATCTTTTAAATTTTATGTAAATAATATAAATAATCTGTCCCTAGGTCACTTACTGAGCTTGAAACAAATAGTAACTATTTCTGTTACACATCTTTTTTTGTAGGCATTGTCTAATTGTGTTGTATCGTAATTGTTTATTTTCATGTCAAGTTCCATATTAGATTGTAAGCTAGTTGATGGTAGAGATAATACTTTTTTGTTTGTTTGTCTCCCCAGCCCCTACTATAAAGCCTGGTACAAGTAGGTGTTCACATAAATGTTAGCTGGATGAAGGAGTACATGAATTTATGAAAATGGGTACATCTGCAGTGAGTACTAATACATTCCTCCAGGGTCAGGGCCCAGATGACTCTGACTGCCTGGTGGTTCAGGTCAACATTTTTTTTCATTGTTGGCTCTGAAGAGTTGGAATCAATCGAAATGTTCCCATGAGGAACTTATGAAGTACAGTTGACCCCTGAACAACACGGGTTTGAACTGTGTGGGTCCACTTACATGTGGATTTTTTGCTCTAAATCCATACTACAGTACTATACGATCTGAGGTTGGTTGAGTCTGCGGCTGCAAAACCACGGATGCCCAGAGCAGATGGTAACTTGGATTTTCACTGCACAGGGAATGGACGGGGTGCCACGTTGTCCAAGAGTAAATTGCATTTTCATATGGGTCTCAAATGTTAGAACCATTTCTTTCAAGAGTTGCTTAGGCATAATTCTGTTCAACTGGCCTTGCAAGGCTTATCTTCCAAGTTGGGATTTGGGTATACTCATCTGCCCTTTCCAATGTCCTAAATACTGGGCCTTGAACCAATCATACATTCTGGCACTTTCAAAGGAAAGCGCACAAGGTCGACAGTTGGCTGTTGACAGCTTAGTTCATGAGATATTTTAGAACACTTGCTTAACATATAACTCATACTTTAGAGGCACATCATTATAAAGTCCTGCTGGGGTCTTCTCGGATGTATCTTGCCAGTCCTAGCTGCTCTTCCTCAGATCATATGTTTTGATTCAAAGTAACTAGACACTGGCCTATCATTATCCCTTTCCACATAACAGTTTTATTTTTTATATTGACTCCTGCCTTTTGCCCACATAATGCGAGCTTTGACTAGCTCCATCTTGACCTCTTGCAATTGCAATGCAGAGCAATGAGGGATTGTTTTTCCAAGAGCTCTAGTAGACTTGACCAATTGGTTAATACCCATATGGATTCTAGGCCTTTGGAGGGATGAGTTCTCTGTGCCAAGGTAAGATGCTTGGCTTGTCTGCTTGCAGGGAGAAGGGAAGTTTGGCGATTTGTAAGGTCCTTCCCAGCTGCCCATCACTACAGCTATGCTGCTGTTGTTTTGCCATTGCTACAAATAACTAGTTGGAGGGAGACTGCGGGCTTACAATGGTATCAGACTATGTAGAGAGACTTAAAGTGCTATGAACATGTTCAGACTTTCCCCACCGCTCGGGAACCTCCCCTTGCTGACTAGTTTCTCTGCAGGCAAGTATCATCAAGCAGAGAGCCTGGGTCACGGGAGAAGGACAGCACCAGAGCAGGGATGCAGACTTTTGGTTTACAATGTGTACTTGTCTTTAGTTCTACAGTTTTGTGCATTTCTCCCACCCCCAGAGCCCAGGGATGGAAGAGGGGGCTGCCCGGAGTGTGACATTAACTGACCTCGTGTCATTGCATTTGGGCAAATGTTATGGCTATAAAAATGCAAGAATGCTCACTGAGGACAAATAAAGTAACACATACTCACACAGGACTCCTGTAGTAGAGACAAAGGACTGGTGATAGAGAGAAGTCTTTGTGATTTTCTGCTGCCGCTATATCTCATATTCTGACTGTGGACATTTTACTTCCTAAGTTTGAACCTCAGTGTCTGTCTCTGTAAATTGGAGGTAATATAGCACTTTGCTCGGCCCCCCACATATCGTTTAGCTCTGTTAAGTTCTTAGAACCTGTAGAGGTCAGGGCTGGCCTGAGGCAAAAGCGTACCCCATGCCATGTTCACATGCAATACCCTTGGAGGTCTGCTTCCAATGCCAACTCTGTGTTCCTGGATGAGGAACTCAGAGACAAGACGTAGCCAGCCTCTGAATGTCTCCCAGCTCACAAGTACAGAGTGAATGTCAAAGTGGAATCCGGAGATTCCCCAGCAGGGAATTGGTATAGGGAGTGGGTGTTAGTACCTATGCTTTGTGAGACCCTATTCAAGACCCCAAATGACTGACCAGGTGCCCGTTCTCCTCCACACACTCCCTGAAGGGTTGGCTGTGGTTGTCTTGTAGGAACATGTAAAGAAATATCACCGATGCTAAGGCACCAGTTACATGAAGGTTTTTGCTCCCTCCCCACTCCTGAATAGGAGTAAAGAGCTCCCATCCTCTGGAGGTGAGAAGAAGCATCTTCTTTGATGAGGAGGTCCAGAAAGGCATTTCTTCAGTGGCATTTTTTTCCTAGAAGAAATAACAGAAATCCCCACTCTCAATGACAACAACAAAGCGAAAAAAAGGATTCCATCGATACAGAGAGGGTGTATCTGGCATGTCAGGATGCCCTTGATAACTGCTGGAGGCTGAGCAGGCAGAAGCTGGAGATCAAAAAGAGAGAGAAGGAGGTAGGGAGGGGTGAGAGAAGGCAAGGCAGGGAGGGACTTAGAGAGTCAGTAAATGTCTGCAGTGAAACACTCTAAATCAGAGTCAACAAACCACAGCCCATGAGCCAAATCCGGCCCACCACCTGTTTTTCCACAGCCCGTGAGCTACAAATTGTTTCTGCATATTTGAATGAAAAAAATAAACTGAGGAATAATAGTTTGTGCCGTATGAAAATTACATGAAATCCGAATGTCAGTGTCCATAAATAAAGTTTTCTTGGAATGCAGCTCTGCCCACTGGTTACTGACTACCACTGCCTTTGGACCTCAGTGGCAGAGTTGAGCAGGTGTGACAGAAGCCATATGGCCCCAAAATCAAAAAAAAATTACTATCTTCCCCTTTACTGGCAAATTTGCTACCTGCTGACCCCTGTACTAGATAGCATGTTAAAAGCTGGTCTGTCAATTGGATTTAGTAGTCTCAATTTCCCCAAGAAGCACTTAGCAGTTCTTTGTTATTGGGCAGCTTTTCTGGTAAATTGAGGGTCAGTGCTGCAAAGACAGGTAGAGAAAGGCCTTCCCATGCTGTCTCCTGCTCTCCTCTGCCCCTCAGCCACCTGCATTCCCTGCACATCTCAAGCCGCTCTTTCTGGAAGTCAGCCTGCCAGTGGAACTCAGTGTACGCGAGAGTTTCGTTTGAGCAATCACATGGGGACGATATCCAACTTTTGGAAATATCACAGAAAAATAAAGTTATATATGGAAATATGTGTGAAATGTGTTACAATGATTTCCATTTCTTACAAAGAAACTATAAGCACAGCACAGCCATATTTGAATCATTGAATGTATATTAATCACAGAGTGATATGTGATGTTATTAAACTTCATCATAATAGTGAATGTTGGATAGCATGTGCTGTAGATAGTCTGGCTAATTAATCACACTCGTGGTGTGTATTTCGTATTGCTGCAGTGAATGCTGCTATATTTGACACAGTTACTGCACCTCGTGAAGCACAGTATTAGGTATTCAAAGATGCATGTTTTCCCCAATGGCATTTTTTATCCCGTTAACACTTGCAAAATGGCTGTTGGACAAGAAACTCACATTACCACACTAGAATTGCCTCCATTCCCACTACTCTTCACCAACTAGATCTTTCTTTAATTAGGTTCCTGCGTAAACTAGGCATTTTTTTTAATAGTTTTTTGTTGTTGTTGTTGGCAGTTTGCTTTACTTTTAAGTGACTGGCTGAATCCTCATGTATTCCCCGAGGAACTTGTTACATAATCCAGAGGCAGGTTTTTTAACTCAGGGGAATCTAGTTCAGTTGGAAGGACAGGAACGTATTGAGAGGGCGAGGGAGCGATAAAGTAGTTATACCATCGTAAAGCAATTACACTCCAATAAAGGTTTTTTTAAAATTTTAAAAAAGAAAGATAAAAAAAATACTTATAATACTGCCTTGTGTAGAAGCTTCTTGTGAGTACCAGAAACAGGGGAGGAGCCTCTGAATTGGCCGCTGAGAGGTGGAGGAAGATAAGAGCCATGGTGGAGTGTTGGGTCGGGGACATGGGAGGAGGCAGGGATATTTTCCTGAACGACTGTGCATGAAAAGAAGATGGGAGCAGATTCAAGCTTAGGGAGACGAAATGGCACATGAATGCGTTTAGACAAAAATGTGGATGGAACAAAAAGAAGAGGCTGTGGGTCTAGCTGTGATCTGAGAGGGAGTGTGAGTGAGTGGTCCACGTGTGGACACGGTTTCTCCTGCAAGGTGCATTCAGAGAACCATTGTGCAAGGGGGTGGGTGCGCCAGAGGAAGAGCTTATCAAACAGCACTTAAGGCCAGGGATGGAGGTGGGTTTGTGTGCGAATGTTGTGTGGGCATTGGGAAGGAGAGAAAATAGAAGGAAAGGGGTTATGGAGAAGGTGTTAATTGCCTCCCCGCCCTCCCTGTTCTGTAACCTGACTGTAAACATAGTTTCCTTGTCTGGCTTTTTAATGGACCGCTTGGGTGGATATGTGGCTGTGTGCCGTGTCAGGAGTGATGTTACTGAAGCGGGCAGCCCTGGGGCACTGCTTCTCCCCTGCAGTTCATCATGTCTGAATTAAAAAGGGAATTGTTTGGACAAGCCTACTAAGTGAATGTTTTTCCAGCATTAGTGGGAGAGCTTAAGTAGCTCCCATTGGATAGAAACAACATCTAACTACCTCAAGCTGTGCCGGGAGAGGAAATTTATGTAACAACATTCACGTGGTATCTTTCCTTTGCTTCCCTGGTTTCCTGCATTTCAGATTGGTCTAAAGCATCTGTCCAAAACTCTGCCTGGGTTGAACTTACCCTGCATCCATCTCCTAAATTGTCCCCAAACCATCAGGCCTGTTTGGACACTCTGATTTGGTGCTGTTTCAGCAAGATTGTGAGTGAGCATGTTTTCACTTGGATGTGTGTGTGTGTGTGTGTGTGTGTGTGTGTGCGCTCATACAAAAGTGTGTGGCACTGAAGAGAGAGGAACCCTGGTTACAGAGACTCTCCAAGGGGCAATTGCTATAGGAAAGTATTCAAGCAAAATTATCTGCATGAGTTTTCTACTTCTCTCTGTAAGAGCTACGCCAAGCCACAGGAATCCCAGCTCCTGGGTTATTTCTAGTTATGCCATCTCCAGTCTATTTCCAGGAGAATATACCAAAGGAAGCCAAAAACTGTAAAGAGAATTGTCCAAGGTTGTGTTATGTAGGGAAAAAAAAGTAAATAGTTTTGGGTCTGTACTTTGGGAAGGGGAAGAGGAAGCCAATGGGGAGGGGGGGAGACCAGCTGCTCATCTAAGGGGAAAGGTGCTGGGATTCTTTTGTGTCTTGGAGCAGGTCTCTCTGAGGCTGCCTAGCTGGGGAAGGAGGTGGGATCTGCACACCTCAGCAGCAGAGAGACCCAGAAGGAGAAGCTGACGAGGAGCTGGAGAGAAACCTGCTCTGCCAGTAGAGAAGGTGAGGCCAAAGAGGAGAGAAATTGTTGTTGTGGCCAAAAGTGTCCCCGGCTTCTGCCTGCACCATTAACTCTGCGGAGGGAGGGCTTTGGTCGCAGCCAGTGCAGGTGTGAACGCTCAAGTCATCACTTGGAAAATTGGGCCCTGGTGGCAGGAGCCGCCAGCTGCTCACTGATGGACTCTGATGCCTTCCAAGTCAAGGCTGAGCCCAGCATCCCTACCCCTGCTCCCCTTTCCCGGCAGTGTACTTGGCCCCCCACTGCCACCCTCCTCCCTCCAATCCTTTGCAGCTTCTCATGTAATTTGCTGGTAACAAGCCTCATAAAGTTTGATCGTGCTTGTGAGGACTGCAGACGGACGAGTGGAGTGAGGTCATGCTTCTGGCAGTGGAGCACGAGGGTTAATGCAGGTCCCAGAGGGAACTGCCTGCCTGAGCTTTTTTTTTTTTTTTTTTTTTGTGGTACGCGGGCCTCTCATTGCTGTGGCCCCTCCCGTTGCGGAGCACAGGCTCCGGACGCGCAGGCTCAGCGGCCATGGCTCACGGGCCCAGCCGCTCCACGGCACGCAGGATCTTCCCGGACCAGGGCATGAACCCGTGTCCCCTGCAACGGCAGGCGGACTCTCAACCACTGCGCCACCAGGGAAGTCCCTGCCTGGGCTTTTTCAGGAATGGGAGGTAAGTTAACCACCTTCATGCTTTCAAAGTGTCAGGCAAGTAAAACCTGACATGCTCTTGCTGGGCTATATAGCCGTGTTCTCTGAATTCTTACGGTTTATCAGCTCCTTTTACAAGTCCAACCCCCTCTCTCCTCTGCTCCCATCTCCTGGGACCTTCAAATCATCATAAAGCCAAACCTTTATTGTCATCTCATCGTCTTGAACCATTGAGCCCATCCAGCGTTTCATTGTCTCTTCTGTCACTCTCCATCTTCCCAACCTCTCTTAATCCCTTCCCATTATTGTTGTCACACCCCTCCTCTTCCTTCTTTCCCAAGAATCCTTAACTCCTACTCCCTCCCCCTCCTCCTCTTCCTCCACCCCTATCTCGCTCTCTTTCCCGTATCCTCTGTACTTTCGTGGACCTCTGTCATAGGCTTATTGGCTTGGCATCTCAGTGGTACATAGACAGATGGAAGAGACCAGAACAATGAAGCAGGCAATTTCCCAAGGTGAACGAAAAAGCTTCACTCTTGATTCTTCCGAACCACCCAAGGCACTTCTCAATTTAGCAAACGTGTGGAACACCGTTAGGTACAGCTACCATGTTAAACACTGGGGCTTAACTCTACTGTTTAACTTGGAATCTGAATTACCACAATTTTGACTACTAATATTATCACTAAACTATCTTTTGCAAATAGCACCATTGTTAATTTGCAAGCTTATTAAATATCTCTTCTATTGTTATCCATTCAAATAAATACATCTTCATTGGGTACCTTTGATGTGGCAGTCATTATGCTAATCATTGGAGATATAAAGTGCCCTTCATAGGACTTACAAAAATCTCTGGAATAGTCAGACCCCAGGGTATTCACTGGCTAGTCCAAGGTTACAGAACTAATGAATGGACAGCTTGGATTTTTTCAGTTAGAGCTAATGCTCTTCCTTCAACATGGTTTCTCAAACTTGTTTGTAGTACCTTGGAATCACCTGGGAAACTAAAGTATACTGATGTCTGGGTCCCACTCCCAGAGATTCTAATTTCATTTCTATGGGGTATGGGTTGGGCTCAAGATTTTTAAAAGTTCCCCAACCGATTCTAATATGCAGCAAAGAGCCACCATCCAGAGCTCTTTGTGGACTCTACTATCTAGTATTGTACTGTTTTTTGTGTGCTTGTTTGTGCAAGAGTGAACCTTGTTTCCTCTGTGAGGCTGTAAACAACTTGGGTATACACCTGTGTCTCCTACATTTTCTGTACGGCCCATAAGGCTTAGCACAGCACAGAATGAAACTGAAAGAGACATCACTATTTGTCGAGTTACTACAAGTATTATAACAAGTTGGAGGGTGAGGTTTGGTGGCAGGAAAGATTAGCAAAGGAGTTCTCAGCCCCTCACCTGGTGGCAGTGAACCTGAGCCATTTTCTGACAACTCTTAAAAGCACCCCACAACAAAATGGCTCTCTTTTAAAATTCAAACAAGCTCCCTTACTTGCCCTCTTTCTCAATTTTCCCCAATTTTATCTCTCGCAGGATTCCCCAGGAATTTTCTCTCCCCATTTAAAATTTTCTGTCTTCCAAACTGCAAACAGATGCCAGGTTGGCTTTCCAGAACCCTCTCCGCCTTTCAAAGCTGGCACCTGGAAGCCAGGCTTTGTCACCAGCACAAGGAGGATCCAGTCCTACCCTTCTACCATTGTCCATGCTACCCAAGGGCCTCCATGTAGAGGAACCATAGTTGTGAGCAGAGCCTTCAAGGACAGCCAAGCCCGTTGCTCCCACTGTCTGAGCCCTCGCCAGAATACTTTTAACTCTCCTTTCGTGGCAATATTGGCTCTTTCCAGCATGCACCTCAAAGCTCTTCCAGCTCTGCTCTTTACCCAGTTCCACAGCAACTTCCACATTTTTAGGTATTTGTTACAGCAGCACCCCATGATCAATACCAATTTCTGTCTTAGTCTGCTCAGGCTGCTATAACAAAATACCATGGACTGGGTGGCTTAAACAACAGAAGTTTATTTCTCACAGTTCTGGAGGCTGGGAAATCCAAGATCGAGGTGCCAGCTGGTTCTGTTTGGTGAGGGCTCCCTTGCAGATGGCCACCTTCTTGCTGTATCCTCACATGGCAGACAAAAATCTCATGTCTCTTCCTCCTCTTATAAGGGCATTAATCCCATCATGAGATCCTCTCATGACCTAATCTAACTCTAATGTATCTCCCAAAGGCCTCATCTCCAAATGCCATCACACTTGGGATTAGGGCTTCAACACATGAGTTTTTGAGGGGACACAAACATTCAGTCTGTACTTATAGATACCCTATATCTGTGGGTGGGGAATGGGATTAGAGTATTTGCCTCATGTAAACCCAAAGGATCATTTGTCAGCAAATCCTTACCCCCCAAAACTTCTTGGTTCTAGAACAAAGTATTATAGCTCCAGCTTCCAAAATGTAGAGTTGTGAGACATGGAGGTAGGGAAAGGTAGGGTTTTTGCTTTTAAGAAGCTGCTTGGAAGGGTTCCTTCCTTCCTTCCTTCATGCATTCAGTGAGGGCTACAGTGAGTTGTGGTGGGAGAAGTGGGGGAGGGGCAGGAAGAAAGGATAAATTGGAGAGGCCGGCCAGTGGCATATCAGGTGTCACTCTGGGGAGTCTGGCATTCAGTCTGATTACTTGACGCACCCCTAGTCTGGGGGAAGCTACCAGCCAGCCTCTGCCACAGGATCTTTTCTGCCACTGAGTATTCAGTATATGAGGGTGGGTTCAAAAGTGACTGCCCAAGTGCTCAGCTGATGGTCAGATGGCAATGCCACCACCTCCTACAAAGACACTCTCAGGCTCAAGTTTCAAGGACATTTCTCCCGTCGTGTTGAGCTTGTATGCAATAAAAGAAAACAGTAGGCAGTTTCTGGTTGGGTATTATACTCTCTTTGAGGACTGCAGTCATGCCAACAATAGGCAACATATTCACTAACCTATTTTAAACAACAAGGACTCCCCCACCCACTGCCGAAAAAAAAGAAAACCCATGTTTCCAAAGGCACCTGCCATATCTGCTCTCAGTTGATGCCAGAGATTTTTAAGGATGAAAGGTTCCATAGCTGTAATTTTTAAAATACCACCTAAAACATGGTTCCATTGTTCTCCTGTCTGACACTACAGCTTCCATTTTCTCCCCTAAGTCCCTTCTTAGCAGAAAGAGGGCAAAAATCATTCCAGAGCTGAGGCCAGAAAGGACCCCACTGAATATACTTTTGTTTGCTTTTTAAACATCATTACCAGAATCTCTGAAAATTCCGTGTGTTCTGTTTGCTGAAGGACCTTGAGTTCTCAATAAAGCTGAGTTTGCAGAAGCCCCAAGGGAATTCTGTGTCCCTCACCACATGCCCAGGGACAGGTACCACTGTCTCCTTTCTCGATTTATATATATATTGAGACACCTGTTGAGCTTTTGGAGAAAGTAAAAAGCTTATTTCTGTTCATTTTGGGTAACTTTCTATTAACCTTACTTTTTTCCAGTCTAATCTTGCCATTCAGTTTCTGCCACAGGACAGTCACATTCAAAAATAGAAGGAAACGTTGAAAAAGTATGGGCAGGGTTTGCAGGGGAGAAGAATCAGACTCCTGTAAGGGTAGCAGGAATTTTACAGATTCTATTCTCATGACAACCGGGGAGGCAGGTAAAAGCATTCCCATTTCACAAATGAGGTTATAGAAACTCAGATAATTTGAATAATTTGCTTGAGATCACAAAGGTGGAAAGTAGCAGACCGGGTTCTATAGGTCTGCACACAGGGCAGGCTCCTAATTAGTATCTGTGGGTTTGAAATTCCATGTATAAAATTAGCTGGGGGAAGAGAAGGCTTTCTTTGATTAATTTGGGAAAATGATTAATGAGGGATGTAAAATTTGATAAAAAGAATATGCCATCAGATTTGTAAAATGCTTTCCTACCTTAGGAAATCTTCTGCAGCTCTTTTCTCATAGGAGAGACGGACCAAATGAAATATGGATTTTTCAGGCAAAGAAGCCGCAGCTTGACAGGATCATTTAATGAATTAGGGACAGACTAGGGGAGGAACGCAGGCTCCCAGCACCTAAGTCAGAGGCCTCAACATTACATCTGTGCTTCTCAAGCCTTGGCATGCTTCAAAATCAATACAGATTTCCAGAGACCACCGCAGAGCCACTGTATCACCATTTCTGGAAATGGGCCGTGGGAGAGTTATTTTAAGCAAACTCCCCAGATGCTTTTTCCTGACACCAATGTTTGTGAACACTTGCACTATTTTTTTGTTTTTTGGTTACTTAGACTTGGTGAGTTGGATGTCCTAGTCCCTCCCTTGCACTGAGGTGAAACTAAGACCCCTCTGGGATATCGGTGTCTTCTAACCCAGATACTGTTCAAGAAGGGAGACAAGAAAATACCCCTCAATGGCTCTCATATTTCACAAACCTCACTGTTAGCTACTTCTTCCTTGTATCTAACTATAGCTTTTCCTTATTCAGGGTTTTTTTTTCCATTTTCTCTTCGTTAGGAATAGAGAAGATAAGATCACCATCCCTTGTGTAATAACAGTCCCTATAATTGAAAGCACCTCTTATGTCTTTCTTCAGAATCTTCTACGTCAGACTGAATACTCTGCCCTTGCAGCAGAGTTATGAAATATTTTTAGATTGAGGCAATTCTAAGTTATGGACCCTGAGGAGAGCATCAAAGAGATGCTCCAAAGATATACGTTTTTTCCAAAGTGACATATTTTGAATAAATATTATTAAAGATGCGCACTAATTTTACTTAACAAGGAAAATGTACATTTTCAATTTCCTTTTGTTGTCCTACATTTTATTTTTAAAAAACCTAACCTAGAGTTATAAAGCATATAAAAATTAAAACAATCTTTAAAATCACCAATCACAATGATACACTATTTATGCAAATCAGTGAAAGTGACCAGACTTCTTTTATGCATTGCTCAATCCAGATTTATAGCTGCCCAATATCTAGGGGAAAAGGTGGGTCAGACAAGCTTATTTTTTTACTCACTTTTCTGTAGCTATTTTTCCCCCCTCTTACAAGAAAATCAGTGTCCGTAAAATGTGGGAAAACACCCTCTCTTCCTCTGATCCTTTTTCCCTACCCACTCCCCCCAAAAATAACCCAAACTATTTCTTTTACCCAATCCCTGGGAGATAATTCCAGTCTGGACTTAAAAAGACAATACCTGTATGTTTTCTCATGACATAAAAGATCATAAAAATGCCCTGGGTGGGGGAAGGACAAATCATTTGAGAGCTATGACAGGGTCAACAGAAAGGAGCAGAGGTCTCCATCCACAGTCAAGTCACTTTGACAGGATGCTCCTCTTTTAGCACTTGCCTAATATTTGTGCTCACTTAGTCTGTGACACCTCTGGTACCACTGGGGGCTTGGGACTTTCCTGTCTCTATTGTTGTATTCTAAAAAGTTTATTAGGCCCAGATTTAATACCGAGTCAGATTCTAAGTTCTGAATCCAGTAAAAAAAAAAAAAATGTATAGTTAGCTGCTGTTTATTTCCTTTTGTTCTACCTTTTTGTCTTGCTTGTTAGAAAATTTTAAACATTTAGAAATAGACAAATAAAAATAAACTCATTGTAGAAGATGTTCAAGTCAGTGCACTCTTCCTTCCCAGCTCCACCAGCGGAAGTACCACAGGCAGAATTATTCAGCAAAGAGACCTGCATGCCCTGTGGAGGAGGAAGGAGTGACATTAACACATGGGATTGGCATGCAGAGTAAGTGCCTGTCGGCAGGAAATATGTACAGACATGGTGCTTTATGACCCGTAGACACCACTCTTCCCATCGTCAGCCAACTTTAT
The DNA here is from genome assembly GCF_963924675.1 of Phocoena phocoena. Lineage (NCBI taxonomy): Eukaryota > Metazoa > Chordata > Mammalia > Artiodactyla > Phocoenidae > Phocoena > Phocoena phocoena. The sequence goes on along the minus strand of NC_089219.1, from coordinate 133,609,614 downwards.
CTGGAAAGACCATTCTGCCTGATGTCCTAAATGTCACAGACAAAAGAGCTTTTTTGTTCCTAAAGGATCATTTCCTTACTCAAAGCTTTTGGCTGTCAATGCATCTACAAAAAAAATAACAAGCCATACCTGGGAAAGACATCAATGGCAACACCTTCCTCTAGTTCAGGGGATCAGGGAAGTAAAAGAAGACAAGACAGAGATAGCCAGCCCCTTTCCATCATAGCCCCAAAACAAATGTGGCTTGCAGATGCCTTGGACAGCGATGGACATTTGGCTCGGGACTGCCTACGTTTGTTTCACAGTCAATGACATGCATACGCTGACGGGAACAATCAAAAGGTCTCTCTTCTGCTCTACCCTGACCTGAGCACATACACAAGTAGCAGAGACTCTGCACACACATACTCAGCTGAGCTGTTCGGATGTTCCACTATTCACCCTAGAAAACTATGTGAAGGGAAGATGCTCAAACAACCCTTCAACCCAGTAAGTCCTCTTTGAGAACCATGGTTATAATGGCTTTACAGAAAGAGAGGGATGATTCAAAAGCAGTTTCTTCAAATTCTATTGCGGCCTAGAATGCCAATCAGATCAGGACAATGCAAGGAGAGTCCTTGGCTCCTTTAGATTGTAAACTGATGCGGTGTTATCTGGTGTCTCCTGCTTGAGGAAATGCAATATCTTGAATCTACATATGCACACTGTCATCCCAGAAATATACTCAAGAGGTATCCCCAAAGGTTGGCCTAATGACACATTTACCAGTGGCTTTCTCCCTTCCTTTTTTGACATTCCTACTTTCCTGCCTTCCCACATTCTGTGTGGCTGTCCAGGAGTGACTGTCCCTCCTTAGGCCTGACCTTTGTTTCTTCCTGAGGAGATTCCCATGGGAATCTAACTTTTTGCTTGGTTTTCTACCAGCCTAATTAGAATTGAGTTAGGGATGGCTGGCTATATTATTTCCCAAGTTTTTGTGCTAGGGTCATTCCCAGATGGCATTTATTCTTTAAAAGCTTTTGTTGATATTGCAATCTGAAGAAATGACAATTGTGGCCATGCCAGTAGAGGGTTAGGCCCATAGGAACCCCCATGCATATGGTGATCAGGAATTCTCATTTCTACAGACTCCTGAATTCTAAAGCTCTTCCTTCAAAGGATGATCCCTGTATGCAGTTCCTCCTTTCAATCTAACTCAGCAAATATTTTGCCGGTAGCAACAGAAACATACACTTGGTACATCACTGACCCCAGTAATATGGAAGAATGAAAAAGGTATGCCTCATTTTCTCCAAGGTACCTGTTGGTGCAAATGAGCTTCAACCACACATGAAAGAGCCACAAATCAGCAGGATAAAACTCATAATCAGACACTAAACTCTGATGCAGTGCTGACAATACTACACAAGTTCAAAGAGGGATAAATCAATGTGAATGGCTATTCTGCAGGGTTGAGTGGGTCAGGGGTTGGCAGGCAGAAGGAGAAAGACATTCAAGGTATGGAAAATGTGCTTGGCTGTCGTAGGGATCAGAGCTAACCCAAAGCTGATGCTCTGAGCTGTCTCTAAGTACTGAGTGAAACCCTGCCTCTTTTGAATTTTATTTTGCACCTTTGGATGGCTCCCAGGGTGAAGGTGAGACAAGATGACATTTGCCCACGAGCAGACAGACCATCAACGCAGTCAGGGACGGTGATCTCAAAGCCTGGTTCTTCAGGCAGAACATGAACAAATATCCATCGACAACTTGGGAAGTGAAATATTTCCAAATGATCAAGTGCCCAAGGTCAAAGGTTCAATCCTGGGTAGGCCAGTTAGCTTTGCCTGTTTCACGACATGAGTCAGTGCTGCTAACCCCAAGCCAACTGTTCCATGTTAGTTATAAGAAGCCTGGACAAGAACATAAATGGATTATGATGAATCTGTCACCACCATTAAAAACATCCCCAGCTTGATACTAGCTGGCTTACTGATGCTGTATTGGCAATCTCAAAGCTTTGTTCTTTTTGCTCTGTTTGTTTTTGTTTTTATAGAGCGCATCATTAAAACGTACGCACAATAGAAGTATAGCATAGTGGCTGAATGTAGGCAAGAGGCACGTTGCTTGGGTTAAAATCCTAGCTCTTCCTTAGCTGAATGACTTTGAACAAGCTACTTGATGTCATTGTGCCTCAGGTTTTTTTCTATTTGAAGAGTAGGGATGATGGTAATAATATTTTCATAAGTGTTTTGAGGAATAAATGAGATAGTACATGTACAAGGATTAGAAGAGTGCCGTGGTATATTGGGCATGCAGTGAATACCAAGTCATCACTATGACGATGGTCATTATTCATGCAGAATGGATCTTAGAGGGCATCTAGTTAAATAATACCATTTTACAAATAAAGAAGCTCAATTCTCAAGAGGTAAAGTGACTTTCTGAGGATCATTAGTAAAATGTGTACTAGTACCCTTGGCTTCTGACTCATACAAAATAAAATGTACATTTATGTGTTATCTCATTAACAAAGCACATTCACACACATTATTCCCCGAACTCTCCCTGTTACACCGTGTTGCCTTTCCAAACTGAATTGCTAAAACATGTTTCAGGCACCCAAGTATAAGAGTTCCACAGGCTACAGTTCTCAGTGAGTTCCAGAAAGAGGTACTTGTGTAATGAGATGAGGGAAGGGCATGGGGAGGGCGTGTCCCAACAGTACAGCAGACATATGTGGGGTCTTCAGTGCTGTGGCAAAGTTATGTTCCATTATTAATTTGTTGCTGTGTTAAATTAGCCATTTTTATGAGCAGTGGAGAGCATTCCTTCAGGGCGAGCTGCATGACATGCCATGAGCCCAACTGTCCCAACAGGACAGTTGACTCTTTGATGATTAAGGTGGCTAACATGACACCAGGTTTGCTGCATTTCTTCCTTCTTGAAGAACTTAGTCTGGCCTTCATGAAAAAATATCTGCTTGTCTTTGGTCACTTGAAGCCTACCTCTCCCTCTGTCTTTGTCCCCTGCCTGAATCAGCTCACTTTCACCAATGACTAACGAGCTGGGGTGCCACAGTCATCCACTTGGGGGTGCCCTTTTGATGGAGTGCAGCTGTCCTGTACAGGCATCAAACCACTTGAACAGTTCTATTTCTCTTCAAGCAAGAGGGAGAAAAGTATGTTTTACCAGAACTTCTTCAAGGGAGACCATTTTGTGTTGTTTGATAAATCACTTAGGTTGGTGGGATGAGACTTCAAATTTATGTTTTATTAAGTAACAATAGCCTGATGGAGTATTCAGATGAGGGGCAGAATTACATGGGACACTAGAGGAGAAAAGGCTGACTCTGGGTGTGGGAATTCTGTATGAGGACCACAGTAGGAGTATAAGAGAGTTATATCTGGTAAGAAGACTTGAGATATTTGGCTATGGGGGTAGGGGAATGAAATATAAACTCTGCTTTCTATTTTTCTTATGCTTCCTCAGTAAAATCTATTAACAAACATGAACTGGATTTCTTTTGAAAAACAATGGAAAAACCAGTATTGACAGACAATCTGGTAAAGACAAGACAATGACATTCTGCATGGTTGGCAGGAACCAGAGGAGCAAGAGGGAAGTTGAATAAAAAGCGTGCCGAGCTATCCAGTGACAACCTGAGCAGTAGAAGAATTCTCCTTTCTACCAATAACTAGCTAATCCTTAGTAGGAATGACTGTCCTTCAACTTCCCTAATTTTAGAAACATTTTTCTTCCTTTTGTTCACAAGAAGAAAAATGTTAGAGATTGAATTGCGTTCTTCCAAAATGCATAGGTTGAAGCCTAAATGTCCAATGTGACAGAATGTGGAGATAGGGACTTGGGGAGGTAATGAAGATTAAATGAGGTTGTAAGAGTGGGGCCCTAATCTGATAAGATTGGTGTCCTTATAAGCAGAAGAGACACCAAAGAGTTCTCTCTCTCTGCACACACAGAGGACCCAGTGAGAAGGCAGCTGTCTACAAGCCAGAAAGACGAGCCTCTTCCTGAAACCAACCCTGCTGGCAGCTTGATCTTGGACTTCCGGCCTCCAGAACTGTGAGAAAATACATTTCTGTTGTTTGAGCCACTAAGTCTGAGGTATTTTGTTACGGCAGCCCAAGCAGACTAAACACAATGTGTTGTTCCATTAAAAGAACACCCTCCCCTCACTGGTGGATATGGCTTTATATTAATTTTTCCCACTTATTCTTTTACCTGGAATGCTGTACTAGTCGGTGTTCCCTCCTCTCCTGGAAATACAACTCCATATACAAGCCTATTTAGCTGGTGGACAGGGCTGGTGTTCAAATGTGCTATGATTCCACTGTCCTTCAGTGTTGGTATCAGGTGCAACCAGAGGAGCATGTGTATGTGTGTGTGTGTGTGTGTGTGTATGTTAATTATATATATATATATATGATTAGTTACAAGGCATATGCTTGTGCAACGTAGGAGCTGGTTTCATCATCCTGAAGTCCACAGGGCAGGCAATCAGGAAGGAAAGAGAGCAATTATAGCTCCAGCTGCTGCTTCACGCCAATGAGGTGAGTCAGCAGATTTGCAAAAATGAAGTGAGTATAGAGGTTTCAGAATGTAGAGATATTTTACTGTTTACTTTCTCCTCTACTGCTTGGAATCTTGGCTATTCAAGGAGGGCTTAGTCTTCAAAGGGCTTCCACCTAATTAAGTCAGGCCCATCCACAATAATCTCTCTTTTCATTAACTCAAAATCAACTGATTTGGGAATTTAATTGCATCTGAAAAATCCCTTCACTGTAGCATCTAGCCTAGTGTTTGATCAAATGCCTGGAAGGGGGTGTGTATATATATTACAAAATGGTTACTCTCTCCCTTTGACACTCCAATTCTCCTGGAAGAATCTCCCTTGTAGCCCACCATGGTCAGAAGCATACTAGAAGGGGAATTCTGGGGAATGTAGTTTAGCTTAGCTTAGCTGACATGTCACAAAGCCATGACAATGTTCAACACTTACGTGTATCCTTCTTCACTCTCATGTTTTCATCCCACAGCGGATCTAGGGCTGGTTTGTCAAAAGAGAAAATCTTCCCGAATTCCATGGAAAGGACCATCATCCTTTAGAAAGACACATTCTCCTCTTCTGTTCTTCCTTTAGCTGTCCTCCTTGGGTGTAAATCCCACCTGGTTTCCCCATGTCAGTCTTTGACTCTGTTTGCTGGAATGTCCTTGGAAGGAAGGACCTATGCTCTTATCTTTGTGGTTTACTTTGTTATAGTCCTTCCAGTTATGAACTGGAGTTGAGTAATATCTGTGTGAAGTTGGGCCAGTCACTTACTTCCCCAGGGCTCCATGAATAATCACCTCTTAGGGTTGCTCTGTAGGTCAAATGACCAAATAAATGTAAAACACTCTCCTGCCTATGCAATGCACATCATAATCATTATCATCTCAATATTACTTTTTAAATTATTTTCTCAAAGTATTTAAAGACAACCACAGAATAAGTTCTTTACCCAAACCCAGAACTCAGAATTTGTATCAGTTGGCTTGTTCCTCACCTGGCCAAGAGTTATCTCCAGTTTCTAGTTACTTTAAGACATTCATTCAGAGGGGCTCTCATGGATATCAGCCCTTCACCATTTTCTCAGAGATACTGCCTATAGCACTAGCAGAAGCAACGATAAATATGATAATGATAGTTCCACAGAACTTCAGGATGTGCTAAAAGATCCAATGACAGTCTGAACAGCAGGAGAGAAAGTTTCTTCCTACCAATTAATGGGAAGCCAAGTCTAAGTTGCCCCCTGCACAGCATTTTTGAACCTGTCAGGGAAAAAGGAAACCAGTGAACGTTCATCTTGTCACTAGTCTTCTTGGGGACTGCTCTCTAACGCAAATGAAAATAGCATTCATTAGAGTGAAAAATAGAAAGCCTGTGTCAGCTCCCTCTGTTCTCTTCTTGACGAGAAGTCAAGTCCATCCTTGTCAGTGAAGAGGTGGCTCCGAAAGCCCACTGGACCTATATGCTCATCTCCTGAACCTGGAGAATGAATATTCCCTTAAACTCTTTAGAAGAGTTTAGAGTGTTATTAGTTCTCCCGTGACTGATGAGTCAAGGGACATTATAAACATAAAAAGAGTTCCGCTGTTTCAAAGTCCTAAATATGAGAAAATCCTCTAGAAGCCAAGGTAAATTCCAACTAAATAAGATAGGACTTCTGAGATAATTGTCATTTTTTGGCTCCCCTGATCACTTAGAATAATAATACAGACCTTTGTACAATCTAGCGTTAGTGTATTTCTTGCTAAAACAAACACAAACAAAAATAAAACAAACCCCTTGCCAGTAACATTTACTAATACTTCAGTATTGTTACATTTCCTCGCATCTGGCACTTTGCTTACAATTAGTGATGGGGCCACTAATATAAGACTACAAGGTTAAAAATACAGATTGTAGCTTATTCATTCAGCAGTTTCTTCATTCAGCGTATATTTAGTAAACCTACCATGTGCCTGGAACATTGCCAGGCAAAACTACTTACATCCTAGAAATTTTGCCTTCCGTGAAAGTCATCATATATTTATGGCAATTTGATACAGAAACTTTATACTATCAATTTCTAGTTTATTGGCGATGCACCTAATCAGAAAGAACAACCTCTTATGGAACATTTCTCACAAATTATGGTAATCTAATTCTCATCTTATCCTCATACCTTGATTAAAATTACCTCCTTCCTTTGTTATGAACTCTGAATGCAATCGTGGTTCTGCTCTTCTGAACTGGTGTGTCACTTTGGAGCCTTTTTTGCAAAAGCAGACCCTTGGGGGGCTCTGGGGCTGCCAGAGATCCATGGACTTCTTTTCCTTCATCCCCCTTATTATTGGTCTATTCACCCTGTTTGGAGTTTAGAGCTAGGTGCTCAGCTCTGGAGTAACTAGATGCCCTGTCTGCCCTCTTCTGCCCTGACTGACCCCCATCTCATAGTGAAGAAGAGGTGATGTGACATAATGGACAAAAGTCAAGGGGTTTATTGATCTGAGGTCTGAGACATTCTCCTCATATCTCTGGGGATCTTCTGAGGTCCTGTTCTTCATAGGATGTCAGTTAGAGCCTGGGACTGCTCGGAGAAGGCCTGGAGCACGTGGCTTACACCGCTTGTTATGTAGGCACTGGGGGTACTTAGATCTCACTCCTCGGGAATGGCACAGAGCAGAGGGGTTAAGGAAAGACAGAATCCTCAGTCCTGATTGTGTCTCTAGCTGTTTATTACCAGCAGCCTGACTTCTTTTGAATTAGAGGGACAAATTTCATTTGTCTTTTAAATCTCTGCATCTCAGCTCTGTTCTTCCTGACATCCCCATGTGTTCTCTCCTATAGGCTAGGCTGACATAGCAAGGATGAGAAAAGTCACGTAACAGAGCCTCAAGACCACTTCCCCTGAAATGACAATAGTTTTTTTCTGAGATATATCTATATATACACATTATATATATATATGTACTTCCCCCCACCTTGGGAAGTCCTTCAATTTTCTGTCTTTCTGATCAGTTCCTTATTTGCAATCAGTGACTCAGGTTGCCTGTAGTAACAGCTTTAGCTTAAACATATCATCAGACATACCTTCTCCTTTCAAGATTTGTTGCCCATGAGCTTGTATCTCTCACCACAGAACATTTTCCAACAACATTTATAGCCAGGAGACTTAATGAGTCTTAATAAATGGGAGACAAAGTATTCAATACTTTTGTCAGATCAAGCTGTCATGATAGGGACATGTTATTGGGCCCAAATGTTTATTATAGGATTATCTCTCAATTTGTGTGTGCCTATACATACACCCACACACACACGCACACACACACACACACACACATGGATAAGTACATATGATATATATGTATATGAATATGTACATATATATAATAATATCAATACATAAGACAATTCAATATTGCTTTTGCCAGTCTGTAATAGTAGACACAGTATGGACATAATAGACATATGCCAGTTCATAAGATATTAGGATGAAAAAATAAAAATTAAGGTAAAATAGGAAAAGATAATCAAATTGTATTTATCTTGCTATATATTTTCTCCATGTGTAGAGCATGAACCCAGCCAGTAGTTTTCTTAGGCTACCTGGACATCATTAGGTATATCATTTAGGCCCATTTGTGTATTAAATCAGAATATTCCATACTATCATCTATTTAAGCCTCTGGGCTACTCAGGGCCAAGGAAATTCAGGGTAAGAAGGATAAGAATTTCCTGAAATTCAGAAAAGTCTACTGTAAAGGCATTGTGACCCTAGACCACTCCTCTCAGGAAAGAAAGATCAAAGAAAACACCCCCAAATTCAGTATATTCTAATTTGGAACACCACTTACAATTGGATATATAATTTTCCATTTTCAAAGGCCATTTACAGCTCTACCTTAAATAGGTTTCATATATATTCATATGTATATTCATATATATGTGATTATATATATATGATTCACAGGCAGAATGTTTCTAAGACAATGAGTCACAATGGGTAAAACCTCTATAAACTTTACATCTCACACTAGTTCTAGGAAAGTCTAAGAATGACTTTGAACTACCTAAGAGCCTTATAGGTCAAGTGTAGTTGGGTTGAACTCAAAATCTCATGAGAACAAAACCTCCTATGAGTTGCTTTGTGCCTTGTCCTTGTCCTGGTAGGACAATCTAAGACAGATGGTCATAGATATTTCTAGATCCAGAGGGAGCCCTTTGACATCGTTAGTACCTTTCCAACTGCAGTTTCACTCACAAACCCTCTTAGATAGCATAGACTCTTCCTAGAACTGTGGTTAACAATTCCAGGGAAACCACGTAGACTGTGGATGAGGATTATTCCTGTTAAAATATAAATGTAGTGTCTTCATGACTTTTAAAAACCTTTAAAGGTATATGGATATTAATTTTTAAATTCAAAGTGCTATGAAGGAGAGATCCCAAGGAAAAAATGATCTCCGGATTGAAGGAGGAGTTGAGAGGCAGTGTTACTGCTTCCCTTTGGACAGAGAGACAAAGAGTTACAAAAGCAAACTTGAATGTATAGTGAATGCAGAAAGAAAGGAATGCAAAAACCAAAAGATATGTTTGAACAGAATGACACAGCAAGCAATAACCGAGATGGTGCCTGGATTGTGTAGAAGCTAAATACAGTCTCCATGAGGACTCCTGTCACAGGTTGAAGAAACGAGACAGACAAGTCAAAATGTCCCAGATAAGAACCAGGTTCACATGCTAGTCTGGAAAGCCCCAATGTTATCAGCATACTAATCAGGAGCTGGCTGGTGAATTAATGAAGCGGAGGAAAAGAGATCCCTGAAGGAGTATTATTTGTCGAGCTATTAACCAATATTAGCAACAGAGCTATTCCACGCTTTAACACCTGAACGTGTAGAAAACATTAACTTCCTTTGTAGAAAACATTAACTTCATTAATTGATTCAACAGATACTTATTAAGGACTCGCTATGTGCAGGGCTTATGATAGGTGCTGGAAACACAATAAAGATTAAGCCCTTGTCCCATAGAGTTTTCATCATATAGGGAAGATTTAACACAATACATCAATAAATATATAAGAATATATGCTGTCATTAGCACAATAAGGACAACACACAGGGAGCTATGATTGAGAAAAATGAGTAGAGATGGGCTTGCTTGATAGAGTGGTTTGGGAAGGCCTCCCTGGGAGAACTGAAAAGTAAAGAATCAGTCATAAAAAGATGTTGTGGGGAGGGAGTTCCAACTTGTGAAGGCAAAGGAGACAGCAGGCCCAGAGGGTGAGACAGCTTGGTACGTTCTAGAAACTAATAGCAGGCAGCCTGGTGGAAGACATGGTATTATTGAAGTGTGAGGGAACTGTAGCCAGCTGGAGATCAAAATGGGAGCTTTAGGGGAAATCTCTGGTGGTCCAGTGGTTAAGACTATGAACTTCCACTGCAGGGGGCATGGGTTCGATCCCTGGTCAGGGAACTAAGATCCCACATGTCATGCAGTGCAGCCAAAAGAAGGAAAAAAAAACAAAACAAAACAAACAAAATGGGAGCTTTATTGCTGAAAAAAGCCAGATCAGAGGGTGTGGCCTATCTCTCTGGGTAAGTGGTTTGTTAATACACCTAAGAAATAAACTTGCCCACCCAGGCCTGCTTGGAAGATACCAGCTTCCCCAGCTGGACCTGGACCTGCAGTTTACCCCATAGAGAAACAGAGGATGAGTCTTGCCAGTGAGTAGGCTGCCACTCCAAAAAGAGAGAAAAAAGAAGGGGCTGGACCACATGACTCAATTCCTTCTCCCAAACCCACCAGAAAAGAAGTCGTTCTTCTTCCTGTGGGAAGCAGAGGCCAGGAGGCTGATTCAAATGGTGGTCCATTCATTTGGAAACTTGAAGCCAAATAAGGTTTTTCCTCCACAACAGCTACTTAGGTTTGCCTAACTGTGCGTTTGGACTAGAGAAGGCAGAAAGGAAGGAATAAGATACCTCAGTAAAATGGAAAAGACTGTGGCTTTTGATGGGTGAAACCCCTCACAATCCTCACCAACATTTTTTCCCTTTGGATGGTGTCAGCCAACAGCACCCATCAGAGATCATGGCAGAGATGGGTAAGGTAGAGCTCTGTTTTGGTTTTAATCCAGTTATGGCTAAACCAGATGTACAAGGGGAAATGCTGTCCATCAGTATTTAAGTTAGGCTAATGTCGTAGCTGATTCCTAGGTCTTTGAACTCCTGCTATTGTGGTTATATGCATGCAGGCATGTGCCTGGCCAGCGTGCATTTCCTGTCCCTCCCTTAGTGTGTAAACCTCTCTGGCTGCTTTTATATCTATCCATAGTGTCTCATTCCATTATAGAAATTCCATTTTTGCTGTTTGACTTACTGATTAATAAGGTTAAGAAGAGAGCTATTCCACCTTGTTGGGTTCAGGCCAATAAGAAAAGTTACCTCTTCCGTATTTCATTCAAAACCTCTATCCTCCTTCCCAAATATTGTGGTTGCTGGGAAGCAACCTGCCCAGAGGGGAGAAATCCTAGTTAGAGTGAAAAGAGCCCTTCGTCCTTTGGGAAAGCAGACTGGGCTCACTCTGATTCACATGCAGTGAAATCCTGCTTATCCCAGTGTTTCCTGTTGTGTCCCCTAGGATCCATTAGCAGTGAATTTCTTGGCATTTGTGGCCGGCAGAAATGAGATCAGCCAGGCCCAACATGCTCCAGTCCACTGAGGGTTGAATTTCAGCTCAGGGTTGCACTTCCCAGTAACTGGTTGGGAGCAGCGTTCTCCCTAAAGGAGCTGTGGTAGTCCAGTCAAAAGTGACCTTTTAGTGTCCATTGGATATTGCCCTCAGTAAAACAATTATTGTTCTTTTTTAAAAAAAAAATATTTGATTTTGACAAGATGTGCATAATTCAAAAAGCTCAAATGGTTCTATGAGGTTTACAATGAAATCCTCAGTGCCTTGCCCCAGCCCCAGATTCTTACTCCCCAGAGGCAATCACTTTCAGTTATTTAATCCTTCCTTTGGTGGTTACCTCAATAATTTTAAATAACATCCTTACACTGCTAGTTTTTCAATGGTAGGCATAATCTATCGATTTTCCTACTACAAAAATTTGAGATTTGACTCTCTGATGCATACATACACATACTCACACATGTACACGCACACATCCATTCACACACGCACACACGTGCACGTACACACATGCACACACAAACACCCTTCTTCCCTTCATTCTCCTACTACAGTTGTATCACGATTTTTCATGGGATCAACTCGCATTGTTTACTTACTGTGAGGTTATAAATAAGATGCTTATACTGCTGAGTCATACAGAACACTAGGATTTTTATTTTCTTGTGCAATTTTTCCCCTGAAGTGAATACTTTGCCTAAATTATCTTTTCAACCAGCTATACATGCAACTATCTTTAATTCATCCCCAAAGCAGATCTCCTCTCAAATGCTTCAAAACACATGGGGTAATCTCGCGTTACTCCTTTTCTTGGAAGCATCCGTCCTGGAGCCCTCATCCTCTCCTGCCATTAGATGGTTGCTCACTGTGTCTGCTTCCAGTTACCCTCCTGGCAACTTCTTTAACCTACAGTATACACAGGAGTTACACTTTCCTATGTGTTGGGGCCCCTGGTTGCCTAGATCCCTTTTTCCCCTTTCTAGGTTTACTCTTAGATCTAACCAGTAGCTTTCCAAAAAGGGTACATGAATTGGAGATACATTTTAGATAACTTTTATATCTGAAAAAAAACATTATTCTATTCTGAGAGATTGAGCACAGAAATAGTTTTTCCTCCACAACTTGAAGTCATCTGTCCATTTTCTTCTAGTTTCCTACGTGACTACTGAAAAAATCTAAGATTGGTTTTATCTGAATTTTTAATATTTAATCTGTTTTTTTCTCTATTGAAAGCATTTAAGATTTTATCATTTTCCCAGAAACCCTGGAATTTCATAATACTGTGTCTGTATGTCCTTTTTCATTCTAGTAGGTACTCTCATTCTAGAAACTCAGGACTTTCAGTTCTGGGCAATTGTCTCAAATTACTTCTCTAATAATTTCCTCCTCTCACATTCTCTTTTCTTTTTCTGGAACACCAATTTTGTCTTTTTTTTTCACATGGAACTACTGGGTTGATCCTATTGATTTTGGGGCAGGGGAGTGGGTTATTTTGTTTGTTTGTTTTTACATATTCTTTCCTATTCTTTCTCATTCTCTCCCCATGTGTTTTGCTTTCCTGAAGATTTCCTCGACTTTATTTTTCAGTAATGAATGTTTCATTTCTGTAATTGTAGTTTTAAATCCCAGTAACTCTTTTTTGTTCTCTGAATGTTCCTTTTTATGGCCTCTTACAAAAGCATAGTTTGCGTGATGGTTGACCTTATAAACTGAACAAGCAGATTGCCTGGGTGCAAACTGCAGCTCAACTGCTTAACCAACTGTGTTAACATTTGACAACATACTTACACCCTCTGTGTCTCAGTTTCCTCAACTGTAAAATGGGGACAGTAACAGCACCCACTTCATGCAGGGTTATTGTGAGGACTCAATAAGTTACTCTGAAAGCACTTGCCTCGCATGTAGTAAGTGCTCAGTACATGTCAGCTCTTATTATTATGTATGTTATCTCTTCTTTCATCTTTATGAAAATATTAATTACAGGGTTTTTTGTTCTTGAAAATCTCTTGCTTCGTCTCTGTATTCTTTTTTTTTTTTTCTGTTCATTTTGGTCTCTTTCTTTCATGAGGCTCTCCTCCAACATTTCAGGATCTTTTAAAATGCTGATTAGGGCTTTCCTGGTGGCGCAGTGGTTGGGAGTCCGCCTGCCAGTGCAGGGGAAGCGGGTTCGATCCCTGGTCCGGGAGGATCCCTCATGCTGCGGAGCAGCTGGGCCCGTGTGGCATGGCTGCTGAACCTGCACTCTGGAGCCTGCGAGCCACAACTGCTGAGCCCAAGTGCTGAAGCTACTGAGGCCTGTGTGCCTAGAGCCCATGCTCCGCAGCGGGAGAGGCCACTTCAATGAGAAGCCCGCGCGCTGCAACGAAGAGTAGCCCCCGCTCGCCACAACTAGAGAGAGCCCATGCGCAGCAACGAAGACCCAATGCAGCCAAAATTAATTAATTAATTAATTAAAATGCTGATTAGATGCTCTGGTGTTTGCACCTGGCTTGTGCATGGGTGGGTTTCACTGTAGGTAATCTGCTGGACATTTCATTGTAGAGACCCCAAGTAGTATAGGTCTTGGGCTACTTAGTCTCTTGCCGGGGGGTCTAAATCTGGCAGCCAGAGTTCTTGGAACTGAGCTGGGTAAGAGGCCCAGACCCGCCAGGGCACTCTGCCGACTTCTCTTCAGCCTACTGTTTTCAGCATGTTGCCTCTGCTGGGCTTCATGTCCCTTAGCCAAGAGCCCCTCTTCAGAGACTCCACATCTGGCCTTCCACCGGGGTTGGGGCTGACAGTCACCTAGTTTTGCAGAATAACAGAGGGGATCTGGGAACCCATCTGCTTCTTACATAGACATTTAACAAATCCTTTTGTTTTTAGCCCTGCCTGCACTCCCACTTGCAAAAATATCGTTGCTTGCTATTCCTGGGCTTTTCTAGGCTTCTGGCTTACTGACCTGCTTGCTTCTGGACTTTTCTCACTGCAGGCTCTGGTTTTGCCCTTCTCTGACATGTGCTCAGTTTATTACCACTTGTTCATGTACTCTTTCTAGAGCTAAATTTTGTGGCCATTTTCCCCACTTAATCTTTCTTGACTCTCATGACTGTATGCAGTCTTTAAAAAATCATCCCGTTTGTGGAGTTTCAGGAAGATGCAGAGATACGCAGCTGTGCTCACCTGCCACTCTTCACAATTGTCCTTCTCAATGCATTTCTCATGATTCTGTGTTCTGCCTAGTGGACCATAAATAATGAGGGCCACCATCCAGATAATTAATAAATAGATTACCTTGGTCTGTGAAGATGCTGCTACAAGGCATTGGTGAGGAATTTGAGCTATGAGTCTTGAGAGGGTATTTTCCTGACCAGTCGACAGGCTCTTGGTGTGTGAACAGCAGTTCACACGTGTGAACTGGTTGTCAAGGCTCAGGGGAGCAGTGTGTTTTCCTGTGATGGTGATTCACTGGCTGTATGACCTTGGACAATTACAACCTCTGATTTCAATTCCTTCCCTTGTAAAGAAAACACACCTCTGCTTCTAAATTTTGTGTTAGACTTAGAAATTGTAAACTGTAAAGCTCTGTACAAATAATGGGAAACATTAGATTTTCATTGCTCCCCTTTCTTGGTCCCAAACATATCAATCTGTGCACGTTTATTTTGCAGCACAAACCACACTAGAATAAAATGTTTATCTTCCTGTCTTTCTCCGACGTAAGACTGACTGAGTGGCTTCTAGACAAGCATACTGGTCATGATTTACTTACCTTGGTATCAGCAAGTCCTAGCTCTGTGCATGGTACATAATAGCTGTTCACTAAAATGTTGGCTGAATAAAAAGGAGACAGAGCTATCTGAACCCATAACCTTGACCTCCTTAGTTGTAACTTCTAACCAACTACATACACTTCCATGACTGAGAAGACCCATCCTTCATTGGCTCTGAGCAGCCATAGGCTGGTTCATACCTGCTGGCATTGAATACCTGGTGGGAGACCTGAAAAATCCTCCTCCTGCTAAGCCTGACTCCATATCCTATTACCCAACCCTCGAGCCATATGTTTAGAAACTTATATTTAATAAATACAGCAGCAGATCTGATTAGAGTGAGCCCAGTGATAGTAAAACTCGATCGCCAGGGAAATCGAGTTAGAGTCCTGAATTGTTTTCGTGGATTGGAATGGGCAATTGGAATGCCTGTTCCATATGGTGCAGAATCTGTCTGCAGATTGCACAGCTCATTCCCCGTCAGATGGTCCCATTTGGGGTCAGTGATGATGGCAGGAAACAATGTGTAGAGGCAGGTGATCCCCAAGGGGGTCCATTAGATTTCAATCATCTCCCCTCGATCACTGTTCCACTGCAGACCAACGGACTTTGGCACAGTTGGGCTTGCATCCTTGCATTTTTAATTGACACGTTGGTATTTACGATGCTGGTTCTATCCAAGGCTTCAGAAAGGCAGAGACAATGACGGGAAAAGAACAAATGCCTCATATAAAGGTTAGTGGAGATTGTTTCCATGCTTCCAAAGGCGGGGGTCGGTTCTTTTACCTGCACCAGTTCACCTGTTTCCAACTGTCACAGTTCTGAGGCACATCCACAAAGCTACCAAGAGTTCAGCCGGAGAGGAGAGGGTCGCCATCTGCTCAGCCTCCAGAGTGACATTTTCCCTTCTCCGACCACCCTCCCACCCCCCAGAATGTACTCTCCTTCCTTCTTGAGGCTGCCTGGAGAGTTTACCATCCTTTACCCTGGCAGGAGGAAGTGGCTTCCTCTCCCACCATTGAATGGAAATTATAGAAACTTCTTTAAAGAGGTACCCCTCGGACTCACCTGTTCAGCTTATTAATAAAGCAATTCTGTAGCTTCCGTGGGTGAAATGGCCTGCTATGAGCCCGAGGTCACCCTTTGAAAAAAGGCCTCCATTCAGATCTCAAGAAGAGATGCACACACCTCTCAGCACCCCTTGCTAAGGCTTTTGTGAATGCTTTTAGAGTCTGTTACCGGGAGGCTGGCTTCGGCACGTTACGAGTATCAGTCGGGTTCACGTAGCCATTCTCCCTGTCATAAAGGAGCATTCGTAGAATATTCAGCGGCATGGTGGGGACAGTAAGTCTGCTTCCCACCCCGGCCTCTCTCCCTTTCCTGTCCAGAGGAATCAGCTCAGTGAGGAGCATATGGGCAGTCTAGCTTTAAGTAATTGCTCTGAAACCTGGCCTCTTGAGCCTGCAGCCACTTTTCTTCTGTGTCTGTCACGTGTCCTTTATGGGTTCATTCTTCTCTCTAAACATCCTTTCCATCCTGGAGTTATTTGCTCTGTTTCTTGCTCTCTTTCCTAAGAATCCACAGCCAGGAGAACTCGTACAGTGGCTGTTCAACTGTCATGCAGACTGACTCCCTTGCTCAATGGCCAGGACACCAAGTCCTTTGCCCTCCACAGAAAGGCTGAATACCTTCTAGCTGGAGTGTACAAACGTTTTGAAGTCATAGAACTTTTTCATTTAAAAATCGAATTAAACCTCCTTGCTTGAGTGGTGGAGTCTTTCTTAATGGCCTACGTAAGGCAACAGCCAACCATTCATGTGAAAGAGGTGTGTAAAATAATGCTCATAGTCATAACAACAAGTAGATATTAGGGAAGGAAGGCTAGAAACGGGGGTTGTAATAAAATGCAGCTTTCCCATTATTGTAATTCTGGACGTAACCCCTACAAAACAAGAGGGAGGCATTTCCTTCCTGGGTGGGGGACAGCCACCACACTGACCTTACGCCTCTTTTTTTGAGTTGGTCCTTGATTATGCACAGATGCGTGGTGAGGATGAGGCCGTCATCTGGAACTAGGTGAAAGGAAGAAGTCGGTAGCATTGCCTTCTACCACGTTTATCTCTTGCACTAATGCTAGAGGTACCCTGCCATAGTTGGACACAGTTATTATACTGGGCCCATCAACCATTGTCCAATTCTTGGTCATTGCAGAAGAGCCATCTCAGAGAGATCCTTTACACATGGGCCTTGCTCTCTAGAGCGAAGCCTAGAGGCATTTTGGTATGCTCTAGGATGTTCGGTTTATATTTGGGGCCATATGACAGTGGCTAGGAGCTAGGCAAGGCAATATCCCTTCAGGGCACCCCAGTGGACCTTCCCCCGAAAGGCCTTTGGCAGGAGCAGCATGTAGTTTTATGTTTATATCCCTCTCAGCTTTCCTCTTTTGCTATCCCCAGCCTTCAGAAAGTCTTGTTTAAATACTCCCCCTGGTCTTAGCTGTGCTGCAGTGCTGGCACGACAGGATCCTGGCTCATGTTTGGTCAGAACATTAAGTAGGAGCAGTTCTGTCCCCAGATGAGCAGTGGTGGCCCTAGTAATTAACAAAAGATTTCCCTTAGGCAGCATTTTCCAAAGTGGGTTGCATATAATGTGTGTTCTGTTTGGAAATTAAAAAGCCTTATGGGAAAAAGAATGCCATGGTTAACCAGGTTTGGGGAATGCTGGGTGAAGCATTTTAAATGAGTTGACTCCTAGCAAGACTTCTCAAGCCCTTTTAGTTTCCTGTGGTTCCTGTAACAAGTTGCCACACACCTGGTGGCTTGCATTCTCACAGTTCTGGAGCCAGGAAGTCTGAATCAGTATCACTGAGCAGGGCTCAGTGGCTGAGCTGTGTTCTATCCATGAGCTCTAGGGGAGAATCTGTTCCTTGCCTCTTTCAGCTTCTGGTGGGTGTTTACTTTTCTGGACTTGTGTTTACATCACTCCAATCCTCAAGGCCAGCATCTTCAAACCTCTCTCTGCTCTATCTTCACAACGTCTTCTCCTCTGTGTGGGTGTGGGTATATATGTGTGTGTGTGTGTGTGTGTGAGTGTGTGTGTGTGTGTGTGTATGTGAGTGTGAGAAATCTCCCTCTGCTTCCCTCTTATGAGGACACATGTGATTGCATTTAGAGCCCACCCAAGATAATCTACTCCTCTCAAGATCTTTAATTTAATCATATCTTTTGCCATATTAGGTAATATTCAGAGGCTCCAGGGATTTGGAAATGAATATATCTTTTTGCAGTTTCACTGTTTAACTCACGATAGCCTTTAATACATTACAAGTAGAGTGCATCTCTAGGATGAGGTAAGCAGGAAGTGCTTCTTAAACCTCTATGATAAAACAACCCTCCTTTCAGGAACTTTTTGTAGGGTTGGTTTTCTGAGGAACACACTTTGGGAAATTTCACCAAGGGAAGATGAATCTAGGGGAAAAATGAAATCCGATCAGTCCAGCTGCCCTCCTCCTTGTAGATCTGGGTTTTATTTTACTGAGGAAGATGGCACTTTCCTTGCCTTAGGAGATACTATTATTGCACAGATAAAATATGAAAAAAATATCAGCAATTTCACAGGGACATCGAAGCCAAACTTCACAGATGATGTGTGTCTCTAGAGAACAGTTAAAATAGCATTGTATTTGGAGTTTCGAAACCTGGATTGGATTCCTGGTCCTCCTACATACAAGCTAAATGATGCTGGGGAAGTAATTAAACTTCTCTCATATATGAAATTGGGATATAACCATACCTAATTTGTTGTATCATGTGACTGCTGTGTCTAAAAGCACTTTATTGTGAAAGTTTATGTAATCTAAGTAATTACTTTTATTCTGTGAGACCCAAAATTGAAAAAAAAAAAAAATCTTGTCCTATAGGATGATGAACATGGTGGGGGTAGATTTCTACTGGTCTTCTCTGGAGGTCAAGTTGTTTTTGCTCAGTGAGACACCATAGCAACCTGACTGTGCTTTCTTATCTACTGTTATATTTCCAATACTTGGCATCTAGTATGTGCTCAATAAATGTGGGATGAATGAACTGTCTTTCCTGGATTGCTACCCCCCCAGGGCCAGTTCCACTGGAACTGGAAGGGTCCTTGGAGTATCATCTAGAACAATAGTTCCCCAATGCTGATCTGGGAACTGTTGAAGGCTGGCTACATGAGAATCTGCTGGAAACTCATTAAATATAGTTACCAGGCACCACCCTGGAGATTCAGATTCAGCAGATCTGAGGTGGCACCTGGGAATCTGTATTTTTAACAAGTTCCCTGAGAGATGTGATACAGCTTATCCATAAACTGATCAAGCCTTTCTCACTATCTTCATACAGAACCACTCCTAAAGCAACACACTAAATAGTCTATTTCTTTTTAAAGATCTCCATGGAATTTTTGCAACTTCCTTTGCTAGAGATGCTATTTGTACCAAGCAGTCATGTGAAACACCACCACTCAGGGCATCCTAGTTCATGCACTCACTGTGCGTGAACTCACTCACTCATTCGTTTATCCATTCATCCCGACATTTACTGTGCACCTACTATGTACCTGACACTGTGCTAATTTATTCCACTGCATTCCTTCTCAGGAGCTCTCTTGTCAACACAAAGCCCATGAGTTAAAGCCTTTTGTTTCTCCTTTTTTTGATTTGAATAGTAGAGATATAAGAAGACTTGACTGTCTGCTTCACTGTTTGCTTTTCTCTTTTCCAGGGATTATCTTTAAAGTAAGAAGGAAGCTTTTCTTCCCTTCAATGATGAATCCTTGGATGCCTCAGATTCATGGATCAGATAGTTGGGAGGCGCCTCAAAAGACCCAGTCCTCAAAAAGGTAAGAAAGCATCATCCTCATTTCCCCATTTACAAATAAACTAAATAGAAGTCGGGAGCATTAAGTGATTTTCCCTCCATCAGAATCAAGAAATATAAGGGCTTAGAGCTCCCCCTTTTATTTCGTAAAACAATGTTTATTCGGAACTTTTTATTCTAAAATAATGTATGTGAAAGCACTATTCTCCCACTTAAAAAATACTTCCTTTCATATATTCATCTGGCTGGCTTGGGGAATGGACCTTTTCTTCTTCTTCGGGGTCCGTAATTACTTATTGACATCTTCTGGTATTCTCCAGTGTTGGCTTATAAATAACTATCACATGCCCCCAGACTGAGTCAGCCTATGTCTATTAAATGGTGGATGAGTAAAATGTTAGATGTACTTTATTTTCCTGGGCTACGACGGGACCTTGAGTTTTTTTCAGAGTCTCTCTAACCCTGGAGGGTGACAGTGCCTCCCCACCAGCGCTGCTCCTCCTGTCTTTACTGTGTCTCTGTTCCAAGGATGCTCTGTCCATTTGTCACCAGCAGTCTCCAACAGTGACAGGAAGGCAGGTCTCCAGGCAGTTCTGGAAGCTGTCAGGGGCTCTGCTGGAGTTGGGGTGCAGCAGCCGGGAGCCCTGCTATCCCTTTTCCTCTGGGTCCTCAATGGGAACTTCACAGGGTCCAGGATGGTGCTGCCCTCCTGTGGCAGATCGCATTCTATGGGGAGCAAGGGGGTGGACCCATATCTCTGACCTGGGTGTCAGGGGATCAGGCTAATCGATTGATATTTTTCAGTTTAAACAAAGTCCTATCATATCTTATTGTGTTCTTTCTAAAGAGAGTTTCTAGACAGAGGTACTACTTTCCTTTGCTCACATCTATTCAGAAGTCAACAGGGGAACGTGGAGGCACCAAAGGCCTCAGGGCCATCAGCTGGGGACTCAAATCCTGGGATAGATTATGAAAATAGGATTATGATGGACTTCATAAGGGCAATGAGAAGCTTGAGATTTGCTGTATTTTCTGGGCCAAACAAAATTAGATACCTGGTAGCCCCAGGCAGTTCTGCCAAGATACTCTACTTTTTGTGCGTGCCTAACTCACATGCACAAGAGACTTGATTGGGTGCGGGTTGTAGTTTTTATTCTTTCTATCTTCTTTTAAATTGTTGATATTTTTATATATCATTAATATCATGAATGTTCACTCCATTTTCTGGGAATGTAATCACTTGAAGTAGCCCCTTCATGCTGTTAGCCATGAAATCTGAAGTTCAGAGGAGCTAAAGAAATTCACCGAATGACAACAAATAGTACCAGTTATGAAACGTATACAATTCCCACCATTTATCTCTCCTCTCCTACACTCTCACTTCACCTAGTTGGTCTGAATTACTTGAAAAATGATAAAACTGTTTTATGTGCAAAAATATACAAAGCCTTCCTTTTCTTCCTTGACCCCAGTGTGCTGTCATCTCCCACCACCTCCCTTATCCCAAGAGAGCCTAGATTAAGGAAATTTTTGCTGTATTTGCAAATCTGTGAATTCAGGACCAGCCCAGCAGCAGACCTCTCCCTTGGCCTTTGTCCCCCAGCGTGTTCACAGGGCTATTTGGATATGTCCTAAGGAGGAGCATCCTAGGAAGCTACCAGCATCGGTCACCATGGCCACACTTCCAGGATATCTGGAGTGGAAGGACGTGCCTCATGGAGTCTCAGCTTTGGATTTATTCTGCTGCTGGGAAATGGGGGGTGGAAGGTGAAAGTGTAGGGCAGAAGGAAGACATATGAATGGTTGATGGGGACTGAAGTGGCAGATTGAGAGAGAGCACGAACACAATAGACAGAGCGATGGATTGATGGATTGGACCCGGAGATGTAAATAGGATAGTTTATCTAAGCTGGTTAGAGTCTCTCCTTCTTATCTATCTATCCAGCTATTTATCTATCTGCCATAAGCAGGGACCGGTAGGGCAACAGGCAGATAACATGAGTAGGATGGATTAGTGGCGGGCACAGGTGCCTCCTGGCATCCCAGACTTCAGGAAAGCAAAGGGGATTCGGGACCTGGAGGACAGATTCCAGGTGTTTCTCTGGAGAATTCCTGCCCCTCCTGTGCCTCAAATAAAAAGACAATCAGCGCCCGGACAGAGAGGGTTACTCAGGCATCTCAGTGACCGCTCACCCGCCTTCCCGCTCCAGACCCCTCCTCTAACCATTTGCAGGTGTTCTGTTCTTGGACCCGGAAAGTGGGCAGCTGCCAATCTGAGGGGGGAGGCTGGGAGAGCAAAGCTTGGTGCTAGTATATATTTTTATCCCAAAGCCTTGCTTTAAATTCCAGTCAGGCTTCTAGTCTTGCAACAACACTAGGGGAAAGGAAGAGCAGAACAAAAAGGGAAGGAAAGCTAACCAGGCTCCGGCTGTTTTGGAAAGCTGTCAGCTGTCAGGTCTGCTTAAATGACAACCCAGAGCCCTGGGAGCCCAGTCCCGGGAGAGGAGAGGGCTGGCCAGGGGGTAGGGTGGGGGTTTGTGGCAGGCTGCCAACCACCTGGAGCGAGGTGGGGCATATCCTCTGGTCTACTGGTCACCCAGGGGGAGAAGGGGTCTCAGGGTATAAAGGTGGCTGTGTGGGAGAGGAGTCAGGTCCTCTCAGGACATCTCTCCTCTGCTGGGATAGCAGAAGTGCCTCAGGGCTAGGGAAGGGTGGAAATGGAGGAGGCCAGGGGGAGGAGGAAGTTCAGAGATTCTCAGAGCTCACTCCAGGCACAAAGCTGCAGGGAACCCACCTTTGGCCCCTGTCACCTTGGGACTAACAGCCTTCAGGCTAGGTAGCAGCCACTCCAGGGACAAGCTGACCCTCCCCTTTTCTCCTCTATACATACCAGTTTCCAGGATCCCCTATCTTTCTCCTCCTCCCTTTCTTTCTGCTAGACCTAAATTCCTAGGTTTGAAATTCTGGTGAATCTCAAGATCACCTTTTCAGGGCAGACTCTTGTGTCAAGTGGGAAGACATAGCTGGGCTGCATTCCAGTTCCCGCTATGTGAAGACTACGTGACCTCGATTCCAGTCCCCACTGTTTACTATGTAACCTTGATTCCAGTGCCCACTATTTACTATATAACCTTGATTCCAGTGCCCACTACTTATTATGTGACCTTCATCCTAGTCCCCACTGTTTACTCAGTGACCTTCATCCTAATTCCGACTACCTACTTATGTGTGATTTTGAGCAAATAAGCCTTATCTCTAAGAGGGAGATAATCCTTAATCCACTGATCAAACAAACTGCACATACAGAGACATTTCATAAAGTATAGGAGTCTATAAGACATTATTCTTCCCTGATTTATCTTTGCTTCCCTGACAGCCCCTGGCACAAAGACTTACACGAGTAGGCACTCAATAATAGTCGAATGAACAAATAAATAAAGGGATGTAGAAGAGAAATATTTCTCTAACTTTGATTATGAAACATCTGAACCCACTGCAGATCTAGACTCAGGAACTCTGGGATGGGACCTGAGAATGTACTTTAGCTGCCTGCACATGTAGTCAGTGTTTCAAAGCTAGGAAATTTCTCCTCCAAATAGGAAAGTGGAGGGCGCATAACAGGATTTTCTGATTTTTTTTGAAGGGCATGGACTACGTCATTGTTGAATCCCCAGTATATAGCACAGCGCCTGGAAAACAACAGATTCATATTCCCAACAAAATTTTATTTCATGAGTGTTACAATCAATGTTTTGGTAGAAAGCAGGCTTCTGGGATTTCACTAATGATTGATGCCAAAAACTCGGCCTCTGTACACCAGTGCTGAATTGAATCTCAGAGACAGAGTTTTGGATGAAGTAGAAAAGAATAGCCTTATTGCTTTGCCAGGCAAAGGGGGACACAGTGGTCTTACATGTCCCAACCCAGAGGGATTTGGTGAGGAGTTTTATAGCAGTAATTCAAGGGTAGGGTTGCTGATAAGGATCAGGGTGTGTGCAGGGCCTGCAGTCCTTTAATCTGACCTCAGGTGGTCTCCTGATAAGCTTTTATGGTTTTCAAGGTTATTGATCTGTGACCTCTCTCGAGTGAAGAATGTTTCATTAAGTAGTTGATATCTTCCATTTGTTGGGGGTTTTAGTTCTGCAGAAGAGCTCAAAGATACTGTTATGTGTATCCATTGAGGCTGAACCAGGACCCTGCCCCAAGGCTGCACTATTGTTTCTTTTTCTAAATTATTTTTTAATGTTTTTTTCTAGCAGGTTCTTACTAGTCATCCATTTTTTACACATCAGTGTATACATGTCAATCCCAATCTCCCAATTCATCACACCACCACCCCCACTTTCCCCCCTTGGTGTCCATACGTTTGTTCTCTACATCTGTGTCTCAATTTCTGCCCTGCAAACCGGTTCATCTGTACCATTTTTCTAGGTTCCACATATATGCATTAATATATGATACTTGTTTTTCTCTTTCTGACTTACTTCACTCTGTATGACAGTCTCTAGATTCATCCACGTCTCTACAAATGACCCAATTTCATTCCTTTTTATGGCTGAGTAATATTCCATTGTATATATGTACCACAACTTCTTTATCCATTCGTCTGTCGATGGGCATTCAGGTTGCTTCCATGACCTGGCTATTGTAAATAGTGCTGCAATGAGCATTGGGTTGCGTGTGTCTTTTTGAATTATGGTTTTCTCTGGGTATATGCTCAGTAGTGGGGTTGCTGGGTCATATGGTAATTCTATTTTTAGTTTTTTAAGGAACCTTCATACTGTTCTTCATAGTGCCTGTATCAATTTACATTCCCACCAACAGTGCACAAGGGTTCCCTTTTCTCCACACCCTCTCCAGCATTTGTTGTTTGTAGGTTTTTTAATGATGCCCATTCTAACTGGTGTGAGGTGATACCTCATTGTAGTTTTGATTTGCATTTCTCTAATAGTGATGTTGAGCAGCTTTTCATGTGCTTCTTGGCCATCGGTATGTCTTCTTTGGAGAAATGTCTACTTAGGTATTTGGCCCATTTTTGGACTGAGTTGTTTGTTTTTTTAATATTGAGCTGCATAAGCTGTTTATATATTTTGGAGATTAATCCTTTGTTGATTCGTTTGCAAATATTTTCTCTCATTTTAAGGGTTGTCTTTTCATCTTGTTTGTAGTTTCCTTTGTTGTGCAAAAACTTTTAAGTTTCAGTAGTCCCATTTGTTTATTTTTGGTTTTATTTCCATTACTCTAGGAGGTGGATCAAAAAAAGTCTTGCTGTGATTTACGTCAAAGAGTGTTCTTCCTACATTTTCCTCTAAGAGTTTTGTAGTGACCAGTCTTACATTTAGGTCTCTAATCCATTTTGAGTTTATTTTTGTCTATGGTGTTAGGGAGTGTTCTAATTTCATTCTTTTACATGTAGCTGTCCAGTTTTCCCAGCACCACTTATTGAAGAGACTATCTTTTCTCCATTGTATATCCTTGCCTCCTTTGTCATAGATTAGTTGACCATAGGTGCGTGGGTTATCTCTGGGCTTTCTATCCTGTTCCATTGATCTATATCTCTGTTTTTGTGCAAGTACCATATTATCTTGATTACTATAGCTGTGTAGTATAGTTTGAAGTCACGGAGTCTGATTCCCCCAGCTCCATTTTTTTCCCTCAAGACTGCTTTGGCTACTTGGGGTCTTTTGTGTCTCCATACAAATTTTAAGATTTTTTGTTCTAGTTCTGTAAAAAATGCCATTGGTAATTTGATAGGGATTGCATTGAATCTGTAGATTTCTTTAGGTAGTATAGTCATTTTCACAATATTGATTCTTCCAAACCAAGAACATGGTATATCTCTCCATCTGTTGGTATCATCTTTAATTTCTTTCAGCAGTGTCTTATAGGTTTCTGCATACAGGTCTTCTGTCTCCCTAGGTAGGTTAATTCCTAAGTATTTTATTCTTTTTGTTGCAGTGGTAAATGGGAATGTTTCCTTAATTTCTCTTTCAGATTTTTCATCATTAGTGTATAGGAATGCAAGAGATTTCTGTGCATTAATTTTGTATCCTACAACTTTACCAAATTCATTGATTAGCTCTAGCAGTTTTCTGGTGGCATCGTTAGGATTCTCTATGTATAGTATCATGTCATCTGCAAACAGTGACAGTTTTACTTCTTCTTTTCCAATTTGTATTCCTTTTTCTTCTCTGATTGCCATGGCTAGGACTTCCAAAACTATGTTGAATAATAGTGGTGAGAGTGGACATCCTTGTCTTGTTCCTGATCTTAGAGGAAATGCTTTCAGTTTTTCATCATTGAGAATGATGTTTGCTGTGGGTTTGTCATATATGGCCTTTATTATGTTGAGGTAGGTTCCCTCTATGCCCACTTTCTGGAGAGTTTTTATCATAAATTCGTGTTGAATTTTGTCAAAAGCTTTTTCTGCATCTATTGAGATGATCATATGGTTTTTATTCTTCAATTTGTAAATATGGTGTATCACATTGATTGATTTGCGTATATTGAAGATTCCTTGCATCCTTGGGATAAATCCCACTTGATCATGGTGTATGATCCTTTTCATGTGCTGTTGGATTCTGTTTGCTAGTATTTTGTTGAGGATTTTTGCATCTATATTCATCAGTGATATTGGTCTGTAATTTTCTTTTTTTGTAGTATCTTTGTCTGCTTTTGGTATCAGGGTGATGCTGGCCTCATAGAATGAGTTTGGGAGTGTTCCTTCCTCTGCAATATTTTGGAAGAGTTTGAGAAGGATGGGTGTTAGCTCTTCTCTAAATGTTTGATGGAATTCACCTCTGAAGACATCTGGTCCTGGACTTTTGTTTGTTGGAAGATTTTTAATCACAGTTTCAATTTCATTACTTGTGATTGGTCTGTTCATATTTCTTCCTGGTTCAGCCTTGGAAGGTTATACCTTTCTAAGAAGTTGTCCATTTCTTCCAGGTTGTCCATTTTATTGGCATAAAGTTGCTTGTAGTAGTCTCTTAGGATGCTTTGTATTTCTGTGGTGTCTGTTGTAACTTCTCCTTTTTCATTTCTAATTTTATGATTTGAGTCCTCTCCCTCTTTTTCTTGATGAGTCTGGCTAATAGCTTATCAATTTTTTTATCTTCTCAAAGATTCAGCTTTTAGTTTTATTGATCTTTGCTATTGTTTTCTTTGTTTCTGTTTCATTTATGTCTGCTCTGGTCTTTATGATTTCTTTCCTTCTACTAACTTTGGGGGTTTTTTGTTCTCCTTTCTGTAGTTCTTTTAGGTGTAAGGTTAGACTGTTTATTTGAGCTTTTTCTTGTTTCTGGAGGTAGGTTGTATTGCTATAAACTTCCCTCTTAGAACTGCTTTTGCTGCATCCCATAGGTTTTGGATCATCATGTTTCATTGTCATTTGTCTCTAGGTATTTTTGGATTTCCTCTTCGATTTCTTCAGTGATCTCTTGGTTATTTAATAACATATTGTTTAGTCTCCATGTGTTTGTGTTTTTTACCTTTTTTTCCCGTAATTGATTTCTAATCTCATAGTGTTGTGGTCTGAAAAGATGTTTGATATGATTTCAATTTTCTTAAATTTACTGAGGCTTTATTTGTGACCCACAATGTGATCGATCCTGGAGAATGTTCTGTGCGCACTTGAGAAGAAAGTGTAATCTGCTGTTTTTGGATGGAATGTCCTATAAATATCAATTTAATCTGTATGGTCTATTGTGTCATTTAAAGCTTGTGTTTCATTAGTGGTTTTCTTTTTGGATGATCTGTCCATTGGTGTAAGTGAGGTGTTAAATTCCCCCACTTTTATTGTGTTACTTTCGATTTCCTCTTTTATAGCTGTTAGTAGTTGCCTTATATATTGAGGTGCTCTTATGTTGGGAGCATATATGTGTATAATTGTTATATCTTCTTCTTGGATTGATCCCTTCATCATTATGTAGTGTCCTTCCTTGTCTCTTGTAACCTTCTTTATTTTAAAATCTATTTTATCTGATATGAGTATTGCTACTCCAGGTTTCTTTTGATTTCCATTTGCATGGAATATCTTTTTCCATCCCTCACTTTCAGTCTGTATGTGTCCCTAGGTCTGAAGTGGGTCTCTTGTAGACAGCATATATATGGATTTTGTTTTTGTATCCATTCAGCGAGCCTGTGTCTTTTGGTGGGAGCATTTAATCCATTCACGTTTAAGGTAATTATCGATATGTATGTTATTATGACCATTTTCTTAATTGTTTTGGGTTTGTTTTTGTAGGTCCTTTTCTTCTCTTGTGTTTCCCACTTAGAGAAGTTCCTTTCACATTTGTTGTAGAGCTGGTTCAGTGGTGCTGAATTCTCTTATGTTTTGCTTGTCTGTAAAGCTTTTGATTTTTCCCTCGAATCTGAATGAGATCCTTGCCGGGTAGAGTAATCTTGGTTGTAGGTTCTTCCCTTTCATCACTTTAAATATGTCATGCCACTCCCTTCTGGCTTGTAGAGTTTCTGCTGAGAAATCAGCTGTTAACCTTATGGGAGTTCTCTGGTATGCTATTTGTCATTTTTCCCTCGCTGCCCTCAATAATTTTTCTTTGCCTTTAATTTTTGCCAATTTGATTACTATGTGTCTTGGCATGTTTCTCATTTGGTTTATCCTGAGCTTTCTGGACCTGGGTGGCTATGTCCTTTCCCACGTTAGGTACGTTTTCTACTACAATCTCTTCAAATATTTTCTCGGGTCCTTTCTCTCTCTCTTTTCTCCTTCTGGGACACCTATAATGCGAATGTTGTTATGCTTAATGTTGTCCCCAAGGTCTCTTAGGCTGTCTTCGTTTCTTTTCATTCTTTTTTCTTTATTCTATTCTGCAGCAGTGAATTCCACCATTCTGTCTTTATCCATTCTTCTGCCTCAGTTTTTCTGCTATTGATTCCTTCTAGTGTAGTTTTCATTTCAGTTATTGTATTGTTCATCTCTGATTGTTTGTTCTTTAATTCTTCTAGGTCTTTGTTAACCGTTTCTTGCATCTTCTCAATCTTTGCCTCCATTCTTTTTCCGAGGTCCTGGATCATCTTCACTATCATTATTCTGAATTCTTTTTCTGGAATGTTGCCTATCTCCACTTCATTTAGTTGTTTTTCTGGGGTTTTATCTTGTTCCTTCATCTGGTACATTGCCCTCTGCCTTTTCGTCTTGTCTGTCTTTCTGTGAATGTGGTTTTTGTTCCACAGGCTGCAGGATTGTAGTTCTTCTTGCTTCTGCTGTCTGCCCTCTGGTGGATGAGGCTATCTAAGAGGTTTGAGCAAGTTTCCTGATGGGAGGGACTGGTCACCACTGTATTCTTTTTATTGGGCCACAGAACCATATTAAGTTATTTGATTCAAAGTACATACTGTGTCCTAGAGTATGTAGGCACCATCCTCAAAAAGAAATATCTGAGCTGTTGCTTCAGCTGTGCCTTTGGGAGGTTGTTCCAGCATTCAGTGAGGCCAGCAGCTTTGTATAGCACAGGAACTATATTTGATATCTTGTAATAACCTATAATGGGAAAGAATCTCCAAACTCCAGCACTCCATAGTCCAGAGGACCTCCTTTCCACATGCACTATTGTTACTTGACTGTTCCTCCCTTGTCTCTGCATCCCCTCCCTTCCCTGATTAACAACTGTTTAAACCTGCCCCTTGGAACACAGGGAAGGTCATAGAGGCTGAAGCCTATTCCCTACAACAAGAGATGGGGGACAGAGAAAGGCTTCCATGCCCAGGAGCCCCACAGGGTTCTGCTTGGTTTCATGATTAAACATCAGTCTCTACCCTCAAAACAATCACATGCAGAGATAATTTTAAAACATTTCTTCAGTGCAGTCATAGACTTACACAGGGACGTTACTCCAAGAGGGGGAATATCCAACAAGGCAGCCAGGACAAGCTAGGATGAGACCAGCTAGGTACCTGGGGCACCAAGTTTAAGGAGGTGCTACTCTTAGGTTTGTGGAAGAGCGCTCTTAAATTTTGTGCCATGGGGGCCCTGACTGCCTTACCCTAAGCCTGGCCCTCTGTTCAGGAGAAGCGTTAGAGAAGTCTTCTGGAAGGAGGCATTAAGTATGCAAAAATGAGCAGGAAGTAGTTTTCCAGGGGTGTCTTAGGGAGAAAGTTGTTTCAGGCAGAGGGAAGAGCATAAACAAAGCAGAGGTGCTAGAAATACTATGATGTGGGTAAAGAATTACCCACTCGTGGAGGTGGCAGGAGCGTAAAATTAAATGTGGAGAGTTGGGAGACATGAGAGAGACAAGAACAGAACACAGTGGGGTGGGGTCTTGTCAGCCATTTTAAGGAACTTGGAGTTTATCCTACTGCTATGGGAGCAGGAGAGAAGCACGGTCCATTTGTGCTTCAAAGAGAACGTTCTGGTCAACCTCTGTGCCATCCAATTCATAGATATTATGAACTACAAATGCAAGCCACATTTGTAACTTTAAATTTGGTATTAGCCACATTAAAAAAGGAAGAGGAATGGGCTTCCCTGGTGGCGCAGTGGTTGAGAGTCCGCCTGCCGATGCAGGGGACACGGGTCTGTGCCCCGGTCCGGGAAGATCCCACATGTCGCGGAGCGGCTGGGCCCGTGAGCCATGGCAGCTAAGCCTGCGTGTCCGGAGCCTGTGCTCCGCAATGGGAGAGGCCACAACAGTGAGAGGCCCGCATAACGCAAAAAAAAAAAAAAAAAAAAAAAAAAGGAAGAGGAAAAGGAAAAACTAATTTGAATATTTTATTTGACTTGACATATTCAAATATAATCATTTCAACGTGTAATCAATATTAAACAATCTTAATGAGATGTTTTATATGCCTTTTTATTGTACTAAGTCCTCAAAATCCAGTGTGTAATTCAGGCTTTTAGCACATCTCAATTCTGTCTAGCCACATTTCGAGTGCTCAACAGCCACATGTGGCTAATGCTGCAATATCGAACAATGCACGTCTAGAGGATGGAATCTAGATGCTAAAAAACCCAGGCAGCCTTTTACAAGGTTCAGGGGAAGATGATAAGTTTCTAATCCAGGGTGTTGGTAATGAGAATGGAGAGAAGGTGATAGTCAAGTGACTTAGCTATTCCTAGCTTCTTTGTTTGTGAAATCAGGATACAGTATTTACCTTCCTGGATGATTCAGAGATTCTCTGAGATGATGTTATATAAAGCACCAGCCCAGGCTGGCAGGGAAAGTATGCTCAGCCAGCATTCTCCCCACTACCCATGCTGTTTGCTCTCTCCAGGAACAAGAATTGACATCTGACTTGGATAAGGTGGGGTTTAAAGCACTGGAATGGCACAGTATCAAGCATAGACTGTGGTCACTAAAAGAAATTATTGCTAGTAGCACCACTGCACCTTCCCAGGTGTCTCCCTTGATACCATCTAAGTGAAGAGAAGCTAGTTCCTGACTGTCATGGGGTGGCCGGAAGAATACATGAAGCCACTCCAGGACAGGCAGGAAAGCAGAATTGCTGACATTCCCGGCAGCAGCCACTCTGACAATCGGCAGTTGGCAGTAGCTCCAGGTGATTGAGAATTGAACAGCTTAATTGGAAGAATATGAACTTTGTAGAGTGCCAGGCTAGCATGGCTAAGTGCAAGAATGTTTCTCCCAAGCCCACCTTCCTTGCCTTAGGTTGATGTGCACATACTCTCTTGGTGGAATGCCCCCAGACAAACTCCTGTGAATAGATCAACAGATCCTATGTTCTTTGGAATTAAAAAAAAAAAAGCATTTCCAAGTAGGTGCAGGATACAGCCCTCCAGTTAGATTTGCTTGTATTGAAGAAAGAGGCTGGGGATAGGAAGGAGGAAGATAGGTCATTCTCTACTGCATGAGAGCTCCATCTCCATGTGGGGTGTCCGAAGAGTAAGACAGAGGCTACAGATAAATCTCAGCTGCGTTGAGACCCTTCTGATCACAGGAAAGTCCTGCCTACCTCATATTTCCACCAAGGTAACTTTCGGATGAATACTTGTTCATTTTCAAAATGATTATTTTGGTCAGCTCAAGTCACTGGGTGGGTGCTGTGAATTTTTAAATGTTACCAAGTAATTAATGCCTAGAACTGGAGAGAAACACAGCTCAGGTTCCCTTGGGTTCCCTCTGACTCGTGTTAATTTGCTTATCTCGGTATTAGTCAGCGTAAGCCAACCGTTGTAACAAACAACCCCCAAATTCCACTGGCATAACAAAACAAATGATTGTTTGTGTAACAGTCTGATTTAGAGGAGCAGCTCCCCTGGACAGCTCTCGTCCAAGCAGAGGTCCAAGGACCCTTGTACCTTATATCTCGTGGCTCTAACCTTCAGTCCTCAGAACACTTTCCTGCCTTCTCATAGGAGAGGAAAGAAAAAAGAGAATTGCAGTTGGGAGCATTCATGGGCCAGGTATGGGAGGAGGTACTCGATTCCTTTGTCCAGAGTTCAGGCACATGGCCACACTTAACTTCAGGAGGCTGGCAGATACAGACTAACTGTGTGTGAATGGTAAATAGGGAAAAGGTTTGCTGAACATCCAGTCGGTCTTTGTCACAGTCATTCTCTCTCTCTCTCTCTCTCTCTCTCTCTCTCTCTCTCTCTCTCTCTCTCTCTCTCTCTCTGATGAGAATAAAATGGACTGTTTTGGGCTCTGACTTGACCCTGGAGGTCTGAGAGTCAGGAGACTGCAAGAGGTCTGAGAGTCAGGGCAACATTAATTAGAGGGCGATGCTCTGTAGTTTCAAGGTGATTATTAATCAGCATAATGTCACAGTCAAAAAGTTGTAATGCCAAACGAAATTTTTTCTCTCTGTATTCCAGACCTATTTGATCAGTTTCTGAGCCAAAGAAAGGAAAGGTGCTACAACCAGAGTGCCAACAGAATGGAGGGCTAGTTTAGTCTTCCATCACTAACTGGAACCATGTTGTCATCCATGGTTCTAGGTACTTTTGCCATAAGCATCTTTGCCGCAAATATTTTCACCACATAATTAATTGGCAGTAAGGCAATTTTGCTATGAAAGATAAAATAACAGGTTGACAATTTTTGGTTTGACAGTTTGGTTTCAACTGATTGAAATGAGTTAGTATTTCTTCCAGTTAGTGACTTTATTGATAGGTTTATCCAACTGTCAGATGACAATGATTCACCCCCAAAAGTTGGTTTCTTATTTTGAAACATACTACACTGGAGGAGAAAGAAGCC
Organism: Phocoena phocoena; assembly: GCF_963924675.1. Taxonomy (NCBI): domain Eukaryota; kingdom Metazoa; phylum Chordata; class Mammalia; order Artiodactyla; family Phocoenidae; genus Phocoena; species Phocoena phocoena. The sequence continues at coordinate 133,576,613 of NC_089219.1, read as the reverse complement.
AAGGGCCCCAAAGATGCAGGGTTGAGCCTACACTTCCCATAGAACTTTCGAAAGTCTATGAAGGTACAACTGACAGGACGCTAAGGACAAACAATAGCGCAGGGTCTTTCACAAAACAATACAAAGCTCGGTTACCAACATGTATCCTGGTATTTGGAAATGGTTACCTCTTCTTAAAGAAGGAAGAAATTTAAATGAAAAAAAGTGCAATGCTGAATGAGGGGACAAATCAACAAGAAAAAATAAATAAATAAAAAAATATATATATATATACACTATATATATAGTATACATATATATAAACTATGAATGAAAGACTTGGAAGACAAGTGCTTAGGTACAACCCACAAAATAAAATCAATTATTTGTACAGCATTGCCCTGAATCTACACCCATTTAAAATATATTCAAATACTTTGTATTTTGCAATAAAGTCTTTTTAATTTTGTAGTTCATTTTTCATGTTTCATTATGTCCTTTTATATTTTGTTATTTTATCTTTTACAACAGAATCAGCTTAAGGCCAATTAGTTATGTGGTGAAAACGTTTGTGGCAAAAATGCTTGCGGCAAAGATGTTTCTGGCGAAAATACCCTACGTGATCACCCGTGGCCCCTACTTGCCAGCCAAGCTTAGTGGATCTTTTGTGGTGGTACTATGGCAGCAGAGTATTTTCTTTTTGCTTTAAAAACCAACCCTGAATGTCTAGAATAAGCAACTATACCTGCAAGGGTGTGGAGATTCCAGTCTGGTAAGATACTGTGAAATGCAGGCAGTGGTCCTAGCTGGGTGATAATAGAGATGGTCATTGTAACAGATGTTGTGATGTGCCACAGAGGTTCCCTCTTCAGGGTTGATGACATATCCCCTTGCTTCTTGGAATATTGACTCCTGAATGCTCATAGGTCACAGCTATGCCTCTCACTAGGAACTGACTTGACCAAAGTTATGCCTCCTCCCATGCATAACTCCTTCTGGGTAACCTATGGCTAATGACTGCCTGCCTAGAGATTTAAAAGACTAGCTGTCTTGCCTCAATTTGGGACAACTCTGAAGGGCCATTCAAGCTCCAAGACTCCCTATAGAGTCTGCTTAGGTCTCAGTTACAACCTCATTTCAAGTCAGATTCTTCTTCTGCCCAAACTTTCCATCTTCACTTCCTTACATGTATATCCCTCAAGAACCCTTCCTACTAAAGCTTCTGCTTGCAACTTCTCATCTAAGAATCCATTGATACAAAAAGTAGTTTTAGGAAGCTGACTTTCAAAATGGAATTTTGGACATGGGTCAGTCATTGGCTCTCTGGCAATGAGAACCCCATCACCGGTAGTAGGTGGAGTAGAGCTTGCCCCTGAAATGCTATATCAGTGCAATTGTTAAAATCAGGAAAATTTCTGTGCAATTGTTAAAACATTCACCAGCAATAGAATGATATGGGATGTCCACAGAAGAGGATACACGCCCTCCTGCAGTATTTCTCATGATTGAAGGGATAAGGAAAATATAATTATAAGGACCATGGAATTGGGTGGCTGTTGCTGAGCACCATTGATTTTTGAAAGATAAATAATGACAGGCTCAGGTGACTAATCACCATTTCAAGACAAAATATGAAAGCTAGAGGGCCTCAGCTGCATCTAGGGAAACCCTGATCTCCTGCAACCAGAGTTCATACCAAGAGAATAAAAAACTAGGCTCAGGACCTAATCATTAAAGTAGTAGAGCTTCAGATAGGATTGAATTCTCAGTCTTAGTAAGTTTCTTTGCCAAATACAGCACCCTAATGGGGAAGGAGTAGGCTACTGTGACGTGTAATGGGCTAAGTAGATGTGGTTAAGGACCTTGACTTGCTGGGTCTTCAGAAGTCCCCTCCTCCCCTCTGCCTTGTTAGAAGACAGTATCCCTCCCTTTCCTTGAAAGTGATGCAGAGACCTCAAAGGAGGCATGCACCTCATGAAACAATGCTTGCCTGCTTCAGGATTAGTCCCACCACCCCTCTTTGCAACCAATTCAATAAGGAAGACTGAATCTCAGTAAACCAGTCTAGAGATGTGATAAGCCTGCTGTGGAAGGAGAGAGGGCGTACACCAAAGGAGCTGCAAGGCACGGCTAATTGGTACTTGTAGTAGCTGGTAGTATGCATGGGACTGAACCCTGGAGTACTGGATCAAGAGGGACAGGACATAAGGTTAGATAATCAAGAGTTTATCAACACAGGAACAGTCTTCTTTTTATATGATTTGACACAATTGCAAAGACCCAAGAGATGATACTGATCTATTACTAGAAGGGCTTTGGAATCTGGAAAAGGCCGAGGCCCACGTATTTTGAAGTAGGAGTGCTAGAACTTCCATGGAGTATGGTGAAGGAATAGATAAAAAGTTTCAAAGAAGTTGGCACACTGGACTGCATATACTATACAAGGTTGGAAATGCACCAGTTGAATATGTTCCATGGGAGGGCCTGAAGGACACTCCAAGTGTCATACCGATAAGGAATACCCTGGTGAAAGTTGGATCAGCTTAGTCATGACAGTTCTCTGTAGATCAAGGCTGATGATAGGAGAGGCTAATATAGAATTGGGCTTCCTAATAGCCCGATTATATCCCCAAACAGCAAAGGTTCATTGGTGGCACTCAAACCCTCAGAAGCAACATAGTTGCAATTATTGTAATGAAGCAAGGTGGCCATAGATACCACATTATGTGGCAAAATCCAAGGGTCTTTGGGTTGGGCTGGAGAGGAAATTTAACCTCCAAAGAGGTATGGAGATATTAATGGGAACTTCGTGTTTTCAGAGGCAAGTTAGGGGACAGTTAGGCAAAGGGGATACTTCTTAGTTTACACAAGCAAAAGGTATCAAGGATGGATGATAGGAAGAGATGAGGGAAACCTCTCAAGCTAAAATTCTTGTTACTTTGTCAAGTTTCCAAACTTGAGTCAGTTCTCAGAACCAGAACACTGAGGGCAGAAAGAGATGCTGGTTTCCTATGAAAAAGGATCCTGCAATTGTATTCAGATGAAATTCCTCTAGTCCTTCTCCCAGGGACTACAGCTATTTTCTAAGTGACATGCATTTGGTAAAAGGGAATACCCAAAGTCTTCAATATGCCGAAATAGCCTTCCTGTTAGAGTTGAATCTAGGGATCAATTTGGGGAGTGTTGCCATACAGTGGTGCTGTATGCGCCAGGAAATAAATGAAATTCTGGAATCCTTGGTCTGGCTCACAGTGGGTCAACAGGGTTCAAGGACACACCTGATGGTCATTTGCTGGTAAAAAAATTAAAATTGACATGCTTGTTATTTGGCAGAAACCCTTGGATTTAGTATTTGTTCCTTAATCTGTGGAGTAAGAAATATAGTAGTGAAAGCGGGATGGAAGTCTCTGCAACTTTCACGCAAGCCAAGAGTAAATAAAAATAATATTGCAACGTGGGGAAAATAGTAAATATTAGTGCTACCTTCAAAGAGGTAAAGAATACAAGGGTGATGATCTGTGACAAATCCCCATTTAATTCAATAGAGTGTCCCATACAAAAATGGAATGAATTGCAACCAAATGATGCACTACTGCAAATCAAGTAGTGGCCCCAAATGCAGCTGCTATGCCGGACGTGATTTTACTAAAACAGATTAATATAGGCTCCAACACATATTAAGTGGTCGTTGATCTGGTGAGTGCATTATTTCCCATCCCTATAGGAAAAGAGGACCAGACACAGTTCATATTTACGTGAGATGGACAAGAGTATACAAATATGGTCTTGTCTCAGGTTATATTAACACTTTGACTCTCTGTTATATTGCTAGAAGGGGTATGAAGTGTCTGACATTCCACAGGACATCAAATTGGCCCATTATATTGACAATGTCATGCTAACCAAACCAGATGAGAAAGAAGTAGCAAGTATGTTGGAAGCCTTGGCAAAACAGATGTGCTCTAGAGGGTGGAGATTAAAGCTTCAGAACCCCAGTACATTAATGAACTATTTAAGGATCCGAAGTTGTGAAGAAAGCTAGACCATCCTCTCCAAATTAGACAACAAAATATTATATCTATCTTACACCTCCCACTACTAGGAAAGCATAAATTTTAGTAGCCTTTTCAAGTTCTAGAGGGAGCATATTCTGTACCTGGCAATACTGCTGACCCATTTACTGGGTAACACTAAAGCCTGTGAACTTTGAGTAGTGTCTCAAGCAGGAAAGCTCAGCAGAAGGACAAGGCTGTGCAGTGGTCTTGACACTTGAGTCATACGACCCAGGAGACCCTATAGGACTAACAGCATCTATGGTGGGCGAAGATAGTGTGTAGAGTTTATGGGAAGCTCCAATAGAAGAATCACAATGTGGACCTGTGGGGTTCTGAAGAAAGTCCCTACCATCTACAACAGAGGACTGTCACCATTAGAAAACGGTTACTGATGTGCTGCTTGGCTTTGGTAAATACAGAGCTTCTGACTACGAGATACCAATGACCTTGTGGCAAGAGTATCCATCATGAGCTGGGTTCCGTCAAAGCCACCAAGTCATAAGGTGGGGCTAGTCCTGCAGCAATCCATTCTAAGATGGATATGGTACATCCAAGATTGGGAAATATCAAAGCTGGAGAGCACAAGTAAGCCAATCAAGCAGGTGGCCCAGAGTCAAATGCCATCCATCAGTGTTGCATTAGTGTATCTCCGATAGCTAACATCTGTGACCTACTGGGAGGCCTTTATGACCAGATAACAGAGAAGTAAAAAGCCCAACCTTTATTTCTAGTGTGGTGGTGATGGATAGTGATGAGGGCATATCCTCTCAGTGGGAAGAATGTTGATGTTAGATGCAACTAGTCATCAACTCTGGGTAGAAACAGAAGTGGCCTGAAATAAAACCATAGATAAACTCATGGGCAGTAGTGAATGGCGTGGTTGGTTGATCAAGGGCCTGAAAGGAGAAAGATTGGAAAATCGAAGGCAAAGAGGCCTAGTAAAAAGGCACGTGGATGAAAGTGGACAGGAAGTGTGAAGGCTTTTGAACTGCATGTTAACATTCAGCGGAGAACTTCTACTGTGGAAGAGGCACTAAACAGGTAGAATGAGCTGGTCAGCTGGTGAAAGCCAGCATCTGTCATTAGTTACTGTGATGTTGGCACAATGGATGCGTGAACTAAATAGTCCTGGGAACAAGTATGGAGGCTATGTGTGGTTTCCCATGCCGATCTGGTTACTGCTGCTGTTGAATGGTCCTTGGAGGCAGCTGAGAACTTCGAACAAACGCTTTAGAGTACTGATTATTCTCACCTTTTTACTATGTTAGCTTTTGGAGGCATTTGTGTGCCCACAAATAGTGTTGAGACTAATAGGTTTTTCTGTAGGCCAATCTGACTCTACAGTAAAACAATTTTCTCAGGTGCTCCCAGTAAGATCATTAAAAAAATTATTTTTCTTTCACAGGAGGCAACGAGAGCAAGAATGCATCTTGATAGCAAAAGCAAGAACGTATAGGCTGAAGAAGAGTCATTAAGAATAAAGGGCATAGTAAGACTACGTTTGAAAATGATATGCCCTTGTAAATAGAAAATTTTAAGGAATCCTCCAAAAAAATTTAGAACGTATTAGTTCAGCAAGGTTTCAGGATATAAGATCAATATGTGGAAATCAATTGTAGTTCTATACACAAACAATGAAAAATCCAGAAATGAAATTAAGGAAATAATCCCATTTATAATAGTATCCAAAAGGATAAAATATTTAGGAATTAATTTAGCAGAAGTCTGAGAATTTAAGACCAAAAAACTACAAAATATCATCAGAAGAAATTAAAGATTTAAATGGAAAGACATGCCATCTTTATAAATCAGAAGATTTAATATTGTTAAGATGGCAATACTCCACAAATTGATTTACAGATTCATCACAATCCCTATCAAATTTCAGCCACATTTTTTTTGCAGAAAATGACAAGTTGAACTTCAAAAACCCCAGAATAGTAATAACATCTTGACAAAGAAAAAGTTGGAGGTCATACATTTCCTGATTTCCAAACTGACTACAAAGCTAGGCTAATAAATACAGTGTGGTAACCGGCATTAAGATAGACATACAGAGCAATCGAATGGAATTGAAGGTTTAGAAATTAAGCCATACATTTATGATCAATAAATTTTCAACACATGTGCTAAGACAATTCCAGGGGGGACAAATCTTTTCAACACACGTTGGGACAAGTGGATATACACATACCAAAGAATGAAGTTGGACCCCCTTCTCAAACTACATACAAAAATTAACTCAAAATGCATCAGAGGTCTAAATGTAATAGCTACAACTAAAAGACTCTTAGAAGAAAACATAGCTGTAAATCTATGTGACCTTAGATTAGGCAATGGAGTTTTAGATATGACACCAAAGCAACGAAAGAAAAGAATAGATAAATTGGACTTCATCAACATTTTAAACTTTGTGCTTCAAAGGAACACTTTCAAGAAAGTGAAAAGAAAATCATACATATTATATGATTCCATTTATATGAAATGCTCAAATAGGCAAATCTATAGAAACAGAAAAGAGATTAGTGATTGCCAAGGACTGGGGGTCAGGGAGGAATGCAGAGTGATGGCTAATGGATAAAGGATTTCTTTCTTGGGTCAGGCAAATGTTCTGGAATTAGAGAGTGGTGATTGATGCACAACTTTTTGAATAAGAACTACTGAACTGTACACTTTAGAGGGGTGAACTTTATGGTTTGTGTATTATATCTCAATAAAATTCTTATTTGAAAATGAAAAGAATGAAGGGCAGGAGGGTGGATCTGGAATGTGAACATTAGGCTGACCCATCACTGTGTCTAGGAATATGTACCTAGGCTCATTCTGCCCCCATTTCTTAGAACATTCCCCCACCTTTCTGCCTATCCATGTCTTCTACTTCTACTATAACTGGAATAGAAACTCTGCCTCCCTCATGTCTGTATCTAAAAATGTTATGGTAGTCCTGTACCCTGGTTCCCCATCAAGGAATTCAACTAGGAATTGCCTGCAATCCAGTACTTGCTAGTAGTGCGCTTAAGATGCGCTCTTTGAAAGAGACGGTCTAATGGGCATGTTAACTAGCCATTCTCTCTGATACTCCAAGCTCTATCACTCTAATAAGTTACAGCATCAGAAACAATGTACCTGGGCCATGTGACCTAGGCAGGCGCAGGCATTTTGGTGATGAGTGATGTTATTATATTCTCTGCTTTTTTAGAGGATCTATATAAGAAATACCTGTTTGAATGTCTTATCTATGTCTGCCACAGAACTGTAATTGAAGACCTTTTCTATTATATTACCCAGTGACCCTGATATAATGGCCCAGATGATAAACTTCTCTGTTTCCAGGAAGAAGTCTGCTTTTGCAAGTGAGTAATATATTTCTTTTTCCTTTCCTTTCCTTCCCTTCCCTTTCCCCCAAACATAGAAACTATCTAATGTAATATCTACTGTGAGCTTGCTCTACCCTTTATATGCTTTACCTTATTTTACCATCACAACATCCTATGATATCCACACAGTTATTGTGCCCCTTTTACAGATGTGCAAACTGAGGCTGAAAGAGATGAAATGACATATCCCGCCCCTCACAATTGTAAATGACAGAGATGGGATTTGAACCAAAGCAGCCTGACTCCAGAACGTATGCTAAGTCCAGCTTCTGCATCCACTTAGCTGTATAGCCTCTCCCAAGTTTTATTCTACAAGTCATCTGCAAAATTTTCAATTTAAGGGAGTGTACATACTAAATACATGTTTTTTTCTTATTCCCCACACCTCCTATCTGAAAATGCTTGATAAATAACATTGATTGATTCATTCCTCCAAGTTTGAGATCCTTGGAAGATTGACCTTACATAAATTCTGGTAGCTGTTTTTATTAATGCTGTAAGGGTAGTAATCGCACAGGCTGGAAGAGAGGAGGACAGAATTGAAAACAGGAATAATTCATTCTATTTCTTAGATTAGGTGCCTAGAGGTGGCATGGTACCTTAGCAGCCTGAAGTTTGGGGCCTCTGGGTGCTTGCACATTGCTGCTGCGGATTTAATCATCTTGTCTGACGTATGTTTCTGTAGAGTGACAAGTACTCCCTGTCCCACTTATGAACAGATTTACTCTGATGGGCTTGGGGGGAAAAGCCCTTTTCTCAGCCAGCATGATTCAGCTGGTCTGTGGGGCTGCTTACCTGTAAACACATTCACAAGCAAGCTAGCTCTCAGCCCACAGAATTTTGATTTAGTTATGTTTCCTTTTTCCTTTCTCTCCTCTCTCCTCTCTTTGCTTAGACTATTGGTATATATAGGTCAGGCACCTGCCTCCTAACTGGTTGAGAGATTAAAGACTAGGGGAGCACCAAGATTTTCATAAGTCAGGTCTGCACCTCCTGGCCAGACCTCACTGACCTTTTGTTTCCTTAGCCCCTGTGCTTCCTAGGAGCCTCCTTTTTTTTTTTAAGAGTCCTGAGAACTGCAGGAAGATAATAACAGGCATACTCTCTAAGAGTTTGCCCCTTCAAGTATGGTCTTCAGACCAGCAGCAGCAGCATTGCCAGGGAGCTTCTTAGAAGTGCAGAAAATCTGGGCTCCCACAGACCTGCTGAATTCAAATTGCAGGTGAATCATACACACATTAAAGTTGGGAAGCCTTGATTATAGAACACTTCACCCTCCAGGGGAGGAAGCATCTCCTCTAGCAGACAGATCTCCCATGGCAGTGCCTTGTGTCTTGGACTGCATAACAAGGTGCTGACACGGGGCTCAGGAGCTACAAATAAGGGCACCAGCCAGATGTAGTGTGTGCCTTCAGTGGGGCTCTGCTACGGTCATTGCTCTCTTCTGCCCTCCGAGAAGGGAGGCACGCATTACATGTTAAATCTTTCCCTCATAAATATGTAAATCATATGGAGACCTGGAGTATTGCTTCCATAGTTATTAGAAGGTTCACAACAAATGTCACCAGTGTCTCTTGCATGGGGGGATTTGCTCCCTTTCTGTGCTCTCCGTCAAGACTTTGCCCATCTCTACTAGAGAATGCACCACTCTGCTTTGTTTATGCATCCCCATCCCTCACATTATACTGTACAATTCTTCCTGGCCCAAAAGAATACATAAAAGAAGGAAAAAGGGAGGAAAGGAAGGAGGGAGGGAGGGAGGGAAGAAATGGGATTGAGTTTTAGAGAACTGAAGGTACACATGTGTTCTGGATGTCAGAGAGTATGGAGCAAAAGTAGGGAGAGAAGTGAGTGTTCGGAAAGAGAAAGGAAAGAAAAATCTTAGGGAGGTAGGGATGAAGCTGTTGGGTTACAGATAAGGGGACAAACCAAGAATTAAGGTCGCTTAAATGTAAGTGTGGAGCCAACATGGGAATCCAGGTCTGTCTGACTGAGACCTGAGGGCATATGTGTGTTCTGTACCACACTGCTTTTAACATCATGAAAGGATAGCACTAGAAAGTCCCCCAGTACCTGCATAGCAAACCCAACTCCCTCGTCCACAGGGGAGCAAAATCCCAGAGAAGTGGAGTGACTTGCCCACAGTTACAAAGCTGGCTGGTGGCAGAACCAGAACAAGAAACCAGAAGAAAGTTGTGTGTCTACAGCCCAGTCATACTACCTGAATTTTCCCATCTATCCTTCCAGGTCTGGAGTTAAGGCCTTACTTTTGTGCCTTGGGTGGCTCCTTCCGTCCACGGCCTCTTGCTCTTCTGTTGGAAGGAGTAAGGACTCTCAGGGCATAACAGAGTGTTGCCATGGTGACTGCAGCCTAAGGCCTTTGGAGGTTAGTGGTACCCAGATACCTTTAGCCTTTACACAGATGTTTTGCAGGAAGTACCAGATTTGTAAAGATATTCAAAGTCTAATTGATGGTCTCTAGAAAACAGCAAGAAACTGGAGGCAGGATGCTGTAATTAAAAAACATTGAGCTGGTAGAGTCATCAGGAAACTGGAAAGTTGATCCCTCTATCTCCAGCTTAGATGGAAACATGTCTACTCTGTGTTTAAAGCTTCTCAGGGGAGAAAGTTTAATCTTTTTTCTTTCACTTGTTATAGCAACTGATTATTTTTTTTTTTTTTTTTGCGGTACGTGGGCCTCTCACTGTTGTGGCCTCTCCCGTTGCGGAGCACAGGCTCCGGACGCGCAGGCTCAGCGGCCATGGCTCACGGGCCCAGCCGCTCTGCGGCATGTGGGATCTTCCCAGACCAGGGCACGAACCCGCGTCCCCTGCATCGGCAGGCAGACTCTCAACCACTGCGCCACCGGGGAAGCCCACAACTGATTATTTTTGCTAGAACCAATCCCAGAAGATGTGAGGATACTCTTACCTCTTAGTAGTCCTCTTATGCTTCCTGGAAAATGGTCTTCCTTCCCCCACCTTCACACTCCCAAGCCCTGAACTGGGTCCCTGTCATCTCCCAGGACCCAGACGTCATTTACTGGCAGAGAGAGGTAGAGAAGGAAGCAGATTAGACTGCTATTCCTAGCCCTGCTAATAGATACGACCTTGGGAAAGTTCTTTCACCTTTTCCTCATGTCAGAAATCAGTAGACAGGACGACCTCTAAAAAACTTCCAACTCCAAAAATCTAATCCTCTATTTTGCCTGAGGGCTAAACTTCTAAGACTTATTTCTTCCTAAGGGCATTTTAATTTTCATACAAAATATAATGGCAAAAAGATCTCTTTTATATGCAAGAGAACAGACTTACATGGTGAAATTACAGACATTGGAGGTGATTTTGGGGGGCAGGACAACATGTAGGCGATGTATTCCAACCACTCGTAAGGTAGCTCTGCCCATCATGACCACTATTTTCGTATTTGTGAAAAGAAGCCAGGAACCGGATCTGAACTATTCCTGATATCCAGTATTTGAAGCAATCTTCATTTCTGTTTTTGGCTATGCATGCACGAGTATGCATTATATTATCAGCAGCAGGTGTTAAATGTATCATTTAGTGTTAGAGGTATTAGTCTCGAACATTAGGGCAGATTAGCATTTGATATATTAGTTCTTTGGGGTTACAATTGATGCTTGAATTTCCGATTGTTATATCTAGTAACTGAATTGTGATTTGGCTCTTAATTCCACGATGAGTTCACCAACATTGACAAACCTAGTACTAATTAATTAATGACAATTCTTGATTTGCAACCATGTCTGAGAAAAGATAACTCACATCTTCTGATTATTATAGACTCTTAAGGCAATCATTTGGGGACAGCCTTTCCTTATGGCATTTCTCAGCCTAGCTTTCTGAGAAACTCATGCTGAATTCATGGTTTCAAGCTTTTAAAAGCCTCTTAAGAAATCCTGCCCATCCTTTACCCGCCCCCCCTCGACTTCCTCCACCTGCCTTGTGGAAGCCAAGTCTTTGGTCTGCTGCTTTGATCCAAGCTCTTCTACACCAGATACCCCATCACTGCCTTGGAACGGAGGAGTCAGACATCTGTCACAGATATCAGGTAAGTAGGTCAAATATAAACATGTCTACTACTGTAATTAATTATTAATGTCTTTTAGACCCTCTATCAATATGGTGCTTGCTTCTGGGCTCAGAAGGGCACTCCTAAATATTTACCAACGTGTAATAGTACTTTTAGATGGAGTTGATACACTCAGCTTCATGGTTTAAACCTTCCAGCAGGCAAGAAGTGGAAATCTTTGTAACTAGATGCATATATTTCTAAAACCATATCATACCAGCACCTTCCCAGAGCCTTCCTAAGACAAGGAGTCTGAGGTAAGGAGATGCAGCATCCTTCCTAATAACTCTATAGGTGGGCTTTCCACCCCCACCCCGCCGTCCGCTCTCTGATTCAGAGACTGACAGCTGAGGTTTCCCACCCCGCAGCTGTGGGACTAGCTCAGGTGGGATGTGCGCCCTCGTGTACTGACTCAGTCCCCACTGGGACAATCACCTTCATGCTACAGAGGATGCAGCTGCTGATTTTGTGCACAACGCTTTCTCAATTGCTCTCCTCCCCACTCTGAATATTGCTGTGCACGGTGTGCCTTTAATTTGTGGGTGAAAGCCTCTGCCCACCCACTCCTAAAGCATATAGATATGCGCACTCAGAATGCTACAATCGGACTCTCCTATCTGCCTTACACCTCTCAAACCCCATCTTGGGAAGGTATCAAAGCCTTCCTACCAGTTGCAACCCCTTTCCCAACAAATGCACACTCCTTTGGCCCATCAACACCCCCACTGATGAAAATGATATCTGTTGGTTCCATCTTCCACAGACGAGGAGCTTGACATAAACTCCCCAAAGTAAGCAGCGGCTGAACCAGAAATAGGCAGCCAATACCTGTGTTCATCCCTAAATCATTCCACCACTCTGTATTTCTACATTAGAAGCCTTCAGGGGAGTTGTGAAGAAAGAAACGCCCTAGGCTGTTTATCTACCAAGGATTTCAGGTCCTCCTGGATCGATGGTACAGTAATAGACTGCTGAATTCCTCTCTTTGCAAAAATAAACGAAGATGGCTCTGGGCAGAGAGACATGACCATCCTTTCTGTCTCCCAGTTCATTTTGTACCAACCAAGATGTACCACAGGTAAGGAATGAGGTACTTAGTATTTACATGGTGACTTTCGCCTGAATAAAATGGGGGTTGTCATGCCTACACATTGTACTTGGATCATGTGGAGAACAGACAGAGAATTGGTTCTCCAAAAGATCTGCTACAAAATGCTTCTCATACCACCTGGGGGAGGCACTAAGGGAGAATGATGCATTGTTCCGTGTGGCTTATGTCAAACCTGACTTTTAGGCTGGGAAAGTAGTAATCAGACAGAATGGAGAAAACCAAGGCCATGTCTGCATGGTTCCCAATTTCCTCAAAGGCAATCCCAGACCATAAGATGCAGAAGATGAAAAATTCTCCTGATGTCCACAGCAGTGCAGGCAAAGAGAAACCCCTGTTAGCAGGCGTTTGCCCTAGGCACAGAGGCTACAGTTCTCCTGGAAAGCAAGAACTTCTCTACTACTCTCCTGATAGTGGCCTATCCTGGTTGTCAGACCTGTGTTAGCCCCCACACCTGGGAAAAAAGGAGGTGGGCAAGCCAGGTAACTCTCTGGAAAGAGTTTCGCCTCACTCCATTCTTTATTTAATGTCAATTTCTCTCTCTCTCTCTCCCTCTCTCTCTCCCTCTCTCTCCCTCCCTCCCTCCTTCCCTCTCTCTCTCTCTCTCTCTCTCACACACACACACACACACACACACACACACACACACGCACACACATTCAAGCCAGACATGCATGCACTTGTGTGTACACAGATCAACCAGCCTCCTACATAGCAATATCCTCCATCCATGGACACCCAATTTTTAAAAATCCAGGCAGCCCAGGGAACTATACTCTTTTTTTCCCTCTCTTTTCTCTCTCATTTTTTCCCCTAAAAAACAGCCTTTTTAAAACATATATATATTAAACCAGGCAAGTTTTTACTCATACGTTCATGTGGCTGGAGCAGATTGACAAGAAAAACAATCACAAAATAAATATTTTTTGTTTTTTTTGTTTTTTAAAAAGAACATTTCCCTATACATCGTCTCTTAACTTGACAGAGCTGCTTTCTTGGACAGAACAGATGCTGTTGGGAGAGGAGCTCTGGCTGGACCACAAGGGGAACGTGGAGCCAGCCAGGCCCTGACACTGGGGAGGCCAAGGAAGCAAGGGGGCCGAGGGAGTGGGAGGGCAGCAGGGCTGCCTGGCTGCCCTGAGTGGTCCTCCGTGGGTGTCGCTTCCTGTTTCCCCAAGGGAGCTGGCCTGAGGAACGGTCTGTGTCTGGAGGGCTCAGAGGAGGCAGCGAACGAAAAGTAAGAACCACTGTGGGGAATCATGAAACAACGCCATTTAAGAAATCTGGCTAAAAAGAATACAAAAGTGACTCCACAGCGGGGGAGGCGGTGCTGCCACCTCTCCCATTGTTGTTCCCTCTTGCTTTCCTGAATGCTAAGAATCACTTTTAAGAATGTGTGTGTTGCACAGTTGGGCTGGTTCCTTTGCTGAAGCTCTCCCTGGCTCCCTCTCCTTCAACTGCATTCATGAGAAAGCACCGGCTTCACAGATACAAGGCTGCTGAGTGCTCGCCTCCCCTTGTGAGTGTGCGCGCGTGTGCACACGCGTGGTGAGTGTGTGCAGCGGCTGTTTCCTTCTCTCCTGCCTGCTTCAGTTCAAGCCCCGAGTCCCATCTGCTGGGTGCAGTCTTAAGGGAACACCCCGTTGGCACTAAGGTGAGGGCTTAGATCTTTGCACCCCGGATTCATGGATCCCCTCCCTGCCCGGCACTGGAGTGGGTCCCCCATTAGCTACAGAGTTTGCCTGTCTCATACTCCACAGGGTTTGGCAGCTTGGAGTTGAAAGCCCTCAGAGACGACTGGATCCTGCCCACCTCATTGTTGGCCAGTTTGAGCCGATGCCGGAGCAAGCAGGAGAAAAGGTCAAGCCGCACCTTGCCAGGTGGGGAAAGCTGGTTGACCCGGTCCCTAAGTTCGATGAGCTGCAAGAGGGCAGAGTCCTGGGAACCTTGAGTATACGGGTAGTCTAACTGGAGAATTAAGTCCCGGATGGCATCCGGGTCAAAGGGCAGGCTGTAGCCAAAGACCTGCAACGTGTTGATTTTCATGTAGCCCAAGTTCTTGGAGGGATCGGTCATCTCCAGAGGCTCGTAGTAGATCGTCTCATTGGAGCTGTCGTCCAGGGACTTGATTCGGCTCCGTAGGTAAACATGGACTGTCTCAAAGAAGGTCTTCCACCTGTTGCCCAAAGTAATAGTCCAGTTTTGGCACTGGGCAGCAGCATCCACATTAGTCCTTTCCCAGTCTGGGAAATTGCCCTCGTTCACGGGCATGAACCAGCTCTCAGAGTGGCTGCCCCCAAAGGGGTTGACGTAGATGGCCATGACAGGCTCCAGGGTGCTGTTCTTGGTGAGGCAGATCTGCAGGGACAGGGCCAGCATCACGTGCACCAGCCCGGGCTTGTACTTGTTGCTCTTCAGGGTGAGCAGCATGCGTTTCCTCCAGGAAGGGTCGAACCAGCTGCCCAGGCGCATGTCATTGCTGATGAAGATGGAGTGCACCTCGATGCGGCTGTCCCACTTCTGCAGCAGGTACTTCAGCTCCAGGTCCTGCAGGTCTGTCTCCAGCCCCAGAAAGTTCTCCAGCGACTCGGCCACCTCGGGGCGGCACAAGCCCTGGGCGAGCACGTAGCCTGGGTTGCAGCTCCCACAGCGTGTGCTGTTGTCTGGGGCACAGTGGGCACAGGCGGGCCCTTCGCCCAAGGCACAAGGGATGGGGCCCTGGCAGGAGGACTGGTCGTAGGGGCAGGTGCAGCTGTGGCTCTGTTCCAGGAAGGTGCCAGGGAAGGTGCTCTCTCCACAGTAGAGGAAGGACTGGATACGGTTCCACCAGTAGGACAAAGACCTTTGGGAGGGGGGATAAAAATGAAGCAAGAGTCATAGGAAGCCACACACTGCTGCTTCCCTGAGGGTGGCAGGAGATTTGACTAATAGGCGATAAGGAAGATAAAAGCCCCAGGTTCTCTGAATGACAGAAACCCTACTTTACCACTTTGGGATAACCAAACAAGTTACTTCCTCCTTCCAAAGTACCACCTCATTCCCTTATTCAAAAGCCTACAGAAGATCTGCAGTGCCTTTCGTACCCAATCTAGTTTTCAGCCTCTTAAATAAGATCTTCCAACAACTGGCTCTCCAAACTTTCCAATGTCATGCCAACCTCTTTCCCCCTTCACAGTCTCTGTCCTTTCTAGAAACCTCCCACCAAGGATAGGACTTTTCTATGGCTGGCTCCCTCTTAAGGTTTAGACTTCAGCTCTTATGATACCTCCTCAAAGAGGTCTTCAGCTACTCCCCTGTCCAAAGCACCGCCCAGTCCCTCTCTGTCACATCACCCTGCTTTGATGTGATTCACAGCAATGTTCATTATCAAGGTGGATTGTTTATTTATTGTTGACCTGTTCAGAGATGGCTTCCCTGCATATGCCGTGAAAGCAGGGACCCTGCATTAGTCCCCAATATATTCTCAGAAACTAGGATTGTTCCTGGTGCCTGGTAAGCATTTCCTAACTATGTGTTGGGGAAAAAAAAAAAAAAAAAAAATGAACCTTTCTCAAATGCCCTTGCTGGTCTGTCCTCTCACTCATATGTCCCTCGTTACCTGTGCCTCAGTTAGAAGTGCACCCCTGGGTTGCCGTGAGGGCAGCGCCCCCTCCTGGAATGCTCTGGCTCACACATACCATCCCACTTCCATTTCCTCCCACACAATCTGGCCAAGAGGTCCTTCTCCTGGGTGGCTTTTCTCTCTGACCTTTACTATTATTAGACCATGCCTTTGATTTATGGTCCACGAACATGCTTTTAAGTGGCTGCCACATAATAATTTTATAATTTTGATGTTCCTGTATATTTATTATATCTTCTCAATTAACAAATATCCCTCACTGCTTAATACTAGGACATGCGAGGTGGACTTAATAAAGGCTTGTTGGATGCACGTGTGAATGAGCGGATGGATGCATGAGGGCCTGTGACAATCCAGCCCCACTCTGTTCCCGAGGGCACAGGCCCTCAGCTCGCTTCCCTCCTATGACTCAGAGCAGAGTCACTTGTTGGAAACAATCTATTGTGTGTGTTTCTCATCGTACGCAATTGGTCTAAAAGCTTTAACTCCACCCTTTTCTTTCCTGAAAGACTTACTAAAATAGAAATGAGTGAGAATTAGAGTATTATTAGAATAACATTCGAATCGACTATAATTTACATAAAAGTAAAATTAGCCTCTCTGTTTTTTTTTTTCTCTCTCTCTCTCACTTCAGATACAACTCATAACTGAGAATGACACGCAGGTATGTCAAGATAATAGGAGACTCTAACAGGCCGTGTGTGCGTCAGCATTCCCAGCTCTGCTGTGTTGGACAGGGGTCCTGCCCGGCCTCAGCGGCTGTCATGGGTGACGTGCTCTGGCTCGGGCATCTGGGGTGCTCACCTCTCCTTGGGCAGGCGGAAGCGGGGCTGCCGGTGGCAACGCTTGCAGAGGTTGAAGAGCCGGCGGACGATCCGATGGGTCTTCTTGAACAGCACTTTCAAGCTGGCTCCCAGCTGCTGGTAGCGATGCTGGAGGCTGGTGTCCATGGCCCAGAACTGGGAGATGGCTGTGGAGTTCAGGAACCTGTCGTCCGGCAGCCGCTTCAGCAGGGCCTGGAATTCCTCTGCGGGTAAGAACACGAGAGCTGAGCTGAGGGGCACCTGGATGGGTGCCCATCAGGAGGACCTCCCCCCTCACCCCAGACCCAGCCCGCCCTTCAGTCACTGTATGAGAAAGGAGGCTTCACATCCACCCTCCCGGGCCCCTTTATTTCTTTCTTTTCGAACAGCCTTATTCAGAGATGGTTGACATACCTTAAGATATGGATTCTTTCCCATCCTTCCTGTTTCTAATATGCTTCTGAATTTCAAAACACATCTCTGTCACCACCCACGGGGCCAGTGACCTTGGGATGCATCTCTCTTGCCCTTTATACCGCCTTATAATTCATGCACAGTCTTCTTCAATCACACCACCACACCCTTAGGGGAGGTGTGAGGCACTCATGAAGGTGAGGGCGGACGAGACTGGCAAATGCAGACACAGAAGAGGGAGCACCCCGCTCAGAAGTCTTCTTAGAAGCCTTTCAGTCCCTGAGACCAGCCTCTTCCCTCCATGTCCTTCTCTCTGACTCTAGGACACCTTTCCTCTCTTTTGAGATTTACCTCTTGGCCAGACACCCATTCTTTCTTGAAACTAACCCGGAAGCAATGTGCTTTCTGGTTCTTAGCTCCTACCGCAAGTCTGAGTCCTCCTCAGAGCTTCCTGGGCACAATGTGTTTTCTGAATTCACGCTCGGATCTCTGTCTATGGACCTGCTTTTACTTGGAACCCGCAGCCATCACGTCTCCTGATGGGGGTCTGGACAGTCCTTCTTCACTCACTGGCAGTAATCCATAGTGCTGAAAGCCCAAAGTCCTTTCCCACATACTCGAGCATTACCTAACACATCCCACCACCATTGGTCCAATGCAGCTGGGGGGTTGGAATATGATACTCTCCTTAGCAACTGAATGCCTTGTTTAAGACCTGAGATGGCAATGCCCGGGGCCTCAGCTCATTCTGATTCCTCAGGTCCCTGGTTCTTCATCCCCCACCCAGATGACTGGAAAAACCACACCTAGTAATGACATTAACATCTAGTAGTGTGTGCATAGTTCTTTTTATGAAACACTTAGGTATACAAAACAGCACAGAGAAAAACAAGATAAACTCCCATGTGCCCACCACCTAGAGTTTGCCATTTCGCCATATTGAATTCAGATTTTTTTTAAAAGAAATATGGCAAAGCAAATATACTTGAAGGCCCTAAACTTCCCCCTCCATCTTTATCTAGATGTAACTACTCTCTTGAATGTTTTATTACTATCATATATTTTTTAACTTTTTCTAAAAATATATCCATAAAAATATTAAGTATTGGCTAGTATGTTTTAAACATCAAATAAATAGTACTAAATATGTATTATATTTAATATGTTATTACAGTATTACATATAAATGTTATTTAAATACAAATATGTATATATAATACATAACCTTTTTCATTTGCTTTGTTTTATCCAGTATTGTTTTTTTGAGATATATCCATATAACTATTATTCATTTAATATTGAAATCTATGAGTATATCATGCAGAGTTCTTTATACTTTATCTACATTGCTCCATATGAGCCATCCATCCACCTATTATTATCATTTTCCCCCATTTACAGACGAAGAAATGGAGGCACTGAGGAGCTTCAGGGCTAAACCAAAGTTAGTGATACAAAGGATCAGTAATAGAGTGTGTTAGGTCTGTCCAAGATGTTATAACAAAATACCACAGACTGGGTGGCTTATAAACAACAGAAATGTATTTTCAGAGGCCGGAAGTCCAGGATCAGGAGGCTGCTGGCAGGTTCTAATGAAGGCCCTCTTCTGGGGCCAAAATTCTTGCTGGGTCCTCACATGTTGGAAGAGGTAAGGGATCTCTCTGGGGCCTCTTTTATATGAGCACTGATCCCATTCATGAGGGCTCGGCCCTTATGACCTAATCAAATCCCAAAGTCCCCACCTCCTAAGACCATCACCTTGGGCATCAGATTTTCCACATATGAATTTGTGGGGATGCAAACATTCAAGCCATAACACAGAATAAGAATCTTAGTCTCAAGGTGACATTGATATCAGTTATACCTGCAATAAGCAATCACCAGCATGTACTAGGTGCCTCCTAGAAACATGCCGTGTGCCTCATTCATTCAACAAATATTCACTGTGCACCTTATGTGCAGGCACTGTGGAATCTGTGGCAAACAAGACAGACAAGGCCTAGGGCCTCAATTATATTTACCTTAGCTTATTAAGTCCTTGAAACGCATCACTTTGGTAGGTATTAGGTCTGTTTGCATATACAAAAAAAGAAAATGAGTTCAGACTTGGGGTGGTCATATAACCTGCTGGAGGTCACCCAGCCAGTTAAGTGGCTGAGCCAGGAGCCAAGCTGAGCGCCCCGGGTTCTTATCCCGTACCTCTCAGCCACCTCCCATTGACAGGGAGGAAATCTGGGCTGACTGACTGCTCACCTGACTCCTCAAACTGCTGGCTGTGAGTCGCCCAGGAGTCCTGGATCTGCAGCAGGCTGTCCTCCATGGCCTGGATGTCAGCGTCAGGACAGTTGCATTCTGGGAAGGTGGGGCTGCACTTGCACCAGCAGTCATTCTCCTTGCAGATGAGCTCGCCCTCAGAGCTGCACGTGATGTAGCTGAGCGCAGCGGTCACGAAGCGCTCCCGCAGGTACTCGGGCAGTAGCACCTGCAGGCCTGAGGAAAGGACGAGTCGGGGAACTGCCGGGCAGGGCCAGGGAGTACTCGGTTTCCCACACCCAAGGCTGCAGGATCCCCAGCTGCGGTTCTGCTGACTTGTGCATCCTGGGCCCAAGAATGGCCACCCCAGGCCCCGATCCTGCTGAGCTGGTTGGGACACAGGGTTATTGCTGTCCCAGTGACAGATGGGGCACGTCAAAGCTCAAGGCTTAGTCAAACCCCTCACATCAGCCAAATTGAGAGCGTGCATATCATATGAACGGGCTTATTGGCGACATGTCAGCATTTCTAGGATGGAAACGGGAAGATGTTTCAGATAAAGGAAGAGCTTATCGCCCTCGTGGGGGAAGAATCAAGGCTTGATGGGCTTTTTTGCTCTGCCTCCAATTGCCATCCTGTTTCTAGCTTCTCTGAGATGAGAGGCAGGCCCCCTAGGATACTTCTGAATGCTGACCCTCCTGGGCCTCCCACCTTAGCCCCGATGACCAAGGAGGCTGTCCTGCTTAGGAGGTAGGGACAAGGTGTTGTGGGTACACAGTGGCCAGGCACTACAGCAAGCACTTTCCATATACAACTACAAGCAACACTGTGGTCATACTGAGGCTCTTATAATGAGGAAATCCCAGCCCAGTGACCATGGTGACCTGCCCAAGTCACAGTGCTGGGAAAGTCAGCTTGGTGTCAGACCCTGTCCTTGTCCCATTGGGTCATACTGCATAACTGGGACTGGCTGCCTATCTCAGGGTTTAACCCTTAACGCGATGTGAAAGCAAGATGGCGATGGATGCCCCAAGTTCAGTTGAGCCTGGATAGATATGAATGTCTCTCAGCTCTCTTTTCTAATTAGCTGCCTCTGGTCTTGAATATAACCCACTAAGTTGCCCCAAGCTTCAGTTTTCCTACCCATCTGTGGTGGATATTGGTTCACCAGCAGCAGAATAGACTCCTAGTTGGCTTCAAGCCACACAGGGCGGCTGTTGGAAGCATATCCAGAGGTGAATGAAGGACGGGCATGCCTTTGGTTGCAGCCCAGCCCGGTTCGAGGTCAGACCTGCAGGAGGCTCTCCCAGCAGGGACACTGGGAGAAACTGTGCCAGGAGAGGGAGGGACGTGAGGACTTCTGGACGGGATGAGCTCCCCTTTCATCAGATGTCTGCCAGCTCTTTATTGTCACACCCTTGACCTTGTCCTTGGCAGGAAATCAGCCCAAAGTATGTAACCCAGTCTCGGCAGACCTCAAAATATAACTTAGAATTGCAGCCGTGGTAGATGTTTGTTGTTCTTGTTTGTGATCTACCTCCTGTTCTGAACTGCTGCTAAACCTTCCTTTCTTGACGATGTGCCCACAGTGGCACTTGAGCAGCCCTCCCCATGCACGCTGTCCACATACGCTTGCTTTCAACACTCAGCCCTCTCCAAGTCCTTTCCTTTCACCTCCCCCATTAGCTCCCTCCTCCTCCTAACATTTCCTATTGCTACAAAATAAGTGCCCTGAGCAATGTCTGCATGAGTGATGGGCTATAAAATTAAATAGCATAAACTATTCCAAATGAACCACCAGACACTCTGAACTTCACTCATCACTAATTTCCAGACACAAACCCAGCCCATCCAGGGACCTAAGAGAAGAGGGATGCTAATTGCATTGGGCGGCTTTAAATACAGGAGTCTTTTCCTCCTTTTTGTATGCTTCTTGATGCCTAAAGCATTGAGGGCTTACGTCTGGCTCAGGTTGCCTGGAATTTGTAATCATAGATCCTGGGTGACGGCTATTGATTTTATAATACCAAGACAATAATATCCTAAACAGAGTCCAACTCAGGCCTTAAGAAGAATGAACTTTTCCCATTGCCAAACAGCTCTGTCTGAATCAGTTTGCATGGCTCTGCCCCCAGGATGCTTGGGGGACAGACAGCAGGAGCTGAGTGCCTCCCCTTATCTCCCAGCCTCCAGACCTAGGGTCGTTCCCTTTCCTTTCGCTTTTCTGTTTCTGCCTGTTCTGTCCCCAGTTAAGGCTCCTATTCTTCTCAAACTCTTCTCCTGGCTTTGATCTCCCATTGAAGACTGCAGACTAGTAACAGAAAGCAGGGAACCCTCTCAGGGTAACCAATGGTCCCACAGTTTGTGTAGCTCTTAGTCAAGCTAGAGACGGTACCGCATAACCACTCTGCAAAGGCCAGCTATTCCCCAGTGTGTACTGAGGATAAAGCAGAGGGTTCTTTGGACAACAAAGGAGATCGCCAACGAGATCAAGGTGTGTGATGATGGATGTGCTGTTGCAGTAGGATAGTGACAGAGGTCTTGGGAAGGATGGGAGGTGGGAGGATTTGGGTGTCCAGTGGTTTGAGCAATGGTCGAGGTGTAAAGTGAACCATGTCAGAAGTTTTCTCAAAAGAATGATGGAAAGTTGTTAAATACAAGTTCCGGAACTAGTGGTAGTTCTTGTCTTCAGAAGGGTTTAGCCAAAGGGGGCAGGCAGGACTTTTTCCTTTTGGTGATCTAAGTTGTTGTTGTTGTTTTTTTACCGTGTATGGAAAGTGTAAAAACGCCACAGGGCACCTTACCGAGTAACTGCACTTTGTTCTCCGGACTCTGTACCAGGACAGAGCTGACCGAGTCCAGGTTGTCGTAGTTGCTGCAGCCCAGGGGACCGGTCCTGGTCTCCGTGACCTAGAGAAGGAAGGCCAGGGGGTGGGTTTATATAACAAGCTGAGACCTTCCCTTTGCACTTCCCTTTTCCGGTCAGCCAATCTCAGGCTCTATGTCCTGTCCTGGACCAGCCCAAGGAAAGGCATGCATCTCCCTACCCCAGGAGCATAAAGCCACTTTTTCCCTTGTTCTAAGACAGGGAGTATCAGTGTGTATAGGGCTGGCAGCAGGAGTTGTACATAACTGGAAGCCTTTCAGAGGGAGCCAGAGGGAATTTGAGTCTGGGAAGAGGAAACTCAATATAGGCAGTGGAAGCTGGAACCTTTGTGTTGGAGTTCCCCCTTCTCCTCCCCCAGAGGAAGAAAGGAGGGCAGACGAGGATGCTGTCAGCCCGCTGGCGAACCCAGCTGCATCCACTTGATGGGATGCCCACAGGCTTTAGGGATCCCAAAGATGAAAAGCACTAGAGAAATGTGAGTTATGAGTATTATTATTAATATTAAACATTTAAATCCCACCTCGGCACTGAGACGTCCTTAGAGAAAATCAGCCATGGGCTTACTGC
Source organism: Phocoena phocoena (assembly GCF_963924675.1). Classification (NCBI taxonomy): domain Eukaryota; kingdom Metazoa; phylum Chordata; class Mammalia; order Artiodactyla; family Phocoenidae; genus Phocoena; species Phocoena phocoena. Next base: position 133,553,456 of record NC_089219.1, on the reverse strand, counting down.
ATATTTTAATAAGCATATTAAATATACATAAACTCTTATAGCTATGTAATATTCCAAAACACTGCAGTCATTTTAAAATATTATAAAGTTGGCCTATCGGTTTTTCCCTGATGTTTAAAGTATAAGATGAAAAATGGGGAGCTTTAAATGCACTGAAATAATTATGTAATAAGAATGATGGGGACCTGAGGCCCTTTCTTCTCAGGATCTCCAGAGGCTTTGCCAAAAATCAATCAACCAATCAACGAGTATTTATTGGGCAGCCACTGTTCAATTCCCTACCATTTAGCAAACATTCATAGAGTGCCTTTCTCGGAGTTCTTCAAGGAAATTGGCCCTGAGACCTCTGACCTTCTCTCCTAGCTCCAGGCACCTCGGCTCCGCAACAAGCACACAACTTGCAGTTTTCCATCCTTTTCTGCGAGTATTTAGTTAAAGCTTGGGTCCTCCACACACTAAAGGCTCCACAGAGGTAAGCTCGTAGTTATTTTGCTCACGAGGTTGTCAACAGCACTCAACAGGGTGCCTGGCACATAGCAGGTACTCAATAAATTAGAGAATGTATGAGTAATCTGTTCCACGCTTTGGGGGGTGGAGAGGTGTGCACAAAGGTGTACAAGTTGTGTAGCGTGTCCTCCAGGAGGTTACAACCTGTGGGGGAGGCAGGTACCTATCCAACTGACTGATACGCATCCACATCGAGCAGGTGCAAAGTGCCATGAGGAACCCTGAGGAAACCACAGCTCTAAACAAGGGAAGGAGTTTCAGAGGGGACACCAAATGAGTTGGTCTTTAAAGATGAGTAGAAAGTGGACAAGAAGAGAAGGGAGGGAAAGTACTCTGAGGAAAAGAAGGGGCAGCATCCCTGGTGGTCCAGTGGTTAGGACTCTGGGTTTTCACTGCTGAGAGGCCGGGTTCAATCCCTGGTTGGGGAAAACTAAAACCAGGGATTGAACGGCACGGCCAAAAAAAAAAAAAAAAAAAAAAGAAGGGGCAGCATGATCTACAATCCATGGGCTGGAAAGTGTGTAGTGTAATTGTCTGCCGTCCTACTAGTTACCGTGGTGAATACCAAAGTGTAAGTGACATGTTTAAAGAGAATTTAGTATACTTGGTCTTAAAAAATACACATGGAAGAGAGTAATCAAGTGAGAGATGGTATGACACAGACTAATACAGTAAAGAGAGAGATGGGAGAGACCCTTGTAGCTTAAAGCAGTCTGAGAAGGCTTCATGGAGAAGGTGATCCATAAATTGGTCTTGAAGGATGAGGAGGGATGCGAGGGAAGGGGGGATTTGGGAGAAAAAGAGGTAACTGCAGACCAAGACCAAGGGGAAGCAATAGACACAGTGCATGAGAGGCAGCAAGACCCAGCATGCATCGGGGACGGGATCAAGGCCATGACAGGCAGGAAACCTCTGCACAGTTTCCAAGTTCATCCTCCAAGTTCATGCCATTTAACCTTCCCACTAACTCTGAGACAAATCCCACTCCTAGCACTCTTCAAAGAAGGAAACCAAGGTTCTGGGAGTTACAGTACCCAAGACCACAGAGCTGCTGAGTAGCTGAAACAGGGTTTTGACTTTTTAGTCCTCAGACTCCAGTTCAAAGCCCCGGGCCTCCTGTGAGGGCACGTCAAAGGGCTGCAGAAAATTAAAATGAGGTAAACCCATTTAGATAATATCACCCTAAAAAACAAGTGTAAACAGACCAGTTCATCCAAAGTATTTCAGTGATCTGCCCTCTCTTCAGAATGTGAACATGGGATAAGACAAATTGTATACACTTTAGATATTATTATCCCATATTACAGATGAGGAAACCAAGGCCAGATAGGTTAAATGATGTCTTCAAGGTCACACAGCTAGTAACCTGCAGGGCTACGATTCATTCATTTATTCTTTCACTCATTTATTCCTGTATTACATATTCAAGGAGAATCCAAAACTCACAGTGAGTAAGACACAGCCACGACCATAAGGAGTTTACAGACAAGGAAACAAGTTTCTATAATCCTGGTGTTCCACGTGAGCCTACCTCCCTCCACAGGTGGGCACTTGGTGCTGAATAATGTCTCTGTATTGAGTGAGTTGGTGAGTGGCTAGTTGTCAAACTGCAGTGGGAAGGCAGAGTCAGGCTTATGTCAAGGTAAAGTCTTCTTTATCCACGTGGTGCAAAAATTCCTATAAGAAGAGCTATGGCCAAGGACTAGCCCAGCTATTCTGGGGAACTCTGCCTCTCTCGGAATGGGATGGGCTGAAGGGCAGAGTGGGATGCTGAGTGTGGCATTTGGGAGATTTGCCTGTCCCCACCTCCAGGTAAGCTGGCCACCATGCTGTCCTGAGTTCTGCCCTGGCTTTTCTATCCACCCACTCCTGAGTTGAACACTCACCAGCAACAGGTGAGAAAGCTACACAGCTTATGCAGAAGTAGGACGACCCCCAAGGGGGCAAATATAGCACAGCCACTTTCCTCCCCTTTATCCTACCACTATGCCTACCTATCTACCACCAACCCATCTGCTTCCCAACCCCCGCCCCCGCCACCACCATCTTGTTCAATATTCTGGGGCCGGCTCTGATGCGATTTTCTGACCTTTACTTTGCTATTTCCAAAGGTCAGTTCTACAAGAGGATAATCAATTAGGTAAGTCATTGAAAGGGTGTGAGTAGCTCCACTTTGTTAATTGTGGCACAAGGACAGGAATGAAGAAGAGACAAAGACCATGACCCCCCTGATCATTTCCTGTTAGCGGAAATGACTCAAGCCAGAGCGCCACGAGTGAGGAAGGCTCACTCAGGTTTTACTAGATCCCAAAGTCATTGCTCTTTCCCCTGCTCCTCTGCTCTGAGCCACCTCTGCCTTCCCTAGAGAAGCAAGGAGGTGGGAAGGAGAAGGGGAGCTGGAGAGGGTCCTCTTGCAGACATTGCCTGAGCACTGACTTGATAAGCGGGATGAGCTGAGGACCCCTCCCCCCGAGTGATGAAAGCCCCAGAGTCCCTGGCAGGTTGGAGTGGAGAACCCCGTGCCTCTCCCTGCAGAAGAGGCAGACAGCTTTGGCGGGTTATAAAGAGGGCCCCCAGAGGTAATGGAAAGTGTAGCTCACTCAGGCGCAAGCATTCAAAGAGCGCCTCAGATAAGCTTTCAGGAGAAAATAATTGTGTGCTAATTGGCCTGTTGATAGAGACAGTCCTGCCTTCAGAAAGCCCTGATGGATCTCAGGTTCATTAGCACATCCAATTTTCCATAAATGCCAGATTGTGCAAACCCTCGTTCCAGTGAGCCTGTTCTCCTCCCCCTGCCCTTAACTCCCTGGCTGCTCTTGTCCTACCTAGGGGGGCACCTGCGAAGCTAAGCTCGAGTGAAATGGGCTTCTAATTGTGAGCGATAGGGCTGGCCAGGAGAGCACCGCTAGAATGTGTGTGTGATTCAAAGAGCTGCAAATTGAATCCCAGGCTGCTACAGGGAGAAATTTAGACAAGTCACTTTAAGAATGCTTGTGAGAACCGCTCCCTCTTGCCATCCTGCAATCCACGTGAACTTTAATGTGGGCTCTTTTCGGGCAGCTCATGAGCATCTCAAACCCTCCTCACTAAGTCCTTCCTCAGCCTTCAATTAACTAGAGGGTGAGCTACAACTAGGAAATAGGCCCCTCCCTTCCTTCAGGGCTCTGATCCCTTCCTGGGAATTATGGACAGGATGAATATGTATTCAGCCCTTTACAGTTTTCAAAGTGTTTTCACGTGAACTGTATCATTTGGTTTCACCCCCCCATCCTACGGTAGAGTAAGGGGTGATATTTACAACATGTCCTTCACAATGTGTATCAGCAGGTAGGACGTCACTCATCAGGAGAGGTGCCAGCCGTAGTGCCAAAGCAGGGTTCTGAGGGTCTCCAGAGTTCCATTAGTCCTTTGGTTACTATTAGGGGAGATCCTGGGGTTCCAGGGGAGGGATAAAGGTGGTTAGGGTGGCACACAGCAGATTGGGTGAAGATGATTTACCAGCCTGTACGGAAGCGTTTTAATATTTTAATAACTGATGTGGTCATATCAGCTGAATATAAGCCCTGGGTACAGGTGAGTAAAACAGTCGGTAAGTCCATGTCGTCATCGAGTTCAATAACTAACTTCCCAGGGTCATAGGAACAGTAAGTATCGAGGCTGAAACCCAATCCCCGGTCTTCTCACTTGAGTAAGTTCGTCTCCCACTAAACCAGGTAACCTGCCTTCCGCTATCAGTCAGGCATTTTATTGAGTGTCTCACCACACACCTGACACTGTGAAGGGACCTGGAACTGCATGCATGTGAAAAGAGCCCTGCTGTTGTGTGTGGGCAGGTGGAGATGGGCATGGAAACAGCTGCCGTCTAATGTGACAAATCCTGCAACAGAGGTGTGTACTGACCAGAGTAAACCTTGCAACAGAGGGGGATGTTCAGTGGGGTCTCGGGCATGTGTTGGATAAACAAAAGGGGGCAGGGTGCCTCTTTCTCCACATTAGTGAAAAGAAGTTGCTAACAAAGGGTAGAAAGTAAGAGCACCTTTGCTTAGAGAAACAAGCAACAGGAAGATATGCTCGAGGGTCTTTCCTTCACCAAGGCTGAGCAAATGGGCAGAGCCCCTCGCCTCCACCTCACCTCCATCCAGAGCAACGACCACACTGGAAGCCAGCTCAAGCCCTGCGAAGGCATGTTCAGGAGAGGGAAGTAGGTGGCAGGGGCTGCAGAACCAGCAGAGGCGTGTGAGTTCACAAGGGTGTGCTGCAGGGGGACCTTGCTGTCTGGATCTGCTGTGTGTTAAGGCAAAGAGATGGCCTCCTGTGGAACACCATTACTATCAGGACACAGTGGTCAGGTCAACCCTATCAAGGGGGCAGCGCCGTGGCACAGCATGCCAACACCTCCCTTTGCTCCTTAGTCTAGGGGTGTGTCCTTGGACAGGTCACTAAACTATGTGGAGATGAGCAGAGCGGGGAGAAGACACTAAATGCCTTGTTCTTTTTTCATGGTTCTCTGAATTGCAACCCACGGGGAGAACCCACGGTGTTCCCAAACAGAAAGAGCTACAGGTCAAGCAGCTCGGCGGAAGCTGAATAATCATCTCTCATTCCACGTGGGACCGAGGAGTTCCAAGAAGAGGCTTCCGAGGATGGTGGCCCTTCTCTGGAGGAGATGGGCAGTGGCTCCAGTTCTAGAACGTGCATCTCCAGGCACTATAACAGACGTGGGTTCGAGTGCCTGCCCACCTCTCACGCTATCACCCACAGTCCTTACTAAAGAAGTGAATCCCGTGAGCCATGGTTGAGATTATGTAACCCCCTCTCTTTGTGTTGGCCTAAGATGAGTCCTGAGCCAGATTCTTTCTCTGGGGAATTTAGAACTGTGATACTGAGAGAAAAAAGAAATTTAAGAGTTGATTATGGACACTTACAAACTTCGGAATAAATAATTATCAAGCACCTACTATGTAGCAGGAACTGAGGATACTACAATGAACAAGAGAAGAGTCCCTGTCCTGAGTGCACTGGCTGAGAGACAAAACAGGAGATTACGTTCAGCCAGGGCCAGAGTCAGCTTCAGAGCAAGACAAAGCTAAAGGTGGGCTGAAGCCACTGGAGTACAGAAAGTCTAGAATAAACAGAGGAAAGAACAAGAGATGCAGGAAAATGAAGCAGGCAGAGATGAAAAAGTAGAGGCGTGTTCCAACAAGAAACAGAGTAACCTGGGAGTGTTACTGTCCTTTTACCACACCTATGTGTCTGGATTGGATCTAGTGTCTTGTTCTTAGAGACCTATGGTATCCTTCACCAGAGTTCTCTTAACAAATCATCTTGATACTGCATCCACCTTGTTTCTTTCAACTTAACATGCTTATGGGCACTTGCACACACACTGAGAAGAGCCCAACCCATGTGAAAAGTGGGGTCAGTGACTCATTCATTCACTCAGCAAACCTTTACTCATTATCCATAATGTGGCAAGCTCTGTACTCTCACTGGGAACCAAAGATGCCTGAGACCCGGTCCCTCCCATAAGAATCTCATAGTTTCAGAGGCTCTCATGTTAGCTAGCAATCAGTTCAAATGATAATCCCTATAAGGGAGGCATGCGTTTGAAACACTGAAGAGGAACATTTAACTACCTTGGGAGTCAGGAAAGGCTTCACGAAAGAGTTACCTTTTTGAGCCAAGCGAAGAAGGGTTAGGAAAAGCCACTCAGGTGAACAGACGAGGATTGTAAGCAAAAAAGACAGCAGGTACCAGGAAGGGAGACACAAGAGCATGGCATATTTGAACAAAGACTAGGAGGTAGATAGGACTGGCTTACATGGTATAAATGGGAAGTGAAGGGTTGAGGGGGGAAACAAGAGTTGAGAAGAGTGTAAAAGGAGCATTTGGAGCTGAAACTAAAAAGACAACAGGGACAGTAGGTCTTCAATTGCCTTCCCATTTTGTTGAGAAGAGGAATTATCCCTTTTCAAGGTCCGTTTGTGCTGTGGCTCACGTCCTCTATACATTTTCTAATTTGAACTTCCCAGAAATCCTTCACGTTAGAAATTATTCTGATCGTTCAACAATTTTAGAAGGAGCAAATGGGGGCTCAGAGAAGTTTGGTAACTTGATCAAAGCCTCGCCATGAGCTGTGGCAGAGCTCAGACTCGCGGGTTCTTTCCAGTGCCTCACACTGCCGCCCTGGATGGGAGGCGGTGGTTTGGGCTCTGTCCCATGTAGTCAGAAACCACTGAAGGATTTTAAGCAGGGGAATGATACGATATGACGATGTGCACTCATGCGAGCAGCATAGATCGTGAATCAGGGAGAAGAGATGAGAATGCTGATGGGAAGACCAGTTATGTGAGAACATCAGGTAAGCGTGATGAGGTTGTGAATTACAGGAATGGCCGTGGGCATGACGAGGAGGCAAAGGGTAAGCTGAAGAGAACATGCAAGGGAGTGATTATAGTGATGGACCAAGAGATCTAAGTTGGGCAAAAAGACAATAAGACCATGGAGGGATGAGAGAAAGTGAAAAATTGGTCAGGTCAAAGGATAGGAAGGGACATTAATGGGACCATAGAGTTACTGACCCAGGCCTACCTTTCACGAATGGATAAGACCAATTCTTCTCCAACCTTGACACAGTCCACTAGAGGACTGAAGGGTGAGAGGGCTTCCACAGAGTTCTGTCTTCTTGGTAAAACCCACTCTGTGCTACTACAGTTCTTTTTTCATCATTTTAAGCTGCCTAAGATACCAGCCTCCCAAATGTACCCTAGCCCATCTGAACTTCCATCTTCCTCCTCTCTCAGACTCTCACTCCAGACACTGGCCGTCCCCCAATCTGACCCCTTTTCTTCACTTAACCTCCATCATGCTCTCTGGATCTCATGATCACTCCTCAGCAAGAACATCTATAACCTCAATCTCTTCTCAAGAGTCCGCTTCACCTTTTCCTTCTAAGCACAACCTAGCAGCTCTGGAGGATGTGGTTTCCCCTGCAGTCCTCTCTAGCAGTGGCTGTCTGCCTTCCCACACCTCACACTGGCATGAAGTGAGCTGGGTCTTCCACTGTGATGTCCTGAACACTGGTCCTCCTTCCTCTCTAAACATGAGGACTATCACCCACTACTCCTCTGTGTTGCCATCTATTTTTGTCACTCCCCCTCCCTCATTGAGGATTTTCAGTGTTTAGCTTGCTCACCACCCTCTTTCTTACCACCACCCAGGTCTGTATCATTCCTGCTGACGTCAGCATCCATATAGGTGATTCTTTAATACCCAGCCTCCCAGTCCCCTGGCCTCCTCACCTCCTTATCTTGTCCTCTATCCAACCCCATCTTAGGCTCCCACGCCCATGGCCGTGCCCCAGAACCTGACCCTCTGTAATAGCAATATAGCAATATAGCATTACACACTTGTACCTCCTCTACTCTCTTCCCTGTAACAAGTCATCAAATCTACTTACTCCCAATCTTTTGACCTGGCCAACTTTTCACTTTCTATCATCCTATAATGGTCTCAGATCCCTTGATCCACCACTGTAATCACTCCTTTCTATATACTCTCAACTCCCTTGCCTATTTTTTCTTTCATCTTGTACACACACACACACACACACACACACACACACACACACACACATATCCCTTGGTTAAATCCAACTCTCCATCTCTCCCATGCCTGTCCGAACAAGACGTGCTGAATGTAGCTGATAAAACTCACAACGCCGCTGACAGGCCTCATGTTGTAATTATAACCATGAGTCTCAAATGAGTCCTTGGTGCCACCCAACAATCCAGTCCATTTATCTAGTCATCTAGTCAGTTGATGACCTTAACTCTGAATGACCATTTCATACATTCTTTTCTCAACAATTCCTTCTTTCATTTAGCCGTGGACTTTGCTTGTTTCATCAAGGAAATGGAATAAATCAGAAGAGAACATCCACATCGTCCCATTGCCACATGTGCCATCCCGCTGCATGTGTGAGCTGTGTGCTCTGTACAGCCTCTGCCTCCAAAGCATGAGGTGTTCATGGTCCTGTGTGAGACCTGCTGCTCCACTTGTACCTGGAATAGCAACCTCTCTCACCGCCTCGATTGCTTCTGCAATTATCTCCTGTCTCTCTGCACCATCACTTTCCCCCTCTCTACTGAGTCATTTTAATCAACATACCAATATGCTGGAATAGCTCCCATTTTAAAAACAAAAACACAAGCTCCCTTGATCCCCCATCAGTCTCCAGCTATCACATTTTTTCTATTAGCCTTTACAGCAAGACCTTTAAAGAACTGTCTCTACTATTCTGATTCCTCACTTTGTTCTCTCTTGAACCTTCTCCACTCAGCCTTTTATACCCTTCACGCCACTGAAGCTACTCCTATCTAGGTTACCAGTTACCTCCATGATGCCAAGCTGAAGGTCAGTTCTCAATCTGACTGCTCAACAGTTGCCTGCTCCTTCTTTTGTGAGTCACTTTCTTCACATGGCTTTGTGATCCAGCTTTGGTTCTCTTCATACCTTTATGCTCTGTCTCAGCCTCCTTTGTTGAATCCTCCTCGTTTGGCCCATTTCTGAAAACTGATGTGCTTCACAACTCAAAGCCCTGGGGCCACTTGATTAGCTGCATTCAGTCCTTGAGTGATCTCATCTCCTCCTTTCCCAAAGTTTTAAATACCAACTACACATGTGGATATATTTGTAAGCCAAACTTATATCTCCAATCATGACATTTCTCTTTAAATCCTGGTGTTGATAACCAACTGCCTCTTAGATATCTTTAGTTAGACATCTAATAGGAATGTCAAATACGACATGTCTAAAACTGAACCCTTGATTTATTTCTTTCAGATCTGCATCTCCCCCTAGTGTTATCCTCAGTTAATGAAATCACTGTTCATCAGGTTGCTCAGGCCAAAAATCTCACGGTTAATCTTGACTCCTTTCTTCCAATTTCTTAGCTAACGCTCAGTAGGCTCTACCATCAAAACCTGAACCTGTGAATTTCTCGCTACCTGTATAGCACCAGCTTTGTCCAAGCCACCACTGTTTCTCACCTTGACAGTGAGAAGGACTGCACTGGTCTCCAGGATCCCTCTTTCTCCTCTCTTCCCCGATCGGTAATACCCTCATGATCCAGGCCCTGCGACCACTGTAGCCTCATCTGCCACCTTACCTCTCTTTTGACTCCTTCCAGCTACACTACCGGTGCTCCTGGATCATACCAAGCACACTCCCACTTCAGGGCAGTTGCCCTCACTCCCCGCTCTGTCTAGAATGCACTCACTCAAGATATACATGTGACTCACTCCCTTGCTTCATTCAGACCTCTGTCTGGTCTTCCCTAAAGTAGTACCATGTCCCCATCACCCTCTAGCTCCTTCCCTGACTTCATGTCTTTATACCATTAAGCCCGCCTGACACTGTTCATGTATTTAATTATGTCTCCACCGCTAGAATTTCAGCTTTGCGAGGGCAGGGACTTCGTATGTTTTGTTCACTCTTGGATTCTCAGTATCCAGAACAGTCCCTGACACATACAGGTGTTCAGTAAGGTTGGGATTGGCACACTACTATATGTAAAACAAATAATCAACGAGGACCTACTGTATAGCACAGGGAACTATACTCAGTACTCTGTAATAAACTGTATGGGAAAAGAATCTGAAAAGGAATAGGTATGTGAATATGTATAACTTTGCTGCAGTCCTGAAACTACCACAATGTTGTGAATCAACTATACTCCAATATAAAATAAAATAAAAAATTTTAAATACTTATTGAACAAATGAGTGAAAGAATGATAAAACTTCCTTGTGAGTCTTGGATGGGATGAAAGCAGGATGTAAGACAAGACTGAGCTCTCCTCAGCGCCCTAACTTTATAGTTAGAAGTAGAATATCCAGTGTTCTCAAGTATCTTCACTAGTCTTCCCTCAAACAACATGAACTGTCCTAGAAATCTTCTAGTTGTCAGTAGAGAACATGGGATGAAAGTTATAGTTATTCAAGTTACAGTAACTCTTGAGCTTTTTCAAACATACACGAAATCATATCACCCCTCTGCTTGTCTTCTACTGCACTTTCTCACAGCCATGTGACCTGGCTCCAGCCTACCTCTGAATTCCATCTTGTACCAGCATCTTTCTTGTTCATCTCACTGCAGTCACAGCAGTCTTCTCTGTGTTTCACCAAGGCACCACGCTGGTTCCTGCCTCAGGGCCTTAGCACTTACTGTTCCCCCTGCCTGAACACCCTTCCCTCGGATCTACACACAGCTGACTTCTAAGGACTCAGCTCTCAGCCTCGAAGTCTAAACCCAAAGTGCCCTCCCTCGACCAATCTGGCTAATACTCACTGTTCCCCTCTCTCAGCTCAGGAAATCTGTACCTACGACTCGGTCTTTTCCTTATATCATTATCTGGAATTACTGGGCTGATTTTTTTACTTGTTTATTATCTTCATCCCCCACCAGAATGTAACCTCTGGAGAGCAGAGCCCTTGTCTACCTTTCACCACAGTCCCTCGGCTGGAGCCTGCCTTAGGGTAGAAGCCACGTGACTATTTGCCGCAGAAGGAAGACACAGACCATGTTTTAGGGCTGGTTTAGGGTTGTGCCCACATCAGAAAGCTGCTTTCCCACTTCCATCAGTCAGGCCTGGCTCACTTGGAGCCAGTTAACACCCAGGCCTCCCTCTGCTTTCTCTGCCTGTCTGCCCTCCCTCCCCCAGGACCTCTCAGGCCCTTACCTTGATGGCCCCTGTGGCTATCTGGATATGGTGCAGCCGTCGCAGGGTGCTCTCTCTGTCGATGAAGTAGGAGGCTGCCAGCTGGTGCAGGATCTCCAGGGACACAGCAGAGCTGTTCCCACCGCCCCCGACTATAGGGGCAATTCCTGCCACCTCTGACTTTCGGCTCAGTTTCCGCTTGTCCACAAAAATGGTCAGGGACTCTTCTCCTACAGCAAACAACATGAGTGCACCGGTGAGGCCTTCAGCTCCCTAATCCCCTACCAATAAGAATGTGAAAACCTTCGCCAGGGGAGACCGAGCTAAGAGGGAGCCCACGGCCCCTGCTGACTGCTGACGGACTCTTCTCATCCCTACCACGTTCAGAACAATGTCATCAGGCTGCGACACAGGATAAGGGCCCCACTGCCTGGGAGGCCCTTCGCCTCCTCCCTACTTCTGTAATCTCCCAAAGCTCATCCCCCGCCCCTCCAGCTTATCCAGTTAACATCCTCTATTGATCTCTGTCTCAGGCAATCTACCTCCATGGGGAAGATAAAATTCTCCGTCTCAAGTTGTTGATAAGAAGTCACCGTGGCTATTTCTGCTCCCTATCAAAGGGCAAAAGCCTTGAAGCTCAACCTCCCTTTTCCCCATCAAACACTCAGCGCCTACCACATGCCGGCAGCTGGCCTGAACCCTTGGAGAGTTCCTTTTGTCCATCAGACAGTGAGCTAAATGTTATAATAAATCCTGCTTTCTCCTTGCCAGGGCAGAGAGAATGCTGCCTATTCCCAGCTCTCAATTCTGCGCTGGGTCCTAGCCATAGGTTGCGCCATCCCCTAGCCATAGGTCCCCTTCCACCTTTGCCTCCATCCAGCCCAAAGTCATTCTAATTGGTTTGGCTGGTTACCAATCTCTATAGAGTGGAAGCAGAGAGGTCAGGGACTCAGTGGACATTTACTTCTTTGCCTATGGGTCTCACTATTGTAGCCACAGCCAATATTAAGATATGGAGAAACCTCGGGGTTAGATGGCTCAGTCAAAAGAAAAGTGGGAGCACCCACTTCTGGCAAGTGCTTAGTAGGAGTCTGTCTGTCCCCCAACCTCCTTACCCCACATCCCGTCCCCAGGAGGATGCTTATAAGCAATGTTCTGGGGTGAATTTGGATGTCAAGAGATTACACTGTTGACAAATGCACCAGAAAGAAAACGTTTCCCGGTCAATAACAGGCCAGGAAGAATAAAAGACCCAGGAAGAGTACTGAAGCTATAGTCAATGGGTCTTAAAGCTATTTTCGATGAGCTGGCAACCAGTGAGTGTAGGATCGTGGTATTGCTTACCTCCAAGGGTGGCAGAAAGTAAGAAGTGAGTGCCGTACTTTTTGATCAGGTTTTCGGTGACCTGTTGCAGGTTGGGTCTCCTTCCGAGGAGGCGGATGTTCCGGATAAACTCTGGGGCAAGAGGCAATGGCAAACTAAAGAAGTCCTTCCTTTCTAGAGCCAGGCTGTTCACTTTCCAACGTGCAAACTCCCTGGAGGAAAAGTCGAGGGACAAGGAAAAGCTCACTGTATTTTGGAACAAGAGGCATAAAATCGGAAGCAGGTAATGTTCTTCCTCCACTTGCACCCCCTCATCTCCTGTCAGCATACATCTCTGCAGATGGAGGGACCACTGCCTGAAAGAGGCCCTCTGGTCTCTGATTCCCAGTTGGTAAGAAAGCCCTACCTCAGCTGATCTCCATCAGTACATGCTCCCATTGGAGAGTGGCTTATTCACCTGAAGGCAGTCATGGTAGTAGTGTAATGGGGAAAAACAAACAATGAAAATATTGGAAGTGGTTTGCTGGAATAAGATCTAGTCACAACTGCAACTCAGTGGATGAGTCACCTCATGGCCTCTGTTACCCATTTTGAAAGTCAGGAGGTGGGTTTAGAACAACAGCTCTCAAACTTTTTGGTCTCAGGACCCGATCACACTCTTAAAAATGATCAAGTCCCTGTATTTAGGTGGCTTATATCTAATGATAATTACCCCTTCAGAAATTAAAACTGAGAAAATTTAAATTTAGTTATCTATTATTTCATTTAAAGATAACAGAAATAAATCCATCATATATAACATAAATAACATATTTGTGTGACAGTCACTGTATGTTCTGGAACAAAACAGATTTAGTAAGAAGAATGGCATTGCTTTGCCTTTTGGCAAATCTCTCGAGTTTCTGGCTTAGCAGAAGAGAGCTGCATTCTCATATTTTCTTCTAAGTTCAATCTGTTGTGATAATTGTGGATATTCTTCTTTGGTACCACATGAAACTCAACAAATGTACTTTCTTAAAGGTTAATTACAGTGTGGAACCTGAAACCGTATCAATAAGCTTTTCATACTCAGTTACATTAAAATCCAGCGTTCTATATTGTACTTTGAATGGATCTTTTTACTCTTTATGATTTTGTAACATCATGTACTGGTCATCCATCTGGAAAATATGGGACCACTGAGTTATTCAGATCTTCCACATTTTGACACTTTTTATTATATAATATCAAAACATCATATTTGTTAATATCACCACAAATCTCAAGAAAAAAGTCTTTAAATATTGGAAAGCTGTCAAGCTCATGATGACAAATACAAGTTTTCCAAAATTTCAATTTTCATTTGAAAGCTTAAATTTTATCATTAGTAACAAATACTGTCAGTTACTTTCCTCGAAGAGGCAGGCTTGCTTCATTCTTTTTTTTTTTTTTTTTTTTGAGAAAATGTCTGCCAAACACTGAAATCTGAATAACCATAGATTGTTGGTTGTTCTTTCAAGAAAAATTCAGTCCCATGAAAAAAGTGGCTAGTTCAACTCACAACTCAATCACAAATGTATTTTTCTCTGAGACCATATCATTCTTCAGTAACCTCAAACATGCTTTATATGTACTTTTCATCTCATCTTACAGAATATTAAAAAAGACATGTACTCATGGGTCAAGATCCAATTAAAATTAATACATTTTACTGCTTCAAGGACATTCATCAAGTTAAGCATGCATGTATGTGTGTGTATGTTTAGGTATGTAATGATGAATACATGACTACTAGTGTCATTTGGTGAGACTGCCCTTATTTAAGTTAAGATGCCAGCAGTTTCATTCACCATTGCTTTTGCACCTTTATTGCAAATGTCAGCATGGACATCCTGAAAGGAACTAAGAGGATGTACATTTTGAGAAGCTCTATTCTAGAAGATGGCAAAGTTCCTTTCTAGTTCCATCTGGAATTTTAATCTTCATGCTTTACTCCTCGCTGAAATATCTGTATTTTAAAGGATGAGATTTAAATGATCATATCCACTAGTAAAAAAGGGGTTTTCCATTGCCTCCCAAATTATACTAGTAAGGATCAGCTCCACTGCCTTAGAAAACCACAAAACGTAGTCTTCTCAACTTTCTCACCCATCCCAACTCTGCTCTTCATGACAGGGCTAAACCTTGCTCTAAACTTCCCCCCAAATCCATGAAGTACAAATGACAAGTCCACAGAAAAAAATTAAATAATTCAAAATAAATAAATAAAAAATCAATGCCCATTTGAGGCTATAGAACTCCCCTATCTAATTCTAGAACCTAAGAGAGTGGGGGCATGTGCCAAACATTACCAGGGAAACAAAGGAAAAGGGATAACTGATAATTCAGGGTTCTGACAAAGCCTTTTAAAATTCCCACTGTGTGGCTTTATTTATCTAAGCAGGTAAGTTCATAATAATACATTATCTTTTATTTCCTTTGTGGAGGAAATGCTAAACTTTAAAGTACAGGGTAATTGTCAAAATATTTTCTATCCCAAATCCCACTGCAGCATAAAGAACAGTTGCTTGAACTCACTTCTTATTGGCTGGAATGGCCAATCAAAGACATAGAGCAGCTTATTAAACAAACAAACAACAACAACAAAAAAACCCCCACAAGATCCAACCATGTTCTGCAAACAAGACTCACTTCAGCTTTAGGAACACATACACTGAAAGTGAAGGGATTATCCCATGCAAATGGAAATCAAAAGAAAGCTGGGGTAGCTTATTTCAGATAAATAGATGTAAAGCCAAAGATCATTATATAATGATTAAGGGATCAATTCATCAAGAAAATATAACATTTATAAATATTTATGCACCCAACATAGGAGCACTGAAATATGTAAAGCAAATATTAACAGATCTGAAGGGAGAAACAGACAGTGATACAATAATTGAAGGCAACTTCAATACCCCACTTTCAACAACGGATAGATCATCCAGACAGAAATCAGCAAAGAAACATTAGACTTAAACTATATGTTAGACGAGATGGACATAATAGATATTTATAGAACATCCCATCCAGCAGCAGAATACACTTCTCAAAGGCACATGGAACATTCTCCAGGATAGATCATATGTTAGACCACAAAACAAATCTTAGTAAATTTAAGAAGACTAAAATCATATCACACATCTTTTCTGACCACAATGGTATGAAACTAGAAATCAATTACAAGAAGAAAACGGGAAAATTCACAAATACATGGAGATTAAACAACATGCTCCTGAACAACCAATGGGTCAAAGGAGATATCAAAAAATATTTAGAGACAAATGAAAATGGAAACACAAATACAAAAACCTGTGGGATGTAGTAAAAGCAGTTCTAAGGGGGAAGATTATAGCTATAAATGCCTACATTAAGAAAAAATAAAGATCTTAAATAAACAACCTAACTTTACACCTCAAGGAACTAGAAAAGAAGAACAAGCTAAGCCCAAAGTTAGTAGCAGGAAGAAAATAACAAAGATCAGAATGAAAATAAATGACATAGACACTAAAAAGACAATAGAAAAGACCAATGGAACGAAAGGCTGTTTTTTGAAAGGTTTAAAAAAAAAAGAAAGGCAAATTGTTAGTTATACTAACCAAGAAAAAAAGGAAAGAAGACTCAAATAAAATTAGAAATGAAAGAAGAGACATTACAACTGATATCACACAAAGGATCATAAGAGACTACTATGAACAATTATACACAAAATTGGACAACCTAGAGAGAATGGATACATTTCTAGAAACATATACATATAAAACCTACCAAGACTGAATCATGAAGAAACAGAAAATCTTAACAGTCTAATTACTAGTAAAGAGATTGAATTAATCATCAAAAACCTCCCAACAAACAAAAGTCCAGGATCAGATGGCTTCAATGGCAAATTCTACCAAACATTTAAAGAAGAATTAATACCAATCTTTCTCAAACTCTTCCAAAAAATAGAAGAGGAGGGAAACTTTCATACTCATTTTATGAAGCCACCCATACCTTTATACCAAAACCAGACAAGGACATTGTAAGAAAATAAGATTACAGGCCAATATCCCTGATAAACATAGATGCAAAAATCCTCAACAAAATATTAGCAAACTGAATTCAACAGTACAATAAAAGGATTATACACCTTGATCAAGTGGGATTTATTCCAGGGATGCAAGGATGGCTCAACATCAAATCAATCAACGTGATACACCACACTAACAAAACAAAGGATAAAAATCATATGATCATCTCAATAGATGTAGAAAAAGCATTTGACAAAATTCAATATCCATTTATGATAAAAACTCTCAAGAAAGTGGGTATACAGTGAACATAGCTCAACATAATAAAGGCCATAAGTGACAAGTCCACAGATACTATCATACTTAATGGGGAAAAGCTGAAAGCTTTTTCTCTAAGATCAGGAATAAGACAACATTGCCCATTAGCACCATTTTTATCCAATATAGTACTGGAAATACTAGCCAGAGCAATTAGGCAAGAAATAAAAGTCATCCAAATAGGAAAGGAATAAGTAAAATTGTCCCTATCTGCAGGTGGCATAATATTATATATAGAAAACCCTAAAGACTCCACCAAAAACTATTAGAACTAATAAACAAATTCAGTAAAGATGAAGGATACAAAATAAATATACAAAAATCTGTTGCATTTCTATAAACTAATAGTGAAATATCAGAAAGAGAAATTAAGGAAACAATCCCATTTACAACTGCATCAAAAAGAATAAAATACCTAGGAATACATTTAACCAAGGAGGTGAAAGACTTGTACACTGAAAACTGTAAGTCACTGATGAAAGAAATTAAAAAGACACAAATAAATGGAAAAATATTCCATGCTCATGGACTGGAAAAATTAGTATTGTTAAAATGTCCATATGACCCAAAGCAACCTACAGATTCATTGCAATCCCTAGAAAGATTCCAATGGCATTTCTTACAAAATAGAAAAAACAATCCTAAAATTAGTATGGAACCACAAAATACTATAAATAGCCACAGCAATCCTGAGAAAGAAGAACAAAGCTGGAAGTATCATACTTCTTGCTTCAAATTATACTACAAAGCTATAGTAATCCAAACAGTATAATACTGACATAAAACAGACACATTGGTCAAAGGAACAAAAGAGCCCAGAAATAAACCCACATATATGGTCAATTATTTTATGACAAAGAAGCCAATAATATTCAATGGGGAATGGACAGTCTCCTTTGACATAACTGGAATGATAATGGGAAAACTGGATAACCACATGCTAAAGAATTTAACAGGACACCTATCTCATATCATACAAAAAAATCAACTCAAAATGGATTAAAGACTTGAACTTAAGACCTGATACTATAAATCTTCTAGAAGAAAACATAGGCAGTAAGCTCCTTGACATGAATCTTGGTGATGGTGTTTGTTTCTGGCACCAAACCCACTCTCCCTGGTTTGTTGTAGGCCACACCTAGACTTCATTAAGTAACAAAGAATTTCTGTCGTATCACTTAGTTTGTTAGGGGGTTGGCAGGTATTCTTCCATTTTCCACAGTTTCTTACAATGGTGATAGCTCCTCACTGAAAGGAAAGGCCACTTTACCAAAGAGGTGAATCCCACTTTAATTAAATCTAATAAATAAAAACTGGTTCTCACATTGCTTGCTCAGTGCACTTCATTCAGGACTGCTGAACAGTATCTCCTACGAGAAGCTTTTTCCCTGACCATCCCATCCAAAAGAGCACACCTACCTCTGCTTCCCCATGCCCCGCTTTACATATCTTTTTAGCACTTATACTACCTGACATATATTTTTAATTCTCTTTCTCTTCCATTAGAACATAAACACTATGAGGTCAGGACTGATTCTTTCTGTCTTATTCAACAGCAACAGAACAATGCTAGATGTTGTAAAACAGAACAATAGTAGATATTCAATAGATTTTTGTTGAATGATTGAGTCTCTCATTTATTTTATTTATATAAAATAAACAACCAGGCTTCCCTGGTGGCGCAGTGGTTGAGAGTCCACCTGCCTATGCAGGGGACACGGGTTTGTGCCCCGGTCCGGGAGGATCCCACATGCCACGGAGCAGCTGGGCCCGTGAGACATGGCCGCTGAGCCTGCGCGTTCGGAGCCTGTGCTCCGCAACGGGAGAGGCCACAACAGTGAGAGGCCCGCGTAGCACACACACAAAAATAAATAAATAAAATAAACAACCATTATTTCATGTCACAGCTCTCCAAATCATTTAGTTGTTTGCAAATTACTGAAACTAGATAAAAAAAAGTTAGTGATGAGAATACATAGAAGCAACAACCAAGTAGTGATTGATGTGAAATAAAAGTAGAGCATTCTAAGTGTGTATACATATCAATGAGAAAATTAGATTTGATTTATAAAAATGTAACTTATGGGCATATTTTGTGCATTTTTTATATATAAATCAAGGCACTGAAGGTATTTTCTTATGCTTTGGTAAACTGAGTCTGAATCCCCTTCCACTGTCTTCAGTGGACACGGACAACTTCCAATGACAGTCCACATGCTGAAGTCTGCGAGTATGGAGCGCCCATTCAGACTCTGCTGTGATTTACACCCAGTGTTAAACATCAACAGCTCCAATCCCCTATACTAGGTCTAACAACAATTTCTGCCATACTCATGGTGTTAAAGAGCCCAAAGAGGCAACAATCTTGGAGTCCTGTACTTTTCCTTAGTCTTCATCTTCCTTTGTCCAACATCAGACTTGACATATTTGACTGTATCACATATTTTATCCAAACCAAACAAAAGTTTTGAGTGTATCTTACTCAAGTGAATGAATATACTCAGAAAACTAAATATTTTGCCTAATGTCACAAAATTACCAAGAGGGAAATTTGGGCTATTAGAATTAGAAGAAACATTTGAATACTATTTGCCAACCTCTTTCATGTTATCCTGTACATTGAAAATTCTCTGTATGTGATGCACTGGGATCAATGAATGAGGCTTCTCAGGCCTGAGGAGACAAGCACAGGGAGTCCTGCTACCCCAGACCCTGCCCAATCACCCCAAGGGCTGAGGGAATCAATATATGGACACCCCTATAATCCATCTGTAGCACCACCACATGCCAGCATGCAGAGCAGGTGAGAACATCTGTTCCATTCCTCTTACATTATAAGAAAATCAGGAAACAAAGAGGGAAGTGGTTTGTCTAAAACAATATAACCATTTGGCACTAGAACCAGAACAAAATCTAGTGTCCTAACCCTATCCCAGTGCTATTAACAACAACTATGATGATGGTGACAATAGTAACAATGAGACCCGGAGAAGTTAAGAAAATAACTTGCAAAAAGTCACACAGTAAGTGGCCGAGCTATGACCAAAACCCAGGTCAATACCATATTGCTGTTTCTATAACACTATTTTCCTTTTTGTATATTCGATTAAGTGTATTTTATTTCATTCTAATGCTTTTTAAGAGTTTACTATCTTTCAACAAAGATATTTTCATTACCCAGAACACTTAATTCCTTTAATTATCTACACAAAACAGGAATGTACTGTATATCCAAAATGTAGTGCAACATATACACCAAAGCAAAACCTTTTTTGGATGAAGGTAGTTTCAATATACCCATTTGCAGGAGGAGAAATTAAGACCTAGAAAAAAAATCAACTCCATACACCGGGTACCATGCAAGGAATCAGAGATAAAGGCCTGATTCCAGCTCCTATGGCTGCTCTGAAAATCATAACACAGAATAACAAATGACTTAGAAAATGAATGATACTGTCTTAGGAAGGTTTTTATGAGCCAGTAATAAAAAGTAATGGTTAACATTTAATGAATTCTTAGCATGTGCCAGGCATTCCAAGTATCTTGCAAATATTAACCAATATAATATTCAAAACACCCCTATGAGAGGTAAAATATAATTATCCTCATTTTACAGACAAGGAAATCGAGGCACAAATAATTTGCCGAGTAGGTAACACCTGGTAGGTGGCAGAGTCAGGACTGAAACACAGGCTGTCTGGTCCCAGGATCCACAGTATTTACCAACGTGTTATACCACCTCCCCCGTGAAAGTCAAAGGGGCAATCACGAGTTTGTGAGTGGAAGAGAGAGTGAGTGTGTGTGTGTGTGTGTGTGTGTGTGTGTGTGTGTAAGTGAGGGGGTAGGAGAATTTCAGTGGAGAAATACACCCTCCCAAAACAAATAAACAAACCTCGCTTCCACAAACTGGTGGGGTGTCGACTCAGAATTAGGCATAAGGCCTCAGCTGGCTGCAGGAAGGTTCAGGCTCTGAGGGCACCCAGTGGTTTTCTCTTCTACTTCACTCCGTTTCCTGCCTGCCCTTTGGGGCCCTTCACTGAATCAAAATAATGGAGGAAACATCTGTGAATGGAGTTTGAGCCAGAGTGGTAAAAAAAAAAAAAAAAAAAATGCTTAGAGAACTTATTAACCTGGTTCTTTCCAGCAACTGAAAACCTCAGAAGGCAATACTGGAAGGCAGCCTGAGCTATTCAAATAATAAATGTTCATTTCCAATTTTTCATTTAGTAGTTTTTTTTTCCATAATAAAATAATCAAGGCTCTTTTTTCCCCTAGGAAAAGGATGTTTTCTATATAACAATTATATTAACACATGCTACTTCAATTAAGCCATCATCTTTGTTTCAATTAAGACTTCAAGTAAATTTTCATTTCAATTTAGCCATTTCTCCTAAAATCTTCTCCCACTGTGTTTGTTTCACAGTCAACAGTATGAGAAAGCAAACATTTTAAGCACTAGGGAAGGCCATATGGAAAGGGCCCTTAAAGCAACAGAGGTGACTACATAAAGAGCTCACAGGTTAAACCAAGGGTGACCAGAGCTCTCCAATGTGGACTCTGCCTGCCGTTAACTGAAGCACTTCAAAACGTTGCTTCAGTTAAGGGCTACAATTAACAGAAGTTTAGGACACTTTCTATTGCATTTTAGATTAGCCTAGAGTGAATCGCAAATATTTTTGTCAAAGGATTAACATACCCACAAAATTATTAATAATCAAAACAAAGTTTAGGAAAGGTACAATCCCGATTGGAGGGTAAAATCCAGTGTGTTATTAGGAGCGAGCGTACACACCGACACCGAGAATATTGTATGCATAACAAAAAATCTCTATCTGCATTCTGAAGTGATCGTGGTTATCTCTGTCCCAGACTGCTAAACACTAAACAGTCCGGTTGCCAATACAGGATGCTTCTGGTTGCACATGAGTTTAGGGATTTTCCGGAATCCAAAGGGGCCTGTGACAGGAAGGCGGAACCAAGCCCCAATGCCAAGCCTCAGGCAACGGGAGCTTCAGCAGGGCTTGGGGGCCAGGCCAGCTCTGGATCTGAAGCAAAAGGGTCTCCGATTAGAATACTAAATGGCCACAAGGTGTTCCCAATTTGAAAGATGTAAATGAAAAGGAATGCCTCCACGTAGCAACTACTGACTCTAAGGTCACCAAACCCCCTGCAGCAGTGTGTTCCTCCACCATACACGAGGTCAACAAAAACTGCCACTGAGAGTCCCTCCGGCAGAGTCCTGTGCTCTCAGCCAAGAAAGACAGAAAGAGCACAGCCGGGGGCTTCCATCCAGGTGCGGTTTCCGGCAGCCACTGCTGAAGAACCAATTTTCGGGCTTGTAAACTGAGAACATTGACCCAGCCCCCTTGAAGAGTCATGACCCATGAAGCTTCCCTCCCTATGAAACCTTAAGGAGGAGAGTATTTCTTTAAAAATCCATAGTTTAATCAGAAATAGAATTACAGATGTAGAAAACAAACTTATGGTTACCAAGGGGCAGTGGGGAGAGGGATAAACTGGAAGATTGGAATTGACACATACACACCACTATATATATAATAGGTAACTAATAAGGACCTACTGTATAGCACAGGGAGCTCTACTCAGTACTCTGTAATGGCCTATATGGGCAAAGAATCTAAAAGAGAGTGAATATATGTATATGTATAACTGATTCACTTTGCCGTACACCTGAAACTAACATATAACATTATGAATCAACTGTACTCCGTTAAAAATTTTTAAAAATTAAAAAAATAAAAATCCATAGTTAAAAAACAAAACTATACCTCAGTGAGGCTGAAACCTAGTAGTAATGAACACTGCAACCTACAGTATGGGTAGTTGCACTGAGACCTTGTGCTTACAGCCAGATTATTTTTACCAACTTTCCAATAGACACGTCTTTCCCTCTCTGTGTGGGAAGCACATTTCGGCCCATTTCCGAGACCACCAATATGGTTGCCATTTGGAAAAATCACATTTCCTGTATCCTGAGTATGCAGCTTGACCCACCGCGCTCCACTGTGGCACCCCTGCAGGTCTGCACCATCCTGTCCCAGTGTCGGCGTGCCCCTGAGTGCTCAGAGCTCATTTGTTCCCCTTGAGTTAGAATCCAGCCTGGTTTACCAGGGAAGGATTCAGTGCTGTCTCCAGCAGAGAAAACCAGTCATCACCTGCTCACTCAGGCAGCTGTTCTAGAAGAGGTTCTGGTACTACCTGAGAGGCTGGGGAGAAGTCTTAAGGCCACCACTGAGCCCAGGATGCCCAGCTCCAGGCCCCACTTTAAACACAATGGCAGAAGGAGTGGACTGTTGTGGTCGGGAATGTTGCCCTTCTCTAGTCTTCTGATGTACTTCCAACAACCTGTGTTTTGGAGGTACCCACCTCCAACCTTTAGTGCTGAAAGGGACTGAGCTACCATCCTCTAAAAGGTTGTTTTGATATGAACCATACTTGTAAGAAAAAAAAAATGATTTTCCTTGAAAAATGAAGGGAGACACAGGACAGGTCATTAAGTAAAATATTTAAGAACTTTGGAGCCAAAAAGATGGATTGGCCTTAGGCCAAGGACAAAAATAGGTTTCTTGTCATTTTTACTGTGACTTGACTTTGTCTATGTAAACTGTCAACCAATGACCACTGGCAAATTTCTCCCATACCAACCAGTACTAGATAAATACAAATGTCTTTGTTCTCAGAGCCCACCTTTCTCCTGGAGAGTTATTTTTTCCCAACTAGCTTCACTCGCCAATTTTTTTTTTTTTTTTTTTTTTTTTTTTTTTTTTTTTTTTTTTATGCGTTACGCGGGCCTCTCACTGTTGTGGCCTCTCCCGTTGCGGAGGACAGGCTCCGGACGCGCAGGCTCAGCGGCCATGGCTCACGGGCCCAGCCGCTCCGCGGCATGTGGGATCTTCCCAGACCGGGGCACGAACCCGTGTCCCCTGCATCGGCAGGCGGACTCTCAACCACTGCGCCACCAGGGAAGCCCTCACTCGCCAATTTGATGCAGGAGTCTCAATAAACACTAAGACTTGGACTGCTGATTTCCCTAAAGAGTTCTAGGAAAGGCACCTTGTCTTTCTTCATCTTTCTAACAATATACCTTGCATCCAGGGCTAGTACTCTCTTCATAGAACTCCATCCACCAAGCTAAGACAGTACCATGTTTTCCTTTTTTTTTTTTTTTTTGTTGCGGTACGCGGGCCTCTCACTGTTGTGGCCTCTCCCGTTGCGGAGCACAGGCTCCGGACGCGCAGGCTCAGCGGCCATGTCTCACGGGCCCAGCCGCTCCGCGGCATGTGGAATCTTCCCGGACCGGGGCACGAACCAGTGTCCCCTGCATCGGCAGGCGGACTCTCAGCCACTGCGCCATCAGGGAAGCCCATAGGGCTCATATTTGCCTTAGAAAATTCACATGAAGGAGAATAGCCAAAGCCAACATATACATTGAGGGATGCCAGTTGTTTACCTCAGTGACACAGCTAAGATGGTTTCATGTTCTTGAGCTGGAAATTTTAGAGCTGAAGGATATATCATGCTTTGGCTCCTGTACAGAAGGCAGTATTTCTGGATACAGCACATCATCAGGAGATTTCCATCTCAACCAGAGATTACTATAATGTACTTGCCTATTAGAGTCTTTACTGCTATAATGAATAAGACATGATTAACCTGAACTGTAAAAAGAAGTTATAATAAAACCATAATCTCTTATATCGGTGTAAAGCTTTCCTTTAGTTTTTAAAAAAATAATTGCACACAATTCTTACACAAGCTCAACAATTTTATCAATGCAAGGGCCTCAAGAAAGAGGAAGTGGAGTCATTACTACTCAACTAAGAACCTTCTAGAAGTTAACAAATGATGAGACGGAGAAACTGAAAAAAGGGACCAAGTCTCAGCTGATCAGTGGTAGAGTTTGATGAGAACCCACACCACGCCACAAATGATTTTCTGTCTTTGTCTATGACCTGTGCTCAAGTTCAAAGGCCACTGTACACCTTTGTCATACTTCCCTGGAAATTCTTTTGCCTCGTTTACCACTGTGGCTGGGAGAAATCCCCAGGCAGAAAGGCTTTGATCCAGGAGCATTTGGGTAAAAATATCTCAGCCCCTGCAACTCCAAGAGGCACAAGAGGAGAAAGAAGGCCAGCCCTCCCCATCATGCCCCAGTGCCCCGGCCCACCCACTGGAAGAATTCAAGAAGCCTGGCATGGAGGTAATTTAGCAGCCTGCTGTGTTCTCAAACAACGGCCGGTAAACAATGATTGGCCAATTTCATTCTAATCTTCCCAATTTTGCTCTAATTAAAATCAAGCTGTAGCTTTCAAACAGTTTAATTAAGGCTGATTGGGAGAAATGGGGAGGGGAGACTCAAGCTTAAAGGAGGAGGAAGAGAGCATTCTTTGGCGAATCTCATACTGCCCGACAGGCTCAGGGGCTCGGAGAGGGTGTTGAGAGCCATGTGTTTGTAGAATCAACAGGATGTACAGCAGACACACTGCAATGAAGGGCCAGTGAATCTATGAGGCCAGAAGGAACTGAAAAGGGAGCTGAGACCTATGTTTTCTGAGGCACAGAAAACCCCAGTTCTGCCCTGACCTCCCAACCTGATCCCCACAGCTCATCTTTTTAACTGTGGAGAAGATCGCTTTGTTCACTACTCTTCACCTCCCGTTGTGCTTGTCTTTGCCTAGCAAGCTGACAGCCCATGCCAGGCTTCTCCCCAGCAAACATACATGGGCTTCCCACTACCTACTCAACCCCAGAAAATTCCCCCTCACTGGCAGTTCCTCCCATTGTTCTACAAGTTTATTCCTCTTGCAGTGAGATAGCCCTTCTGGTATTTGGGTGTACTTACTTTTTATATGGACTACTCTTTCTTTTTTTTTGCGGTACGCGGGCCTCTCACTGTTGTGGCCTCTCCCGCTGCGGAGCACAGGCTCCGGACGCGCAGGCTCAGCGGCCATGGCTCGCGGGCCTAGCCGCTCTGCAGCATGTGGGATCTTCCCAGACTGGGGCACGAACCCATTGTTTTGTAGTTGAAAAAATGATCATTGTTTTCAACTACTGTTTTCAACTAGTGTCCCCTGCATCGGCAGGCAGATTCTCAACCACTGCGCCACCAGGGAAGCCTGGACTACTCTTCTTTAGATTAACTATTTTTAGTTCCTTCAATATAGTTCCTAGATCTCTAGGCCCTTATGCTTTAACTTTCTCTGCTCGCAATCTAGTTTGTCAATGTATTTCTTTTTAAAGATGACAACCACAATTAAACACAATCCAGTAGACGTGTTCTGAGCCACCAAGAGTACACTAGGATACAGTATCTGAACACATCAGTGTCATCATAATTATCATCATAGTGTCAATTTACTGAGTCCTTATGTTGCCAGTCATGGGACTGGATGCTTTACATATTTTTCAGTCATCACCACAATCTTGCAAATGTCAGTGGGGTAGAATCCTCATTCTTGCCTGTATTAGAATGCCCTTTGACATGTAACTTTGCGGTAACTTTGCAGTATCACTCACTCATATGAATGGAGCTTATTTCCCTCCCCCATTGATACTGGGCTTAGCTATGTGACATTGCTTTGGACAGAACATGGACAGAAGTGACAGGTGCAAATTCTGGGCCCCAAAGTGCATGTCTCCACTCTCTCTCTTGCATCCCTGCCCTCACCATGAGAACTGTTCCCTCCATGAAGCTGTAAGATGCTGCCCTTTCAGCCTGAGACCCATAATAAGCATCACTGGAGTAAAGACCTAATGGCCCCTGTGCAGACCCACAACCTGAAGCATAGCTAACTCAACCAACTTACAGAGGCTGAGTGAGAAAAATGATCATTGTTTTCAACTACTGAGTTTTGGGGATACTTTTATATCGATAATTGTGGCAATAATTAACTGATACACTGATACACTCCACGAGCTTAAGTCTCATTTTATGGCTGAGCAAGCTCAGACTGAGATAATTTAAGTATCTTAGTCAAGGACACATAACCAACCAAAAGTAAAGATAGTCTGTGATCTTTCTACTATACCTATTTCCTTTATTAATACACCTGAATATTGCATTCCTTTTTTGAGAGAAAAATATTCTTGGCTGACAGTAATCTCATGGTGAATCAGACCCAGCCCCCCATCTTTCCAACCCCAGATATTTTTTTTCCACAGCTAATCCAGGACTCCTATACCCTATATTTGTGAAGTCGACATTTTGAACTTCAGTTTAAGGCTTTGCATTTCCCCTTTTTCTTGCATTTCCTCACTTGTGGCAGAGACTGGAAAATTGTTCTCTAAGCGATTTCATTTTCCTCCTGGGCTCACAGACGGACAGTTTTTCCCAGCTTCCTCTGCATTTAAGTGTAGCCACATGACTGAGTTTTGGCCAGTTTAATGTGAACCCAGGCCTAGCCCATAAGACTTCCCATAAAATCTTTCATGCTCTCTTTCCTTGTTTACCAGGACCCAGAGGGGAACTCTGAGGACCTAGGTGGTGACACAGTGACTGGATAGATAGAAGGGGTCTTGTTTCTGAATGACTTCATGAGGCAATCTCCTTTTAACCCTACCACAAATTGCACTGGACATAAGCAAAAAAGTAAACTTGTATTAAGTCACTGAGATTTGGGAACTGTTTGTTCCAGCAGTTAGCCTACTCTGACTAATTCCACCTGGATCATGTCAATCTCATATTGCAGCCTGGCAAATAATCTTCACTCCTGACATTATTGCCTATCTGGATAAAGGTCCCTTTCAATTATCTGATTTTATTGCCTATGTGGTCAAACATCCATGCTCCCATATCTCCCCAGTTCAGTAACATTCCCATATGGGGTCTCTCTTCCTTGCTTTGTGAGTCTAGATGGAAATGCTGTTGGTCTTGAGGCCCTGACTTTAACATTATGGGATTATGGTGTAGGAGCTGTGTTCTACAGGGAAAGCACCTGTCACAGTTAGGAATTTATCTGGGACTATCTATAACTATAAAATCAATGAATAGATTAACTCCGGCTACAGCTAGGGAGAACAATATGTAGATTTTAAGTGATAAATTTGATTAATGCATGAAGATTGCAGTAGAAAGAGTTTGATAAAGTAAGGCTTCCCCTTCTTTGTTCCATCTTTCTCAATTAATCTCTCTTCATTTTCTCTTCTTCCTCAAGATTTTCCGCTCTACTGTTTTCCATATTTATTCTCAGGAGACCTATCACAAGAATAAGCACCTATCTTGAAATAAACCAAATTTATTTTTTAGTTATCACCAAATAATCCTATAAAGAAATTCCTATTATTCTACCCATTTGACTGATGAGAAATAACTTGTACAAGATCACACAGCTGGAAGTAGCAGAACTTCCATTTAAACCCACAGAGGGGACTTCCCTGGTGGCACAGCGGTTAAGAATCCGCCTGCCAATGCAAGGGACACAGGTTCGAGCCCTGGTCCAGGAAGATCCCACAAGCCACAGAGCAACTAAGCCCATGAGCCACAACTACTGAGCCTGCGCTCTAGAGCCCGTGAGCCACAAGTACTGAGCCCACGTGCCACAACTACTGAAGCCCATGCACCTAGGGCCCGTGCTCCGCAACAAGAGAAGCCATGACAATGAGAAGCCCGTGCACCGCAACGAAGAGTAGCCCCCACTCGCCGCAACTAGAGAAAGCCCGCGTGCAGCAACAAAGACCCAACGCAGCCAAAAATAAATAAATTTATTTTAAAAAATAAATAAATAAACCAACAGAGTATGATTGCAGAGGGTGGAACCTTACCCACTTGCTTTCTGCTTCATCTAATTCAGTCCCAGAACACCCTACTCTTAAAGAGTGACTTCCTTCTTTTATTATATCTTTACACGTGGCAGACATTTTTGCCTGGAAGAGCTCAGAGCCAAGTGAAGAGCAAATAGAGATAGGCAAATAAATAATTAATTAAATGCACAAAATAAGTTCTAAAGCAGAAATATGAACAGACTGATGGGGAACCAGAATTAGGAATAACTAACTTGCTTGCGGGAGCCAAAAAAGAAGCTATAGAGAGGTGATATTTAAACGGGTTTGAAAGGCAAGTCGGAGCTCAGATGGTAGAGAAAATGGAAAGAGCTTTGCAGGAAAACGGAATAGGACATGGAAAGACAAGTGGGATCTAAGGAAGGCTCTGTGTCTAGGAAAATCTGGAAATGTTCACTGAGACTGGAACACAAGATAAGCAGGAAGAAACGATGGGGCATAATCAGTGGCACAAGGTCAGTATTCATGGAATATTTGTTGAAATAGTAAATGGATGGATTTAGAAGAGACTCTCATGCTAAGAAAACATTTGGATTTTTATCCTTTGGGCACAGAGGGACCAAAAGAGGATTTTAGGCAGGTTGAACTGGAGAAGAGAGAAAAGGCCAAGTGGTAAACGATGAAGCCAAGACAAGAGAGAAGAGGCTGGCTTTGAAAGGCAGTTCTGAGATGGAAGCCACATAAGGCAAATGGAAGATGGGGAAAAAGCATGAGTTACAGTGGTGGCCTGTCATGGTAGGAAGCACAGGAAAGCATATAGAAGACATAATAAGTGTAGTAGAAAACAGGATGAGTGCAGTTCTGGCTATGATTTTACCACAAACTAAGTCTAGGTGAACAAAATCAAATCATGTGGGAGGTGCAATTCTTTGAGAAGCTGAGAAAAAAGTTTTCTCAGGATTTTTTTTCTACATTTCACTTGAATGAAAAACCTATATTCTCTCACGATAAATCCAGAACATATTTCCCACTTTTCTTGTAAAATTGATGCTTCAGGTCCCAAGCAGAGTGACCACATATTCTGAGGTGAGCCCGTGACCTTGAACTACCATCGCTCATTTTCAAGAACTGCACAGAATGCAAGAAGTTAAAGAAATCTGTGGAGAGGAAAACGCCTGGTCTGACAAACTCCAGGATGGTGAACTGACACTGATCTGTGACAAAATTCTTGAGGATTTTGAAAGGTGAGCACGCAAGCAAGCTCTCCAGGAGCCGGAATTGGTTCAGGAAGAAAACCTTATGTCAACATCAATTTCTCATTTATTATCCCTTTCTTTGTTTACCAGGACCCAGAAGAACTCTGAGGCTCTGGGTGATGACAGAGTGACTGGATAGGAGTCTTGGTTCTGAATGATTTCATGAAGATCAAAGAGGGAAAAGAGAGAGTTGGGAAACAAGAAACAAGGACAGTTTGAGAGAGAGACTGTGAGAGGGGAAAGAGAGAGAAAAGAACATCTGGAAGGAAGTCACAGTGTGCTACTGTATCTAAGAATAACTGCCTTCAAATGTCTGGAGACCTTTTGCAAAGAAGAGGAATTTACACTTATTCTAGAAAAACAGGAGAAAGCAGAGTCAGGACCAATAAGTGGAATTATGGAAGGAAATACTGAGATTCAATTTCATAAAGATCTGCAGAGTGTTTGGGGCTGCTGAGTGGAAGTTGGCTTCAGAGAACACGCAGAACTGGACCTGCCCAAGCCGAGGCACCTTCTTGGGGATTTGTAGAGTGGTTGTCTGCCATGGGTAGAAAAGAAATGATTTTAAAGTTTCCTTCTGGAACCCTTCTATGCTGTTGGTGGGAATGTAAATTGGTGCAGCCACTATGGAAAACAGTATGGAGGCTCCTTAAAAAACTAAAATCAGAACTGCCATATGATCCAGCAATCCCACTCTTGGGCATATATCCAGAGAAAACTCTAATTCAAAAAGATACATGCACCCCAATGTTCATAGCAGCACTATTTACAATAGCCAAGACATGGAAGCAACCTAAGTGTCCATCAACTGATGAATGGTTAAAAAAGATGTGGTATATATATATATATATATATATATATATATATATATACACACACACACACACACACACACACACACACACAATGGAATATTACTCAGACATAAAAAAGAATGAAATAATGCCATTTGCAGCAACCTGGATGGACCTAGAGATTATCATACTAAGTGAAGTAAGTCAGACAGAGAAAGACAAATATCATATGATATCACTTCTATGTAGAATCTAAAAAATGATAAAAATGAACTTATATACACAACAGAAACAGACTCACGGAAATAGAAAACATATGTTTACCAAAGGGGAAAGGTGGGCAGAAGGTATAAATTAGGAGTTTGGGATTAACATATATATACTACTATATATAAAATACATAAACAAGGAGTTACTATATAGCACAGGGAACAATATTAAATATCTTGTAATAAGCCATATGTAAAAGAATCTGAAAAAGAATATATATATATATATATTGAACTATAATATAATGAACTATACTTCAATAAAAAATAAAAATAGGGGTTTCCCTGGTGGCGCAGTGGTTGGGAGTCCGCCTGCCAATGCAGGGTACACGGGTTTCAGCCCTGGTCCGGGAAGATCCCACATGCTGCGGAGCAACTAAGCCCGTGTGCCACAACTACTGAGCCTGCACTCTAGAGCCCGTGAGCCAAAACTACTGAAGCCCATGTGTCTAGAGTCCGTGCTCCACAATGAGAAGCCACCACAATGAGAAGCCCACGCTCCACAACGAAGAGTAGCCCCCGCTCGCTGCAACTAGAGAAAAGCCCGCATGCAGCAACAAAGACCCAACGCAGCCAAAAATAAATAAATAAAATAAATTCATAAAGAAATAAAATTTCCTTCTAATTCACAGATCCGAGCACCTTGGTGCTGTTCTGCCATCCCATGTCCCCAGGCTTCCCTGCATCCTCAGATACTGTTTTTGCAGCTCTGGCCTCTTATTCCAGGCCAACCACTAAATCTGGTGTTCTCTGATTTAGCCTCCTGGCCTACAGGCACCAGAATGGACATTGCCCTACTTAGTGGTAACAGAAGGTAAAAGAATGTATTATCAGGTATTATCAGCCTCTAGAGCCATATCTCTTCTATCAAGTCCCACGTGAGCATGAATTTCCAGATGGCCGAGGCTGGCATTCAAGGACTTGCTTAGCCTCCCCTCCTCTCCACGTGGTCTTTATCAGACTCACACTTTAGAACATAAACAGAACGCAGCTAAGCAAAGCCTGGCTCACTGCGCTGAAGTTTACCTCTGTTACTAGTAAACCAACTATGTGACCCCTGTCGAGGGATCATTAGGTGTTTACATGCCTCTGTGGATCCAGGAGAACTCGCTCCCCAGAGAGTCTTCCTTCCTCTTCCTCCTCCATCACTAGCATGTCCCCAGATGAGACACAGACTCTCCCAGCACACAAGGAAAACGAAAATTCTCCCAGGCACCAAGGCTAGTAATGAAGGGCTTGGGGCAGCGCTCAATCCGGCTACCTCATTTTTCTCCCACCAGGGCCTCCTGCCTGGCCAGTGAGACTTCTTGTCATTCTGACTCATTCTGACGTCCAGAGCTTGCTTGTTCTTTGCAGGGAGAGGGAGAAAGAGGCACATTTCTGGGCTCAGGGGAGAGCCTGGTGTGGTGGCAGCACCAGGGAGCATTGAACAGGTGCAGAGGGGAAAACACGGCAGGCAGAGGGAGCTGTGCCAGATCCTTGCACCCTCTCTAAGCCATGGCCTGAGTACAGCAGCCCTAATCTGCCCACCCTATACCTACAAATCCTAAAGCTAACTTGGGAGTCCCAGCCTCTAGGTCTCTTTCACTGCTTCATCTGATTCCATGATGTGCTGTGGATGCAAAGGGTAAGTAGGAGTGACCCAGAGCACCTACCAATCTTGTCGTTATATGAAACTCCAAATTTGCAAAGTAGCCCAATAAGCAGAGGTTATTTGCATCACCAAAGGTTTCTTCTTGTTGGATTAAAATAGTTCTTGAAATATAAGATATTTCCAAGTGGATGTCTGTGTTTTATAAATCAGTAGCTACCTGATCCTCAAGTCAGGGGCTAGAGATTGACTTAGCACTGAATTTTTATAAGCCATTGCCAGGCAAAAAAATAAGATACTGAATTTTGGAAATAGCATCAAGTGTCCCTCGATCAGAGGATTTGATTTACAGAAATTCGAGTTACACTGCCCCCTTATAGAAATACACTGGCAGTGCAAAGCCAACACACACAAAGTTCTCTGCGGGTGACCTGCTTCAGGAAGGTTCATCTGTAGCTTCTTCCCACAAAGGGTTCCCCAGAGCCCAAGTGCAGATGCAGAACTCTGGTGGAAACAGAGAACTACAGGGTCTTTGAGTGGGAAGAGACACCTTCTAGCCCCGAGACCCATCTTCTCCATCCCAAAGATCTGCTAGAATGCCAGAAGGAAGAGTATGAGGGGCCGAGAGCACAGGTGGTTACAAGTAGAGGCACCATTTCTCTTGGAGCATTAAGAATCCCAGGCTCAGGGGCTTCCCTGGTGGCGCAGTGGTTGAGAGTCCGCCTGCCGATGCAGGGGACACGGGATCGTGCCCCGGTCCGGGAAGATCCCACATGCCGTGGAGCCTGCGCTCCGCAACGGGAGAGGCCACGACAGTGAGAGGCCCGCGTACCACAAAAAAAAAAAAAAAAAGAATCCCAGGCTCAGATTATGTATTTGATTCAATAATAATCATTTAATGGTCAGATCCGCTATTGTATGGTTGAGTGCTGGCTCTTCCTCTTACCAGTTGTGCGACACGCTCTAAAACTCAGTGTCTTCATCGGTACAGCATGTATACAAAGAGCATCTCCCTTGTACATTTCTCATAATAATTTTAGCATATATGTATATTATTATGCACTTAGTAAGATGTTGGGTATATTGTGAATACTCCATATGTATAGTCACTATTATTTATTATTGTTATTAATATGTCACAACGTAGAGGAATGCTTTGCTCTCTTCTAAGTTATGCATTTACCCTCCCAAAACAGTCTGTTTTCTTTGCCCCCTTGCTCCCATAAAGAAACTGGGGAAATTGGTGAGAGCCTGCTGCCCTGTGGTCCACACTTCAATACTGTGTAGTCAATGCCTTGAGATCCCTGCTCACAAAAAGCTTTTGTCTCTCGGACATCCACGCCCTCCAGTCAACAGGCCCTCTGAAGGTTTCCTCCTGCTCAGTTCGTGGAGCTCCATTTGAGGTCACCTGCCCAGCCCATCCACAGGATCCAGTGATGCCTTTTTTCAGTTGCTTCATATAGGATTGGGCAAATCAGTCCGAAAGACCAGAAGGCTCCGGTTGTCTTTCATTTGAGTCAGGGATAGATTGTGGGGATAGAAATCTTTGTCTCAGACTCAGGTCCAAATCTTCATCTCCAGCCCAGCTCTATGGTCATAAATCTGTTCCACTTGCTTTGAGCAGTTTTGCGAGCACACTCACCTGTTTCTAATTCTGGAGTCCAAGACGGATGATTGGCACGGGAACCGAACTCATACCGAGCGCTTTGGTCTGCTGTACAGACCTCAGCCCACTTCCAACCACTTGCTCCCGGGGGTCTGTCTTCCTTGAAGGCAGAGCTCCCTGAGGCCTGGGCCATGTCTCATTCACAGCTGTGTCCCCAGCACTTGGGGAGTGGCCAGCACACAGAGATAATAAATGGATGCTGACTGAATAAATGTCCCACCACATGCCACTCACTGTTAAGCAATGGGGACTGAAATCATTTTCTTGTGGGAGACGTGGAAAGCCCTGAGGTGGGATAAAAGTGGCAGAAGCTGAATAGAGAAAAAAACTGAGAATCCCTGACCCAGAAGAAGCTGTTCTCTTGACGAGAAAAAAAATGAAAAGACCACGCGGCTAGCCAGTGTCCCTTTCTGCCTGCATCTGTGTCGCGACGGTTTCTAGATGAAGCCTACCTCACTCCTTTCTACATATACATGTCTCTAAGTAGCAATTCATTCATGAATAAAATTAATTATTTCTCAAAGCAAAAATTAATCTTTTCCTCTGCCTGACAGACTCAAGATCTCTCTACTGAATCTCATCTGAAAACAAAACTGAACTAGCTTTCTCCCCTTGGCCTTCCTGGATTTTCCCTGCTTTTCTTGCATGTTTTTATTTTTACATTTTCTCTTCACAGACCATCTTTGCAATCCTATTTCAAGCCAGGTGGATGACATGGAAATAGTCCTAGAACACACAGGAAAATTTGGGGCGAGAGTCATTTTGTCCTGGGGGAACGTGGGACTGACATCCTGAGAATTCGTTCTGATATGGCATCCATGGACCAAATCTATCCATCAATCACTGAGAATGTGCTAAATATCTTCTTCTCCCAGAGCCTGAGATGCTACGTTCCAATGTGTTTTTTCCATTTATGTGTGCTGTCACTCACACTGGACAGCTAAACTCCTGGAAATCAGTAGAACCATGTTTTCTCTATCTTTTGTAGCCTTCAACAGTGCCCAGAATAATGCTTTGCACAAAGTAGATGCTCCATAAATACTTGCGAGAGGACCAAGAAAGCAAACACATGGTGTGGGAAGCTTACTCTAAATTCAATTTTTAAAGCCTAAGTGATGCTGGATTTTCAGTTGAACTAGAGGCTTTATAAGACCTCAAAGCACTGCTTACCATTTTCTCACCAGGTGCATAGTCACACTCCATTTTTCCAAAGTAGAAATGCAAGGAATTGCCTTTGTCCTACCTTCTCCAGATATGCAATTACTTTGACTTCATTTTACTCACTGCCAGTACAGGAAAACGACATGCCCTCCAGGTGAGAGGCTTTTAAAATTGCACCTTGGAAGAAATCGGTGTCTAGGAGACCCTTTTGGCATTTTGGAGTGACAAGATATGGCAGAAACAACACAGTGGGGGAGAGCAGGTGGAGGAGGGACATTCACATGCTTCTTGGCATTTACACTGGATGCATGGGACTGGCTGCTCAGTTTCTAAAGCACACCTGGCACTCCCACAACTTGGGTTATACTGCTCCTGTGTCCACAGCACCGTTCCCCAAGCTCTCCACTTGGAGATCTCCCACTCAGCCACATCAGAGTCTGGCCGATGCATCCCCTTTTTTTCTGGCCTTCCTTGACCTTTCTGTGCAGAGTGACCTCGCACTTTCTCCAAATGTACTTGTCTGTGAGTTCCACCAGATCAAGAACTGTGTTCTCCCCATTCATGGTTTGTTAGCAGAATCTTGTAGAAGCATGAGCACAGAGTCGGCCTTCAATACAATGGACTGAATGAGTATTGCTCTTCTTACGCTCTTGAATTGTTCATTGTATGTTTACGTGCTCTTTCTCCTTCCTCGAAGTGAGCAGCACACTTCCTCATTCGCATAGGTCAGCAGCACTGGTGCGGATGTTTCCATGTTAAGATGCAGACAGGATGCTACACAAGGATGAGTATCTGCAAGGCCCAATCCAAGGGCCCATACACCCTTTTGGGGCTCATCATCCAGACACTTCTGGAATAAAACTCCTTGGGTGAAGGCCTTCTGCTGGGTCTACAGCCTGGGTCTAAACTACAGCATAGTTTATGTCAGATATTCGGCTCTACATTTAGCCAGCACTGAACTCTTGAGGAAAGCAAACTCTAGACGTTTGGTTCTGTCCCTCTCCCACCTCCTTACCTCTGTGGACTGAGAACCAGTACCTGTGACCAGACTACAGGCTCATCACTCCGCATTGCCTCTGATTTCACTATGATTTGTTTTGCTCTAGTTTGTGTACTGTTCCTTTCTTGCCTTCTATTCCAACAAACTCCCTTGTCAAAATATAAACCCAGTGAGAAGGCCAGAGATCACCCAGTTTGCTCGGGTGATGGTCATTTCTCCGGCCGAGCTCACCTTCTCCCCCGCCTGTCCCATCCACCTGAGAACCACGGCTTCCCTTGTGGTGCCCCGCAGCTGTGTGATAACACAACCTTTCTGTACCTCCATAGCTGTAAGGAACACCTAGGAAATCACTGGTCTTTACCCAGACAGACTGAGGTTGCCTTTGGTTGCCGTTTATTTATGTGGATTGTGATCTCTTAATTGGAGACGGTGCCTCTCCCAGGGTTCACTGTTTATTCAAATCAGTATTTGTTAGTCCCTGAGACATGATCCAGATGATAAATCAGCTCTGGAGTTCCTTCTGTGATTGCTTCCACAGCTGCTCTCTGCCTCCTCACCTCTCCATCTCCCAGGAGGCACCCATAGGCTGGTTCTAGGCCCTCCAGCCTTTTCTGCTTTTAAACTTTTCTCCCAGATGCTGGATCTTATGAGTTCATGTGCCTTGGCACTAATAATTCCTAAATTTAACCTCCCATGACTACTGTTCTATTTCATTTGTAACATCTTCTGTAAATATTCTCACGACCTCAAGTGCATCATGGGGGATGCTGCCTTACCATTAAGCCTTCTGTCCTTCTTCACCCTGGTTATTCCTGCTCTCCTTCCACCTCCCAAGCACTTAGTATAATCAAGCTTTAATGTCATACTGTTCACGTGGGGCTCCTGTTAAAATGCAGATTCTGGGGCTTCCCTGGTGGCGCAGTCGTTGGGAGTCCGCCTGCCGATGCAGGGGACGCAGGTTCGTGCCCCGGTCCGGGAAGATCCCACATGCCGCGGAGCGGCTGGGCCCGTGAGCCATAGCCGCTGAGCCTGCGCGTCCGGAGCCTGTGCTCCGCAACGGGAGAGGGCACAACAGTGAGAGGCCCGCATACCGCAAAAAAAAAAAAAAAAAAATGCAGATTCTGATTTTGTAGGTCAGGGTGAGACTTGAGGTTCTGTCATTTTTCACAAGCTCTCAGGTAATGCCAATGCTGCCGGTCCACAGACCACACTTGGAGCAGTATGGATAAATTATTCAGTTTTGCCCGTTTCTCACTTCTTTCACATGTAAGCTATTGCCAAACCTTATTTTTCATCCTGATGAACTATAAACAGATTATCTTTTCTTAGGGTACTTGCTCTGGTGCCTGTAGAAAGGTTCTTTTGCCTTAACTGCCCTCATTCAGCACGTCATCTGATTCTACCCCAGCCTGCCCTATTGTATGTTTCCAGATGCACCTGCTAAAACACATTCCTGCTTCAACATTGCCTACCTTTGGGTACCACTCCAACCTCTTGGTTTTAAGCTATGTTCTACTTTGGTTCTCAAAATTTGCAAACTTTGCCCAGAATATGATCAGAAAACCATGATCAGAATATGATCACATATAATATGAAGACAGTTACTTATTTTTTGATTTGTTTTTTCCTCCTAAAAGACTTCTAACACACGCCTAGACCCTTCTTTTCTAAAAGAGAGGCAGATGATAGAAATGGAGGTATTAGTGACTAAGGTCAATAATTTGGAATTATACCTGGCCTTGCTTTTCTCCCAACCATCATATTATACTCATTGTTCTATATGATCTCTAACTTTATATTTTAATTTATTCTTTCCGAGTTTTAAGTGTTTCATCATAGTGACTTGGATTGTTTCCGATCCCACGATCATCTCTCTATTAAAGCTTTAATACAAAAAGAAATTTTAAAAAAAAAACAGACTGCTCATTACTTTGATTTGTAGCAAAGAGAGAATGGAACATTACTGCTAGAGTGTTTTGAGAAACCATATTTACATTTGCATCAGCTCAACTTAGGTGCCTGATTAGGTTGCGAGTTACGATGAAGATGCACTTACCAGTCAAAGGGAAGTGGCGTGGTCTAGAGTAATGAGCAGGAGACTTCAAGTCAGGAGCTCTGAGTGCTATTTCTGGCTGTGACTGGCTACCTCTCTGACCTTGAACGAGTCCATCTCACTGCCCTGAACCCTAAAAACCCCCATCTGCCTCACAGGGCTGCTGTGAGAGGTTGATCACTTAAGGGTTTATTGTACTGGGGGCTATAGAGTGGGGCAAAGGCAAGCAGTTGGGAGTCACAAATGGAATCCGAGACAGGATCTCTGCTCTTCCAGCTCTTACCACTAGCCTATTAAGAGACAGTGTCTGAGAAGTGGACTGATTGCTCAGATCTTGGTCTGATAGGGCTTGAGAATATGCTGAGAGGTCGGCTAATGGAATTTAAAAGCCTGCCCAAAACTGGGTGAGATGGCCAAGGCCATCCTGTTATTTAGGAAGTTTTAACAAGAATGTATATTGTCTCTCTTCTCGTAATGGTGTCATCCTGAGATTGTTCAAGTTACCCCTGGGACCAGGGAGCTGGCAGTGACCAGTGCCCAGCTTCTGTAGGACATCTTAAGAAAGGTCTGCTCAGTTGGCAACCCCTGACTTTATAGGAGAAAGATCATTCCCTGTGGTGACTCTAAAACATGCTGGAAATGATCCAGCTCTTTCTGGCAGTCCATAAGACCAGTAAGAGTGTGCCCCAGAAAACATGCATTCATTCTCCAGTTGAGTTCCTCTCCCAGCAGAGAGAGAGATTGAGGAATTAAGGTTAATATGCTTTAAAAAAGCAAGAGAACAATTTTTTTTTCTCCTTCTAATGTACGTTGTCAAATGCTAAGTCATTATCAGATGTCATCATGAAGATGGTACCCATGGCTGTCATCTCATTATAATTTTTGCATTGGTTAATATTTGTTGAGGATACTCTAATAATAGGTAATATTTATTAAGCACTGTTCTAAGTGTTTTACATCAATTCACTCATTTAATTTTCAGATAAATCCATTAGGTGGGCACTATTATTGTCCTCATTTTACAAATAAGTAAATTGGGGAACAAAGAAATTTAATAATTAACCCAACATCATACAGCTAGTAAGCTGCAGCTCCAGGATTAGAGTCCAGGTCATCTGGCTCCAGAACCTTCACTCTGGAGCATCTATGCCTACGAGAATACAAACTTATGGAGAGAGCAACAATCTCTGGGGACCCATGGTTAGAGAGGCCAGAGCTATTCTAGATCAACCAGTCATCTACTCCAACAGAGAGCACATTCTGATCTCCATATAAGAATAGGTGGGGTTCAGAGCTTAATGTTAGAACCTGGTTGTGTAATTGCTATAATATGTCCACACACAGATAGAAGAGAAGAAGGATCTCTGTTCTGCTGTGTAAGAGAGCTTCATGTAATTCTGTACCGAATATTCTAGCCCCATTGGAAAGTCTTATTCTTCCCCCACCACAGCTCACCTCCCTTCTTACATGGAAAGCACATATGGATACCATATGATCTCCATGTACCAAAAGCTTTCTAAAAGAATTGAATAAAAGACTAATCCTGTTCGAGACCCAATATTTCACCACAGAGCATTTCTGATATTCTCTGTAAGCTCTTTCTCCCTCTGCCCTTCTGGAAGAAATGCCCTTCTAGTCATTAGGGATGACTAGACCAGTTTTCTGTGACCTGCTCTAGTCACAGTAAACAAGGTCTTGAAGTTGCTAGAAGGAATTACCACTAGAGACAAAAGGGAAAGGGATAAGAGTGAATTCCCTTGGGGATAATACAGAGCCCTACAACAAGTATCCATGGATCCACCATAGACTCCCAGAATGCTCCTGGAGCAGCCGTGTGTGACCATTCTCCCATTGCCCCGCCATGGGGTCGCAAATCGCAATGCTGCATTCCTGTCAGAATGACTGGTTACTGTTTCCCCAAGTACAGGTTCATGTGCAATAACTGACCCCAGAGAAACAGAATGGCACAGTGTAAGAGCCTGTCACATTAAATGATCAAAAAACCATTACGGGGCTTCCCTGGTGGCGCAGTGGTTGAGAGTCCGCCTGCCGATGCAGGGGACGAGGGTTCGTGCCCCGGTCCGGGAAGATCCCACATGCCGCGGAGCGGCTGGGCCCGTGAGCCATGGCCGCTGAGCCTGTGCGTCCGGAGCCTGTGCTCCGCAACGGGAGAGGCCACGGCAGTGAGAGGCCCGCGTACCGCAAAAAAAAACCAAACAAAACATTACGTACTGATAGAATGGTTGATGGTGCAGAAGTGATTCCGGACATTCCCCGTGGCCGGCTCTGAGCTGCTGCTAAGGCATTCAGTGGTCGCCAGCCTTGAGGACAAGAAAAATTTGTGGCGGGGTGAAGGAAACTGGTGCTTTATTGTTTCTAGTTCCTATAGCCCTTTGAAGTGAATGGTGGTTTTAGGATTCCCAGCCTGACATTTCAGTTCCAACATACTTAAAAAATTTTTTTTGGTGATAACAGTGCTTTTGAAAGATTTGGGATAAACAGAAAAGTTTGAGGTGAATTAAATCTTGTTTTCCTGAACTAGAGGGATTTGCTGCTTAAATACATTCTAGTGTGGATTTTCTCTTTTCCCTTTTTTTCTTTTTTTTTTTTTTTTTGGAGAGATGGAAAAATAAATTCTTCGATAAAGAGAAGCATCGCCCTGAATTTACCTTATAGAAAATTCGTGGGGGACACAGGTCTAATTTCTTATATATTTACTGAAAGTCAAGTTAACCTCTTTTACCGGAGCAGGTGTTAGCTCAGCCACTCCCAGCCCGAGCTGGCCGCTCTCTGCCTCAGTGGCCCTGTGTGAATTTACACTACAGTCTTTGGAGGATGGCAAGAATCAGAGCCGCTGAACCGGAGAGTATGAATTGTAATCCCTTCTAATACCAGACTGGAAGAGAAATGGCTTTTGTTTCTACGGACCTCTGCATGCAGGAAGCACCAGCCCCTCAAATACCTCATCTTTCTCTTTGCCTGCATCTGCATGTGGGAATCGTGTACCAGGAAAATGTCCCCTGTAAATGGCTGCACTTACCATTTGGGACTCTCCTAGTGCTCAATACCTTAAAACCTTATTTCTGAGACTCCATACGAACCTAAACAGACTGAGTGGTATTGCAGAAGAAAAAAAAAAAGCACTGGGCTTCCCTGGTGGCGCAGTGGTTGAGAGTCCGCCTGCCAACGCAGGGGACACGGGTTCGTGCCCCGGTCCGGGAAGATCCCACATGCCGTGGAGCGGCTGGGTCCGTGAGCCATGGCCACTGAGCCTGCACGTCCGGAGCCTGTGCTCCGCAATGGGAGAGACCACAGCAGTGAGAGGCCCGCGTACCGCAAAAAAAAAAAAAAGCCTCTCAGAAACAGAAAAATATAGTTTCTTTAAATATAATTTAAGAACCCAGACTTTGGAGTCTGATTACTACTTGGGAGTTAATCCTAGCTTCACCATTTACTAGCTGTGTGCCCCTCAGCAAGTTCCTTAACTTCTCTGGACCTCAATTTCCTCATCTGTAAAAAGGGGAGAATAACTGTTCTTCCAAAAGAGGACTATTAGAAGGATTAAATGAGTTCATGTACATAAGGCATGTAAAGGGCTAGATCCAGCAAGAGGGCCAAAACCTTTAGTATGTTCACATGACTAGGAATGCACGTGCCCAAGGTTACCAAGAGCAACCTCTAGATGGCAAAAGAATAGGTGATTTTCTGTTTCTCTTTGTGCTTTTTCATACTTTCCCTCTCTCTCTCTCTCTCTCTCATTAGAAATGAATCTATAATCGGAAAATAAATATCTTTAATAAAAGAAAAAAATTCTAGCAAAGTTCCCAGGTTTGTCTGAAGACTATGGTCACGGTGAGGAGGAAAAGGGGGTGACACTAAGGCAGGGACTGAGAAGAGGGATGAAGGGGAAAGTTGAATTCAGGAATGCACTCAAGGGAGCCCTGAGGGTCTCTGGGTCACCTGAGGTGAGGATTTTGACGAGCCTTGTGCTTCTGAAGTGCTGGTCCAGCAGCCAGGAATTTGTACCTGGTTCATCCCTTGTCAGATGGGTCAGACAGGTCACATGTTTGACTTTCAGCTCTGATGCTCCTGAGGACAGGCCGAGGGGCAGGGACGATGCAGCCCATTTCCTTGCACAAGGCCAACTGAGGCTATGGTGTTGACAAGGGTGAGGGCAGGCCCATCCCTGCCCCTGCGGGGCTCCCCCCACCTCTAAGGCAGGAACTGGAGCTGCCCTTCCTTCATTTGCATATCGAGTTAATTACAACTCATAAAAGTATCTCACCCATTATTTAAAACCGGGCCCCAGCCTTCCACTCTGACCTCCTGCAGCAGCTCAGGCCGCATGCTGAATCCAAGCCGCCTGATTTGTCCTCAATTTATAAGCGGCACAACCTATAAATAGAAACCCTTTTGCTAAGTTCCCCAGGAGGCATCAGCAGGTCTTCCAGCTTGTATGTGTTTTCTTCTTTTTTTAAAAACCAACATGGCAAACTTGTTCTCCCTGCCTGCTGGTCCTC
Organism: Phocoena phocoena; assembly: GCF_963924675.1. Lineage (NCBI taxonomy): Eukaryota > Metazoa > Chordata > Mammalia > Artiodactyla > Phocoenidae > Phocoena > Phocoena phocoena. Next base: position 133,510,505 of record NC_089219.1, on the reverse strand, counting down.
CGGCTCTCCCCTAGTGCAGTCTGCGGCCTGCCAGCTGGCTTGGCGCTTGGCGCCCTGCACAGACCCAGGCTGGCTTCAGTGGGACGCCCCACTCACCTGTAGATCCTGTATCTGGTGGTAAAACCCTGGCGGTAGCGCTCCACGAAGTCGGTGTACTCCTGCGTGCGGTGAAATGGGCCCCGATCTGTGAGCAGCCAGTCCAGGGGTGGCTGGCCGGCCGCGGAGGTATGATGCTCGGGGACCGCAGCGGCCGCCGTGGCCGAGACAGCCAGCACCCAACCGGGGAGGGCCAGTGCCAGCAGAGCTGCCCATGGGGCCGCCGCCACCGGCCGAAGCCCTCTAAATCGAGTGCCGCACTGCCACCTCATGCTTCTCCCAGGCGGTTGGTGTCTTCATTCTCTCGCCACACTCTCCCGCTCTGTGCCGCTCCACCAGGGCTCCTGGAACTGGAAAAGTACAACACGGAGATGTCAGTTGCACACCCCGGTCTGACCGCGTGGGCCTGTGAGCATCAAATCTCCTTGGGCAGGGCCCATTCTAGAAATCCTTTATCCTAGTAACACATCTTCCTTCTAGGCATTGAGCTACGTGTTGACGTATATTTCATTTAATTCTTAAAACAATCCTACAGGAAACACCACTGTCATTTTGCCGATGAGAAGATGAGGTTTAGAGATATGAGGAAAGTTGCTTAATTTCACGCAGATTTCAAGTGAAGAAACCAGAATTTTGACCTCAGGGGGTCCAACTCTAACCTTTATACTGTGTTGCTTCCTTGTTTCCTTTGTAGACTCAACGCCATCGGCTTGTCTTCCTCTCTCAAAAATGTTCACTATGTTTCAATAATAGCCTCATAGATTGTGTGCAGCCTCTAGAGGCTTGATGTAAAGCAAAGAGAAGCCCCCTTTTTCTGATGGTGAATTGTGGGCAGAATAGGGAAGTCCCATCACTATTATGAAGCTGGGTGAACTTGGGCAAATTACTTCTCTTCTCTGAGTTTAGTTATCCCTTACGGAAAATAAAAATGGAGAACAGTATGGTTCCTAATACTACTAAAAATAGAGCTACCATATGATCCAGCAATCCCATTCCTGGGCATATATCCAGAGACAACCATAATTTGAAAAGGTACATGCATCCCAATGTTCATAGCAGCACTATTTACAATTGCCAAGACATGGAAGCAACCTAAGTATCCATTGACAGATGAATGGATAAGGAAGATGTGGTACACACACACACACACACACACACACACACACACACACACACACACACAATGGATATTACTCAGCCATAAAAAAGAATGAAATAATGCCATTAGCAGCAACATGGATGGACCTAGAGATTATCATACAAAGTGAAGTAAGTCAGACAGAGAAAGACAAATATGATATGATATTGCTTATATGTGGAAACTAAAAAATAAATACAAATGAATTTATTTACAAAACAGAAATAGACCTGCAGACATAGACAACAAACTTATGGTTGTGAAAAGGGAGTAGGGGAGGTATAAATTAGGAGTTTGGGATTAACATATACACACTACTCTATGTAAAACAGATAATCAACAAGGACTAGCACAGGGAACTCTACTCAATACTTTGTAATAACCTATAAGGGAAAAGAATCTGAAAAAGTATATATATATATATATACACTTTATAAATAAAAATACTTTAATATATAAATAACTGAATCACTGTGCTGTACACCTGAAAGTAACACAACATTGTAAATCAACTATACTTCAATTTAAAAAAAACAAATGTAGGATTATACTATATTTTAAAAGAAAAAAAAAAAAGAAGAGAAAAGAAAGAGGCTTGACTAGATAACAGTCAAGCTTTGGACTTCCTGCTTTGAACATCGATCTGTTCCTTTACAAAAGGCCATGCAGGGATAGAGTTACAGTGGGAAATCACCATCATCAGAGAACAGATCCGTGGACACAAGGATGGCCCCGTTGTGCTCTTTCTCCTCACTGTGTAATATGGAAGCTCTCTGAGGGCAGGGCTGTGTATCCCCCTACCCTAGTTCCTGAGAGCACACAGTAGGCCTTCAGAGACGCTTCTTGAAGAAATGAATGAGTGCATTCTTGCCCTGCCCTGCCCTCTCTGAGTTGAGGGACAGTGCCAGGAAGGGAGTAAGACTTTGGCCTTCAAGACTCCTGGCTGACTCAGTACTGCAGGGGTTCTTGCAATCGAATTCATTTCTTCAATCTTCAATGTCTAGCACATGCTGTCAGAGTCTCACCCATCTCCCCTCACCAGTACCACCTTGGTTTGTGCTAGAATGACTTCCAATCCCCAACACGTGTAATTTGTGGCTTTGAGGCCTTTCTCTGGCTGCCAAAGTCCAGAGATGAGCTTCCTGTGATGAAGCAAAGGGTGTCAATTCACTGGCACTTCCAGACTTCTGTACGGCAAGGTAAAGTGGGCTTCAGCATTTGACTCACTCCCATTCCCCAGGACCCCAGGTCACTCAGGAATGGCTCCAGTTTAACAAAACCACCGACTTCCCTTGGACCAATGCAAACCCTGAAGAGGCTGCCCAGAGGCTGGGGCCAATTCTTAATCCTGGTTACTCCCAGCCTAAAAGCTGGCCTGAGTCTGACAGATCTGAGCCTCAGCATTTGTACAAGATGCTTTCAAAAGTGTTGCAGTGCCTGCTGGTAAGGATAAAGGGACAGAAGCATGGGTGCATGGACCTTCAGAGTCACTCCTCTACTCTGATTAGTAGGTACTGACCATCTACTACGCACTGGGTAATTCTTAGAAGTTTCCCCAGTTAATTCTCACAGAAAGTTTCTACTATAAGCATTATTATTACAAGTTTACATTTCCCTGAGACTCAGAGGTGCTGGGCTAGGAAGATGCAAGGGTAGAATATGAACCTAGATCTGGTTCCGTGTCCAGACTTTTCCAAAGAATGCTTTGCTCTCTAAGGCGCTAGAGTGGGCCCCAAGATAGACCCATACTTAATGAACTGGTGGACAGGGGGGCTGAAGGACAAATAGTGAGGCAACATCTGCCCTACCAGATCTTTAAACCTATTATAAAATTCCAGTAAGTAAGTAGGTGATACTGGCACACAAAGTGGGTGGGCAGATCAATGAAATAGAACAGCTAGCTCAGAAATAGACCTTATTATATACATAAGAACGTAGTGTGTGTGTGTGTGTGTGTGTGTGTGTGTGTATGCATCACAGATTAAATGGGTAGGGAGTAGACTATTTTATACATAATATTGGGAAATTAGTTCCAGATGGATTAAGAAGTTAAATATAAAAAATAAAACCATAGAAAGAAGACACATTTCCAAATGTTTTTATAATAAGCAGGCATTACTTTTAAACCGGGGAGGGGGGAAATTCGTGCTATAAACTAAAAGGAGGAATCAGCCTTGCACATGGAGGGGTAGGCATTTATTTTTATGGGATGTAATCTGATGAGGATGCCCAAAATATTTCTCATTTAATCATCCATGCATTCGTTGCTTGAGAAACGGAAACTGAGGACTCCTAAGTGCCAGACACTCTGTTAAGTACCAACAATATGAAAGCACGTGCTCGTTACATTGTCTGAAACACTACCTACCATTAGCGATTAGTTCCTCTTATAAAATATTGTTCTCTTTCTAAAGGCATATTGATGGAGGCACATTTTGGAGACTGGGGCTGCTTGACAGAGCAGGCCAAGGCAGCAAACACAGTAAGGTGGACAAGCAATGACACAGGTAGGACACTGCAGAATGCAGGTTTCTAAAATGGTCCCCAAGATTCTTGAGCCCTTCTGTGTGTGCCCTTTATAATCTCCTCCTCTTGAGTGCAGGCAGGCCCTGTGAATATGATGGGAGACTCCTTCCATGATCAGGTTACTGATCAGTTGACTTTGGGTTAATCAAAAGGAAAAGTATCTTGGGTGGGCCTGGCCTAATCAGGTGAGCCTCTAAAAGAAGGTGAAGTGTCAGAGAGACAGGATCTAGCTGCCCTGGAAGAAAGCAAACAGCCATGCTGTGTACAGTCTATGTGGGCCATGCAGCAAGGGATTGTGGGTGGCCTCTAGGAACTGAATACAATTCCCAGTCAACAGCCAGTAAGAAAATGGGAACCACAGTTGTACCACCCCAAGAAAACCAATTCCTTTTTTATGGCTGAGTAATATTCCACTATAAAATTCCACTGTGGTATATATGTACCACATCTTCTTTATCCATTCATCTGTTGTTGGACATTTAGGTTGTTTCCATGTCCTGGTTCTTGTAAATAGAGCTGCAATGAACATTGGGGTACATGTGTCCTTTTGAATTACAGTGTTCTCAGGGTATATGCCCAGTAGTGGGATTGCTGGGTCATGTGGTAATTCTATTTTTAGTTTTTTAAGCAACCTCCATACTGTTCTCCACAATGGCTGCATCAATTTACATTCCCACCAACAGTGCAAAATGGTTCCCTTTTCTCCACACCCTCTCCAGCATTTATCGTTTGTAGATTTTTTGATGATGGCCATTCTGACCAGTGTGAGGTGATACATCATTGTAGGGGTTTTTTTTTAATTAATTAATTAATTTATTTATTTGGGGCTGTGTTGGGTCTTCGTTTCTGTGTGAGGGCTTTCTCTAGTTGCGGCAAGCGGGGGCCACTCTTCATCGCGGTGCACTGGCCTCTCACTATCGTGGCCTCTCTTGTTGTGGAGCACAGGCTCCAGATGCGCAGGCTCAGTAGTTGTGGCTCACGGGCCCAGTTGCTCCACAGCATGTGGGATCCTCCCAGACCAGGGCTCGAACCTGTGTCCCCTGCATTAGCAGGCAGATTCTCAACCACTGCGCCACCAGGGAAGCCCCCATCATTGTAGTTTTGATTTGTATTTTTCTAATAATTAGTGATGTTGAGCATCTTTTCACATGCCTCTTGGCCATTTCTATGTCTTCTTCAGTGAAATGTCTATGGAATATTACTCAGCCATAAAAAGGAACAAAACTGGGTCATTTGTAGAGATGTGGATGGACCTAGAGTCTGTCATACAGAGTGAAGTAAGCCAGAAAGAGAAAAACAAATATCGTATATTAACACATATATGTGGAATCTAGAAAAATGGTACAGATGAACCTATTTCCAGGGCAGGAATAGAGATGCAGAAGTAGAGAATGGACATGTGGACATGGTGGGGAAGGGAAGGGTGGGACAAGCTGGGAGATTAGGATGGACATATATTCACTACCATGCGTAAAATAGCTAGTGGGAACAAGCTATGAAGCACAGGAAGCTCAGTGCTCTGTGACGACCTAGATAGGTGGGATGGGGGTTGGGGGGGAGGTCCAAGAGGGAGGGGATATATGTATACGTATAGCTGATTCACTTCACTGTACAGCAGAAACTAACACAACATTGTAAAGCAATTAAACTCCAATTAAAAAAAAAAAAAAGAAAAAGAAAACCAATTCCACCAACAGCCACATGAGCCCGGAAGAGAACTCTGAGTCCCAGATGAGAACTGCTTTCCTGACCGACACTTCGATTTCAGTCTTGTGAGACCCTGAGCAGAGGACCCAGCTAAGCTGTACCTGTACCCACAGAAACTGTGACATGATGAATTCATACAGCTTTATGTCACTACGTTTGTGGTAATTCCTTACACAGCAATTGAAAAATAATAGACACATAAAGGACTTCGCTCCCATTCTGCACACCTTTGAGGGTTCTTGGTGATTTCTGGAGGAGACTAGCGATTATTCTCGGCATGAGAACCATACAACATCAACCCTGCCTGACCCTTCAAGGTCAAAGTCCAGGTCTCTGTTTATATGAAAAACTTCAACTCTCATACAGAGTCAGTCTTCAAAAATACATGATCAATCAATTCCATGCGTTTCCCAGAGGCGTCACTGTGAGCCGGTGACAATGTGTGGCCTTGGCCCAGCCACTGAGCCTCCTGGCGGCCTGTGCTGTAACACAGGGGTGGCAGCCGCCCCCTCCCCTGCTAATCGCGGGTTTCTAAGGACAGGTGAGAGCGCGTGTGTGAAAAGCTGTGTGCTCTTTGAAAGAAGCGAGCTATATTAAGTCAACGTGTGCTTCTTGTCATTCTTTGTTTGTAATTATGCTTTTTCAGGGTTCACAATGTGCTGGAACCTGCCTGGTTATAGAAGTATCAGCTTTAGAATCAAATGGTTTTGATTGCTGGGCCGGGTCTGCTGAGCACAGCAAGAACGCCTGAATTCAGTGCTGACGGCGCCTCTAAAAAACCGGGCCTCAGAATCATATGGTTTCCGTTCCATTGGTTTTTCTCAGGATCTGAAAACATTTTGACCAAAAAAAAAAAAAAATCTCTTTTTAAGAAAGAGAAGTTTTAAACAGGTTTCAAAATTTTCCTTAAAAAAATACCTAGAACACGTTCCTTCACCTTTAAAAAAAAACACAAAATAATTGCTGCATTGACAGTTGCGTAAAAATTAGACTTTTCAAGGAGGATAGCTTTTGGGCATTTACCGTTTATGCTCCACAAACAATATTATTATAAATCTTGTAACAGCAACCTGTCAAGCAAATCTTAACCGTCTAGATTCTCGAGTCTTGTGCTGGTACTGTTAATATTCAACAGGTTAAAACAATTCTCGCCTTCCCCATGATGCTTCTATGTATCCATTTTGTCCTACAAATGGTTGTGAAAGTAAATCTCTATGTTACATGTGAGTGTATTAAAGTCATGGCTAAGCTAGCTCCTTGAGGAAAACAATTAGAAATTTACTTGTGAAAGCCAAATAATTTCACTTACTTAGACCCTACTCAAGACAGAGTTCTACACCTACACAAATTATAAATCAGCTTTGGCCCAAAGGTACAAGTAGAATAAGTCATGGCTTTTCCTTTGTGAGTACATTAGCTCGTATCTGTTCGTTAAGCCATGAATTTAATGGGTTCCAGTTTTGTCAACTGAGAAAATCAGGTGTAGATTAAGTCACATGAGAAGTGGGCAGCGCGGTCTGCAACAGGGGAAAGCTTATAAGAATCACATCTCCACCAAGACTGTCACCCAGCTGAAGACTTGTGTCCTCCTGTTGGTCTCCATCTCCATGTACACTAGGTGTGTCGATAGAGCAGTTAGGATCTGGGGCATCAGCTGCTCAGGTACTAAATCCTGGCAAGGGAGATCGAAGTACAGTTTCCTCTTTGAAAAATACTGTGCAGGGGAGGGGCTCCATGTTGGAGGAGTTAAGGCTATGGCTAAGCTGTTGCTAGAGGCCAGAAGAAAAGGAGAAATAGATGTGAAATTAGTATTATAATTAACAAAACTGTTAATGTTGTTAACAATTACCATGAATCAATACCAGCAGACATCATTTTCTGTTTGTGTGGTCACTACTATTTATGAAGCACAGATAATAAAATGATGCTCGATCTTTGTTTCTGAAAATGTAGGATCCCCTTTTAACAGATGAGAACACGGAGCCTAGGAATAGATAAGTGAGTTGCACAAGGTCATGTGTGTCAGTGGCAGATCTGGGTCTACCTACTCTAGCTCCTATAGTATTTACGCTTCACTGCACCACTTCCATGATTTACAGCTATAAAAACATGTGGGCTTTGCCACTTACAAATCACTTCCCCTGGGAGCCTCCCTTTGGTCATCAGTAAAATGATTTAAGAGGTGAGATGATCCCCATGGTCCTGCCCAAAACAGAAATCCCTTAATTCTATGCAAATAAAAGGGGCACAAATATGAGGGGTGAGGCGCTGAGATTTTAGTCTTCTTTGGGAGGAGGCTCTGTGTTTCAGAAAGGGAGTGAAGCATAAGACAAGTGAGGGATAAAGCAGACGTTCTTGCCTGTTGGAGCAGTGACATTTATTAAAATGATTAGGCAGTGACATTAAATAAGTTTTCAAGCCATTTGAGTGGTTAATTGGCCAACTCGATTGAAGAGATGTTTTCTTGAATCAATCTGAGGGTGTCAGTAGTAAAAACTCACAGAAAGTGTTATTTGTTCTTGTCATCCACATCTGGACACAAAACCTCCTGTTTTGACTAGAAAGGGAGAGGAGACCAGAGAAATGACAGGACATCCTGGGGTGAAGGGTAGATGGGGGTGCTATCCATTCAGATGAAAGACTTGTATTCGGCTCTCTCGTTGGGATGATCTGCCAGCCTCAACAGACCCTAACCACAGCCTTTACATCCCTATAATATGTTCCTCATTGCACTTCAGAGAGTTTCAGCAGTGCCCATCATTCCCCGTGTGCACCCGGGCAGATGTCACACCCCGACTGCCACTCTCCTCTCCAGGCTCTGGGATATGACCTTCAGTGTCACCCTCAGAACTGGCCTGGACCTAGCAAGGTACACTTGATGCATTCCCCCACTGCTAGACTTAATATAGGGATAGCCTCCCTGCACAGAACCAGGTTAACAATGTTAAGGATGATTTGTACAAAGGTAAGCTCTGTCATGATTTACTATTTACCGTCATGATTACTAAATGTTCTTGCATTCATCTGAGACCTTTAAGAGGAGAGACTGGGAGAGGCTAAGGGACTTGCTGGAGACAATTCCACAAGGAAGCAGAAATGAAACTCGGATATTCCGACTCCAAAACCTATCACTCAGGTCTCCTCACCCTCCCTCACCTCTGTCCATGGAATAGTCAATCAGTTATTAAGCAGTTTCTACGCACCAGGACTGTACCAGGTGATGGTGGTAAATCTGATGAACAAGACAGAATAAGACAGACCCAACACCTGCCCTCATGGAGCAGCAACAAAACATAGGACTTGAGGATCCTGTAATGAGCTTAAAACAATAATATTCTCTCTCTCTCTCTCTCCATCTCTCTCTCTCTCTCCATCTCTCTCTCTCTCTCCATCTCTCTCCATCCCTCTCTCTCTGCATCTCTCTCCATCTCTCTCTCTCTCTCTCACACACACACACACACACACACACATAGCTTCAGTTACATTAGACGTCATAGGCTCCACCCCCTCAGGGCCCCCAGTTTATAGGTTTCTGCTGTGTGATAACCAGCCCTTCACTCATCAAGGACGGATCCATGTGTCAGCGGCAGAAGTTTCAGACTTGCCTGCCGGGTGTCCTTGGCACTTTCCTTGGGGAGACAAGCTAACTGACAGGCTTGCCCAGAGTCTCGTGTGATAAAGCCTGGGTCACCATGTGCAGACCAGGGTGGGCCCTGTGGCCCAGAACTTCCCTTGAGGTCACAGGGGTCTCCAGAAAAGAGAAAGAAAGCCCTGCCAATCAAACAGAATCTCGAAATGAAAAGTTGCACATTTCAACTTTTCACATACCTGATCTCCATGTATATTAACCTTCCTCAAAACCGCTTCCATTATACTCCTGCATTATGAGACCCCAGCAGCTCCCTGTGGCCTGAGAACACACCTGCCTTCCTTCCTTCCCCAGGCACCAAGCCCTCCATCAGTAGCTCAGCAGTGGAGGGGTTACAAGCATAGACCATGGAGCCAGAACACCTGGCTTCTCACGTTGGCTACACCTCTCCTGGCTCAGCTTCCTCAACTGTTTAAAAAAAAAAAAGGAAAGAAAAAACGACAATAATAATAGTGCCTCCTCATGGGGTTGTGGGGATTAAATGCAACAACATTTGTAAAGGCCCTGAAAAGTGCCTGGCCCACAGTGAGTGCTGTGTGTGTGTTCACTGTTATTTCTTCAAAGGCATCAACATATGGGTTTTTTGTTTGTTTTGCTGCGCTGTTGTTGTTGTTTACAGGTGAGAAGCCTGAGAAGATAAAGTCTCTGTTAAAAATGTGTCCTCATTAGGCCTCAGGGGTCTTCCTCCGCGCCCCCCCCCCCATAGATAATGACTGCAGAGGTGGGCAGTCCTTTTGCTTTTATCTGTGGCCTCCATCACTTGACCCTTGATAGTGTGGCTATGGGCCCCACTGTTTACTCACTCCTGCCTTCCTTTTTTTCTCCCTGAGTCTATATCTGTGTGTTACATCTTTGAGGCTCTTGTCTGTCAAAGCTAGACTCTGTGTTGATTACTTTGTTACTTTGCCTTCCTACAGCCTCTGGTCCCTGATTAATTTCCACCTGATCAGATCATGGAACTGGGGGAAGGGGTGAGATCCTAGGGATTACTTGGCCTAGTGGGTCTCAGCAGCCTGGAGTGCCTGTGTGGTACGTGTCAGTGTGTGTGTGGGGGTGAGGTACGGAGACAAGGAAAGAGAAGAGAGGAATGATTGATACCTTGGGTTGGGGTGTATTTCTATATTTTATTATAGAATATTTTGAAAATCCCCAAGAAGATTTTGAAGTAACTCTCCAGTGTGAGCCAGTGATAGAACCCCCTTCACATTGTTTGATAGATGAGAAAACATAGGGCCACAGAAGTGCAGTTAGTTATTGTGAGTTATTGACGATTTGGGGGCAAAAACAAGACTTGAACCTGGGTCTCTCAATGCTAAGCCTAGAGCTCATTCCATCTTTATTTCACATGTGTCAGAGGTCAATTGAAATTTTCAGAAGCCGGAATCCATGAGTTCCAGAGTTACCATGGTCATCATCGACAATTATGTTTTGATACCAGTTATTATGTGCCAGACATTGGTCTCAAGAACTTTCCATTCATTGGCTCATTTAATTCTTGTAAAACTTTATGAGGTTGATGTTGTTATTATGCCCATTTTACAGAGGAAGAAACTCAAGAACAGAGAAGTCAATGATGTTATCCCAAGAAAGTCCTTTGGACAGTCCAAATGACCTATTAACCTAAGATCCACAGATGTGAGTCTCATAAGGGAGCTGTGCTCACAGAAGCACAGCTGTATCCTCTAGGTCACTCCTATTTTTAAAATTTCCATGGATTGATGAAAAGTCTAAAAATCTTAGAGAACAAAATCAAGATGTACCTAAATTTCCTGGCTTGGACAAGGATGCTTAAGCCTTCTGCTTTGGAAGAAGCCATGTGGCTCCTGTTTAGATGGCCTGTCAGCAGGCCTTATAAGAAGGCAATTGTATCTCCCTTGTGATGTCTTAAAAACCATAAGGTCAGACATCTTCCCCCAAACTGGGCCCTGGTGGACAACCCACAATTGCTGGTTTCCTCTGACTTACAGTGCTCTTCCCTTAGACCCCCAAACCCAACTGAGCCTGTACCCAAGTTCCCCATCCTCTCCTTCCTGCCCAATCTCAGGGTGTCCATCTAAGGTGTAAGGGGCTTGCACCCTTGCTGGCTCCTTCAACCCCTGCTCTCAGCTCCCTACTTTCTGTTGTAGGAGACAGACCTCCAAGGATTGGCTGCCCCATTGCCTAATTCTGAATTGTCCCACCAGCTCTTGATATATCCCTCTTTATGTATTCTGTTACCAAGATTGCCTGAATCTTGCCGTTTGGTCCCTGCCCCTGGCTATGCCCAGTCGCTCTCCCTGGATCCAGCTACTGAAGCTGGCTTAGTCATTCCCTCCCCATCCCTGGCAGACAGCTGCTTCCACCCTCCAGAGAGGAAACCTTCTCTTCTCCTGCCTCCTTTCCACCAGGCTGGCTTCCATCGCTGAAGCCCCAGCTCACTTCCCAGCAGAGCCAGCCTGTGTATACATAGGCTAGTTTGTTTCTTTCAGGCCTGGGAAGCCGAAATAAGCCTAAGCCCGTCACATGGAAAATGTCCACCGCTGTGCAGTGTGCAGCACTGAGGCAGGGTTGACACGGAACTCTCCATCCTGACCCACAGCCCTCACAGTTACTTTTGCTCCTGGCTTTCTGCCACGCCTGTCACTGAATCTGAACTTTTAGCCCAAGCTCTGCCCTGCTGGGGCCTTGGCACAGACCAGAATGTAAAATGACAATGCCCTGGGCTCTGCCAAACCGTGCAGAGCTCCAGAGATGTTACAGATGCAGCTGTGACCAGCAAACAACATTGTTTCCCGGAGTGTGTTTGTAAATATATGAGTTGCCTGACAGCCTGTGGAATTAAATATAGATGCTACATCCCAAACTCTAGCTAAAATAAACTATATGCTGCTCAATGAATGTCAATAGGTACACTGAGAATGAATCATTATCTCTTTTTGTAGCGTGGTCCAAGGAACCCATCCCTAAGTGGTTTTTCGGTTGTTTGTTTTTTGATGAAGGTGACTTTTTTCTCCCACAGGCGTTTGACTGGTACTGGCGGGCAGCTGGGGGGAGGGGGGAGGCATGAGGAGACAAAGTGGGTGCAATCAGTAAGTTTGCTGTGTTGGGTGTAGTGTGTACAGTATGGTGGCAGGTTACCAGGTAGACAGGGAAATTACTGTCAAACTTTTGAGATTGATGGCCTAAGGGCACCATTTCTAAAAGTATGGTCTGAGGCTTACTGGTCATTTGGAAAGAATGTCTGAGGGGGAGCAAGCTTATCCATCACTGTGAGTCCTCTCTTTAGTTCTCGAGCCAAATGACTCACCTTCCCTTGCATTGATTAACACAGGTGGCCTGTATATTACCAACCTCTTAAATTAATAATGGCAGGTTACCAGAAGCTGGTATTCCTAAAATCAGCACCCTGCAAGAGTTTACTAGGCACTCGTTCTCCTTCAGGCTTCAGCTGAGAAGGCTTATTGCCATGCAATCCTCTGTGTTGATGCAAAGCTCACCCTGCACAGATCACCAAAACCCTTACTCTGTGAGGTGGTACAAAATGAGAGGTGCTTTGAATTTAGGGCCTGTTCAGTGTCATCTGAGGAGTTGAGGTTTTTACTTGTGTTGATCATTTTAGTTTATGTAATTGCCTATTTTGTTTGTTTGGTTGTTTTTGATGTTCCCCTCCAATTCTTTAACAGCAAGTTCTCTCTCCAGTAAAAGGTGGAACTGTAGACTTTGATAGACTGCAGTGACTTGGGCACTATCAGGGGATCCTTGTGATCCTTGTGCAAAAAGCTTTCAGAGACTTCAGTGGAAGAACTAGAACAATTTCTGAGAAATCTTAATTCACACTTCATTCTGGCTCACACAGCTACTGACTACCTAAACTATGTTTGAAAAATTTAGCCCTTTGTCAGATGGGGCAATAAGTTTCCCACTTCCTTTCTTTTCTTTTTTTTTTTTTTTTTTTTTTTGCGGTACGCGGGCCTCTCACTGCTGTGGCCTCCCCCGCCACGGAGCACAGGCTCCGGACGCGCAGGCCCAGCGGCTATGGCTCACAGGCCCAGCCGCTCCGCAGCATGTGGGATCCTCCCGGACCGGGGCACGAACCCGCGTCCCCTGCATCGGCAGGCGGACTCTCAACCACTGAGCCATCAGGGAAGGTCCCCACTTCCTTTCTTTTAGGAAAGTTAATAAATATCTACTCATTATTCCAACTAATGTTTATTGGAAAAACAACATCCCATTTAGCTAGAATGTAAAATGCGGGAGGCGAACTATGGGAGAAAAGACTAGAAGGTAGTGCTTGGATTTCTTTGAAAGAAAGGAGAGTGCAAATCCTTGTTATAATTTTCTTATGGCGAGTCTTATTAGCCAAAGTCACATTAGGAAGACCCTGCGCTGACCAGGATTTGCATAAGTCCACAATTCAGTGGTAACTAAGGCTCAAATCAGCAACTTCTGACTCAAAACTGAGATTAAATGATTTTCAGCCCAATTTTGAATTGTGCCATTGATTTTCAGTCCAAATCTTTGGAAAAATACTATACAGTAACTTTGTTAAGAATTTTTAAAATTAAATCAAGTATTCCATTTCTCAAACATGGTAACAGAGAATATAGTCAACACAAAGCCAAGCATTTACTCCAGTGGGTCTCAGCTGGTGTGTGTGTGTGTGTGTGTGTGTGCGCGTGCGCGTGCGTGTGTGAGATTTTGACTCCAGGAGAGCTTTGTCAATTTCTGGAGAAATTTTTGGTTCTGACAATTTGGAGAGGGGTGCTACTTCTAGGGGGTTAAAGCCAGGCAGCTGTTAAACATCCTATAATGCACAGAACAGCTCCCCACAGCAAATAATTCTCTGACTCCAAACATCTGTAGTGCTGAGGTTGGGAAGCTCTGACTTACGCCAACAAATTCTAATAAGCCCAGGCTCATAAAGTGTCTCTGAGTAATAGAAGATCGACTTTTTAGGTAAGTTTTCGTGTATATCTAGTTTGCCAACATTTGTCATGGCGGCAAAGACCAAAATCACTCACCTTCACAGTCCCTCCTTCTAGGCCTCCTGCTTCATGCTTAATTGGTCCTTGATAACAATAACAATCAAGCGGTACAAGTCCTATTTATTGAGTGCTTATTTCCTACTCGATGCTGTGTTTAGCACTTTACTTGCAACAGGGTGGGTATTACTGATCCCTGAACAATTAACATAAGGAAAATGAGATTCTAAGAGATTAAGAAACTTGTACAACTTTCTGCCTTCCTTCTTTCTTTCCTAATTCAATCAAAAAGCCAATAGGCAGGCCTGTGTGATGGGGGCAACCTAGTAAGGGCCTGAATCCATGTGAGGTAGGTGGTTGAAAGGGGCAGCAGCCAGTGGAGTAAGGAAATTGGTTACATACAGGGGGATCTAGCCAGTAAGTAATTATATTGAGGATAACAGGTGCTAAGTTTCTCATGGTCAAGGAAATTATAAATAAGGAAAATACAAAAGCTAAAATAAACCCTGTGGTATGGCCTTGGGATTACAGGTATGAACTTGTGGTTCTAAATATAGGTAGAAAAATAGAGGGATATAGAGATGAAGAGACAGAAAGATTTTGGATTTCTCTGAAAGAAATGGATAGTGTAAATTTGTGTGTGTGTGTGTGTGTGTGTGCTAAATACAATATGATATTCTGGATTGAATTCTGGAACAAAAAAAGATAGTGGAAAAACTGATGAAATCTAAGTAGTTTATAGTGTAGTTAATAGTACTCCACCAATGTTAATTTCTTAGTTTTGACATATGTTCCACAGTTACATAAAATATAAAAATTAGGGGAAGCTGCATGAAACTAGAAATCAACCACAGAAAAAGAAATGAGAAAAAATGATTATATGGAGACTAAACAACATGCTACTAAAAAACCAATGGGTCAATGATGAAATCAAAGAGGAAATTTAAAAATACCTTGAGACAAATGACCATGAAAACACACCATACAAAATCTATGAGATGTAGCCAAAAGCAGGTCTTAGAGGGAAGTTCATAGTGATACAGGCCTTCCTCAAAAAACAAGAAAAATCTCAAATAAACAACCTAACCTACCACTTAAAAAAATTAGAAAAAGAAAAACCTAAAGTCATCAGGAGGAAGGAAATAATAGAGATCAGAGAGGAAATAAATAAAATAGAGATTAAAAAAAAATCAATAAAGCCAAGAGCTGGTTCTTTGAAAGGGTAAACAAAATTGACAAACCTCTGGCCAGGCTCACCAAAAAGAAAAGAGAGAAAACCCAAATAAACAAAATAAGAAATGAAAAAGGAGGAATTCCCTGGTGGCACAGTGGTTAAGAATCTGCCTGACAATGCAGGGGACACGGGTTCAGTCCCTGGTCCAGGAAGATCCCACATGCTGCAGAGCAACTAAGCCCATGTCCCACAAGTACTGAGCCTGCACTCTAGAGCCCGCAAGCCACAACTACTGAAACCACACACAACTACTGAAGCCCACGTGGTCTAGGGCCTGCAAGCCACAACTACTGAACCTGCATGCTGCAACTACTGAAGCCTGCATGCCTAGGGCACATGCTCCACAGCAAGAGAAGCCTGCACACCGCAACGAAGAGTAGCCCCCGCTCACCGCAACTAGAGAAAGCCCGCGCACAGCAACGAAGACCCAATGCAGCCAAAAATAAATAAAATTTTCTTTAAAAAGTAATGAAAAAGGAAACATAACAACCAATACTGCAGAAATACAAAAAGAAATCATAAGCGAATACCATGAACAATTACATGCCAACAAATTCAACAACCTAGAAGAAATGGACAAGTTTCTAGAAACATACAGTCCACCAAAACTGAACCAAGAAGAAACATATTTGAACAGACCGATCACTAGAAGTGAAATAGAATCTGTAATTTAAAAAAAACAAACAAAAAAAAATGCCCTACAAACAAAAGTCCAGGACCAGATGGCTTCACAGGCAAATTCTACTAAATATATAAAGAAGAACTTATACTGATCCATCTCAAACTCTTCCAAAAGATTGAAGAGGAGGCAACACTCCCAAAGACATTTTATGAAGCCACTATCACCCTGATACCAAAACCAGATAAAAATACCACCAAAAAAGAAAATTACAGACCAATATATTTGATGAATATAGATGCAAAAATTCTCAAAAAAATATTAGCAAACTGAATCCAACAACACATAAAAAAGATCATACGCCACAACCAAGTGGGATTCATCTCAAGTTCACAGGAATGGTTCAACATACGCAAATCAATCAATGTGATACATCACATTAACAAAAGAAACAACAAAAAACACATGATCGTCTCAATAGATACAGAAAAAGCACTTGACAAATTCAATATCCATTCATGATAAAAAACCTCTTACCAAAGTGGGTATAGAAGGAACAGATCTCAACATAATAAAAAGCTATTCATGACAAACCCACAGCCAATATAATACTCAACATACACATATATACACACACACACATAAGCAATCTTTCCCGGTTCTGTCCACCCAAGCACATCCAGTAGAGTTCACCCTGCTTCAAAATCTTGTTTTCTAAGTCCTGTTCTCCATTAAAAGGAATCAGG
Organism: Phocoena phocoena; assembly: GCF_963924675.1. Taxonomy (NCBI): domain Eukaryota; kingdom Metazoa; phylum Chordata; class Mammalia; order Artiodactyla; family Phocoenidae; genus Phocoena; species Phocoena phocoena. Next base: position 133,493,829 of record NC_089219.1, on the reverse strand, counting down.
GATCCTTGGAGAAATGGATGATTACAGGCCTGTGTCAGTTAAGGTATAAGATGAGTCTGGAACAATTTTGTGACAGAAACCTTGTGTGTGCTGACAAATTTTTAACAACTACATCTTTGGAGGAAAAAGTTCTGGTTGTAGCATTTGCCAGTTTCCATGGAGTAAATAAACACTCCCAATTGCTTAATTCTAAGCTACTAACTTCATGTCAGTTAGTACTTGCAAATTTCCTGAAAAATTTAGAATGGACTCTTACAAACCAGTGTAAGCCAGCTCCAGCAAACCACTGGATTAAAAAATACCAAAGAATGATGGGTGCATGTCAAAAGGACACAGAGCTGCCTTGAAAGCCTTCCTCTCATGAATCCTGGGACAATTAGTAATGGGTTATATTCCTTTGAATAAAATAGGAATCCAAGAAGCCATATTATATTTATATAATAAATGTAGGGGAAAAAAAATTTCTAATTGATTATATAATTAATTAAATAATAATTCAGAATAAAATTCCTAATAAATGTAGAAAAATAATGGAATTAGAAAAATCATCATTTATATATATTGTAGAAAAGTAAATATAGAAAATAATCATAATTTATAATTGAGATATAATTAAATAATAATTTGTAATAACTTAAGCAGAAAAATGATAGCATTAGAAAATCATAATTTAGTAATTATCACAGTTATAATGCACTCAGGCAAGAAACATAAATCACTCTAAAGTAGGAGGTAAAATTTGGTGAAGAACATGGTATCTCATAGTCTTAAAATATCTCCCTTGAAAATACTTATTAATTATAGAAAGAAAAAATAACTTTACAGTGAACAAACCTGGCAGCCACCATCTCACTCAAGTGATCAAAGTCAACATCACCGGAAACTGGACAAATACAAATCACGTCCACCTGACAGAATCCAATGAGATCACAACATCACTTTCATGACATTCTGGCCAAATATTCATAACTTGAATTCAACATGAGGAAACATCAGACAAACCTGAATTAAGGGACATCCTACAAATAATAAGCCTGTAATCTTCAAAAATATTAAGGTTATGAAGGTCCGAGGAACCAATCATTCCTGATTGAAGGGCACTGGAGAGACATGACAATTTTGTACCACGTGCAATCTGGGTTGGATCTTCTGCTGTAAGAGACATTATTGGGTCAGGTGCAACCCTTGAATGGGGTCTCTGGGGAAAGGGCACATAGGAGTCCTTTGTACTCTTGTATACCTTTCCTGTAAGATTGAAATTATTGTAATGTACAAAGGAAAAATGAAAAATAAAGTTGTATATTGTTACTCAGCTCATGCAGCCCCCACTGAACCTCTAGCTGTTCTAACTTTGACACCTATGCCATTTACCAGCCCATGATTCTAAAATACGTTTGTCTACCGAACTCAAGGAAAGATGTCTAATACATAGTTTTAAGACACACCCTCATTGTTCACAGCTTAGAAGATACAACTGGGGACTTGCTAAGGTGGCTGTATCCAGTGTTGTCCAATAAAAATATAATGCAAACTACATAAGTGTTTTAAATTGATTAGCAGCTACATTCAAAAGGTAAAATAAAATAGGTGCAATTAATTTTAATAATATATTTTATTTAACCTAATGACCCCAAAATATTTTCATTTGAACGTGTAATTAATATGAGAAAATTATTATCAAGATATTTTAAAGTTTCTCACACCGAGTCTGAAATCTGGGGTGTATTTTTACACTTATAGCACATCTCAACGTAGATACAAATTTTTCATCAGAAATACTTGATTCTGTATTTAGATTTGAAATAATTTACAGTTGAAAAAGATTCATAAACACAAGTTATTTTAAGCATACTTAAATTTTTTTATAATAATTGGAGTATATGCGTTTTCACTTTTAAATTAATCAAAATTAGATCAAATCTGCAAACAATTTCTTAGTTGCATGAGCCACTTGTGGAGTGCCTAAGAGCCACATGGGGCTAGTGGCTACCTATTGAACATGGCTGGATAGGTCCACCGTTCATCCGCTCCTATATATCCCTGTGTATGCACGTTGCTTACACTATTCCCGTAAATGCAGACGTACTATAACTTTATGAGGATCAGTATACTCTTTTCTTCTGCTGCCTTAAGCATGAAGATTTTGAATGAAGCATGGTTCCACACAGCCGAAGGGATCAGGAGTCCTGGCTCCCGGCTTTCTACTTCCAACTTCTAAATTAATCTCCCTTAAATCATGGCTTCCGGGACTTCCCTGGTGGTCCAGTGGTTCAAATTTCACCTCCAGTGCAGGGGGTGCAGGTTCAATCCCTGGTAGGGGAGCAAAGATCCCACATGCCTCACGGCCAGAAAACCAAAACATAAAACAGAAGCAATATGGTAACAGATTCAATAAAGACTTAAAAAAAAAAAATCATGGCTGCCTATGAACTAGAATGTAAGTGAATAAATATAGAAGGTACATAGCAGAATGGCACCACAAGGGAAGGTTCTTTACAATTGAAAAGCACTAGACAAATGTTAATCGTTCGGGTTATTTTTACTATTAGAGGCCAGAACAAGTGGACAGAAGACATTGCCATCACAAAGACTTTGCCATCACAAAGACTTTGAACAAGTCAGTGAATTGGCTATTTTGATTTCTCCATAAGTATAATAAAAGGATGCACTACCCACTTCCAACCAACCCTCACACACCTGTACTGCCAAAGGAATTAGAAAATATTCACAGAATGCCTTGATCTCCTGAGAGAAAAGTGTTGCAAGTGAATTTATACTGATAATTGTTGCCAAGTGATGCAAATATGGATACATTTTATTGTCTCTGATACGATTTTCTTTTTCCAAATTTTCTACAAAACAGTGCATTCGTTTTACCAACAGAAAAAAGAAAAAAAAACTTTTCTAATTAAAAAAAAAAGTGTAAGGCATTAAGAGGACTCTTCTGTCTCCGTTTTTCTCATCATCTATCCGACAGAGCAAGACCCAAGTCTTAGACGTTCTGACTTGAGAGTCTCAACCACCAATTAGAACAGCTGGTCAGACCATCCTTTCATTTCCAGCCATCTCAGCGCCTTACACTTGGTTGCTTCACTTGTGTGAGGTGGAGCTGGGGTTTAGTCGGAACAAACAGAAACGATTCATCATCACACTCATTCACAAATGTCGCTCCTTCAGCTCTCAACTGGCCCCGCCACCCTTTGATAGTCTGCCAACTCTCCAGCCTCATGCTTGCTTAGTCCTCGGCCAGGCAGCCTGTGGGGATGGCCGGGCAGCTCCTGGGACCGGCACTGGGGATTCAGCAGGACAGGGCTTTCCTTCTCACCCCATCCTCCTCAGTCTCTGCCCTAATGAGCTGCCCAAAGGCTGAAACTGCCCTCCTCACATCGCAGCTGGCATGGAGGGTCTGGGGAGCAATTACCCATATGCTTTCTGTTCTCGCTGTCCCCTGAAGTTTCAATCAAAGATGTTCCCAGTTCTTGTGTTTTGGTTCTTTTTTTCATCCTGACTTAGAACGCTCCCCTCCCCAACAGGGCCACCCCATACTGCGTTTCAGATTACCCTTGCACAATACCAAGAGACACCATTCACACCGTAATCTAAGTGAATGACTCAGACCTGCAGGGTTGAGCAGAACACAACCTGTGTGGTCGGTCACATCTGGGCCCTTGCCAGGTCCTGTGTTTTCTCTTAACCTCCAGAATGACGATTAAGCTTCCCTTTTTGTAACACAGCACAGTTGTACAGAAGTAGGGACCATACGCAAGAAAAGACTCGAAGGGCAAAGGAAAAAAGGTAAATTTGTCTGATCATGAAGGGCATTGCTGGGTACCACGGACACACCCCAAGAGTAGAGTCCCCAGAGGTAGCTTGCCAGTATTAAAACATTTGAAGCCATGATGCAAATATAGAACGTTGTGGAGGAGGGTCCAGAGAGTCATGCACGTGGTTTATAGACTCAGTACCTGGGAGGTATTTCTCTGAAGGGCAGTTATCAGCAGTTAGTGGGTCATACCTGCTACTACATTGGGGAGAGGGGATGGTAAGCACACTTCTTAAAATACTTATCTTCCCATTTTTGCTTGTTCAGTTTATTTCAGAAACACAAAACTATCACTCCTCAAACTGTCTCAACACAGTCTTGAAGCTAGGCACATACAGCCCCACCCCCGAGTCCACAGACATCATCAAGCTTGGCTTCTGCAAACCCACCACAACTTTCCAATCTCCAAACCGGAGAGACTTTTTAGTACCTGTGGCGACTACTTACTGAGTAATAACTGGGTGCCAGATGTTGTGCTCATTGCCTTACAGACACTGTCTCATTTGATCCGCAGGACAATAAATAGCATTGTGTTCTCCTGTTATTTTCTTTTTATGGATCAGGAAATTAGGAGCTCAAGAGATTAAGTAATTTCTCAAGGTTGCAGAATTTAATGGCCAGGGTGGGCTGTCAGGATCCAGAGGCCAGGTTGCAGACCCTCGGCTCTACCCTCCTCAGTCTATTTCTCCCTCAAGGCCCCATTTCTCTGCAGTTCTGGCCACTGCCCGCCCCTCCACCTGACTTCTCTGTCCCCTTGTGTCTGTATTTCTGCCTTTTCTTCCTTCTCCTGCTTCCTCCTCCAAATCTGGCTTCCTGATCCATTCCCCTCACTTCCTGTCATCCTCCATCCATTCAGTGTGGGCCTGTTCTAAATGATACAGGTAGAGAAAAAAATCCCAGAAAGATAGCTACCACATCAGTAGCTGACATGTGGAATTCTAGACTTACAGAGAGGTCCCTTGTTTCATACAGGGAGCACCCGAGTCCAGGGTGTGGTTACAAAATGTAGGTTTATGTAGCCTGCTGGGGGGAGATCTGGGACTAGAATCAAGACAGGTCTTTGCCACTCAGCCCAGAGACCCTTTACTGCACCCCGCTCTTCTGACAAATCTATGGTTCCAGCAAACCCCCAAGGGACACCATTTTCCTCACAGGGCTTCCACGTGCCTGTCCTTACGTATCTGGATCCTAAGGCAACCCTTATTTTCAGCAGCCCCACTCTTCCCCTTCAAAACCTCTTCCTACCCTGCATTTCTCCCCTCCCTTTGTCTCAGGCTCTGAGCTTTCTCTGAGCCTGTCTTCTGTCTACCTTCCCACCTGAGATCTGGGTTTTTCCAAGATGTTAGCCACTCCGGCTCTGGGTAACATCTTTCCTTCTACAGGGTTGTTTTCAGCGGGATATAAAGGCCATTAGCAAATCAATAAGCCTTTATTTAGAAAAGGGGGAGGGAGGCATCTGAAGTTTTTAATTCAGATCTAGCAACTCCTGGGGCATTATCGAGAGTATTCTAAAATTAGGCCTTTGAAAAGCATGAAGCTGCCACGGTTGGAAATTTATAGCTTCCTGCCCATAAACAGGAGCAGCTTGCTATGGGTGGGATCATTAGCTGAAATCTCCCTCTCCCGCAGTAGTTATGTCTTCCTCTAACTGGAGTACCATATGTGTTATCTATTGCTGTGGGGTTATTTGTTTCTTTTATTCTTGCCTTCTCTCTCTTCTCTCCACGCAGCTCTTTCCTGAGCTCAGCATCTGTCCTTTTTCTTCTTTCCAGGAATTTTGAATTTCCACCTATCAGTGCGTTTCTATCACACACCAAATACTTCCGTCAGTTCATCAAGTCTCACTTGTCAGTGTTGCCACATTGAGCCTTCATAAACACATATCTTCCTGATATATTTACAGAGGTGATCCTCCAAAAGTCAGCACATGCCCTAGGACCCCTCATGCTTTCTATCAACCTTTGGGGACTCCTATCATTGTCCTGTCCTTCCTCCTGTTCCAGTCCCACTCTCTCCAGGCAGAAAACAAAGACACAGTCCTGCGGGCAAGTGTGTGAATGGGACAAGAGTAGTGATGGTTTGACCACATACTTTAAGGCCAATGCCATGATGTCTAAAATAGCACAATTAAGATTTAACCATATTTAACACTGGAATTCTGCATTTCCTTTGATCTAGCAAGTCTACATCTAGACAATTATTTCAGATATGCACAAAGATTCAGCTACAAAGATTTTTATTGTTTGGCAACTGGGAGAGACAAAGAGCCACTTATGTTTCTAAGGTATATTAATTATCTATTACTGCGTAATAAATTATCAGAAACTTAGTGCCTGAAAACCATAAAGAACATTCACTTTCTCACACAAATTTTGTGGGTCAGGAATGTGGGTGGTTCTGGCTCTGGGTCTCTCGTGAGGTTGTAGTCATGATGTCAGCTAGGGCTACAGGCATCTGAAGGTCTGACTTGGGACAGAGGCTCCATGTCTAAGTTGGGTTATTTTCAAGGCTGACAGGTTGGTTGGTGCTGCCTCTTGGCTGGAAGTCTCTGTTCCTTTTCATACGGACCTCTCCATGGGCAGCTTGATTATCCTCACAACACGGAAGCTGGCTTTCCTCTGAGTGAGTGATCCAAAAGAAAGCAAGGCAAAAGCTGTAATGCCTTTTATGACCTAAAAGTCACACACCATCATTTCTGCTGTGTTTACTGCTCACATAGACCAAGCCTGATTCCCTGTGGGAGGGGGTTACACAAGGGTTTGAATACCAGAACCGAGAATCACTGAAGACCATCTTGAAAGCTGGCTACCACATATGGGGAAGACTTCAGCAAGAGAAGTAGTCACCAGGAATTGTTTGTACTGTGAGTCTGAGAGAAGAACAGATCCGGTCTGGCCCTGTTAGTTCTAGACTTCTTTCTCTTTGTAAGCTGTCTCCCTGCAGTGGATATGCATTCTGCCTGTTCTATCATCCAATAAGTTAGCAGAGCAGGCTCTGCTTCTGTTGCACAGTGGTTGGTTTGGAGAGGTCGCGATGGGAAGGCTTGTTTTGTCTATGACAGATTTAGTTCCAGATCTAGGTCACATTCTCTACTCAACTCTTTCAGAAATAAAGCTGATCTTTGCCTGTGTCTTATCCCTAAATTGGATCCCAACTTTTGAGTGCTTGGTTGACCCTTCACATTCACAATTATGTCTTATATTTTATAATGTTACCTTCATAATAGTGGAAAAATTAAAACCACCTAAATGTCAAATAATAGATTGCTTGAGAAAATTATGGCATATCCATACAATTCAGTATAATGTAATCATTTGAGAGTATGCTGTGTAAGGATATGAAAAATTGTATAGGATATATTAAGTGACAAATACAGGCTATAAAACAGTATACAAGTTATTATTCTGTTAAAAAATAATGTATACCTGCTGAAAAAAGAACTCCAAGGAGATAGATACATACCAATTGTAGTTACCATTGGTTGGTAGGTTTATGGGGAATTAAAACTTCCTTCATTTGGGCTAATCTGTTCTTCCTAAATTTCCTACATTTTACAGTCATTACCTTTGTAATGAGGAAAACAAGAGGAAAAGTTTGCAGATGCTAGTTTGGGGATTCAATTAAAAGTAATTAAAGCTTTCTAACTCACAACTTTTACTGGGGAGAGAGTCAGGCATCTGAGTACCCCCCAGCCCACTTCCATAAGTTCACGTGACATCACTGACCATTGCCTCTTTTGTAAACATTCTCTTCTCTTGACATCCTTGACCTCACAGTCTGTTTTTACTGCTTTCTCTGTGGCCACTCCTTGGAGACTCATATTCCTACACTAAGCCATTAAATGTTGGAGTTTCTCAAAGCCCAATGCCAGGCCTTTATCTCTTCTTAGTATATATTCTACCACTAGGTGATTTCACCCCCATTCGTGGCTACCCAAGGCAGTTAACCCATAGATCATGTGAAATTCATACCTCTAGCCCAGGTCTCCATCCTGAGCTCATACGATTTCTGTACCACCTGACTGAGTATCTTAACTGGATGTCTCCTCAAAACTTCCTCAAATTCAACATCCTGAAAACCAGCCTCATGATCTTAAGTGGTTTCCTATCAGAATGAAGGGTAAAATAAGACATCTAGTCTTGTGGTTCTCCATCCTGGGTGCATATTGAAATCATCTGTAAAATCTCTTTAAAAATACCAATGCCACACTACTATATATAAAATAAACAATAAGGACCTACTGTATAACGTGGGGAATTATGTTCTATATCTTGTAATAACCTATAATGGAAAAAAGTATATATATATATACATACGACTGAATCATTCTTCTGCACACCGGAAACAAACACAATATTGTAAACCAACTATTCTTCAATATAAAAATAAGAAAAAAGATACCAATGTCTGGACCCCCAAAGATTCTGGTTTTAAAAGCCTGGAGTCAGACCCTAGAGTACTTTTTTTTAAAGCCTCCCAATGACTTTTACTGAGTGGACAGAGTTAGCGCCACTGATCTACTTATTCAAGAGAAACCGGGTAGTCATTTTTGACATTTTCCTCTTCCTAGCCCCTTAAGTGCAAGCCACCACCAAGTTCCGTTAATTTGACCTCTAAAATAACACTCAAAGTTAAACCTTACGTCTCTGGCTTCACTGCCACCACCCTAATCTAAACCGTCATCTCTCATCTTGACTTTCAATGCACTCTGCATCAGATCTGAACATCTGTCATCTCTCTCTTCCCTCCTGTGGTGGACACACCCTAAGGTGGCCCCCAGGCCCTTGCGTAACTCCCTCCCCTTGAGTACAAGGAGGATCTGTAATTTACGTCTAACCAGTAGAATGCAGCAAAGGGGATAGGATGTCACTCCCATGATTACAGTACATGATGTAAGACTCCACATTACCAGACTGGAGACAGAGATTCTCCTGGGGCCTTGAAGAAGCAAAGAGCCATGTCGTAAACTGCCTCTGCAGGGCCATGGGTCGGGGACCTGAGGGCAGCCTCCAGTTGACAGCCAGTGAGAAGCTGGGGCCCTCAGACCTATAACTGCAAGGAAATAAATTCAGTTGACAAGAACTTCCCTGGTGGCACAGTGGTTAAGAATCCACCTGCCAATGGACATGGGTTCGAGCCCTGGTCCAGGAAAAGCCCGCATGCCAAGGAGCAACTAAGCCCATGCGCCAAAACTACTGAGCCTGTGCTCTAGATCCCGCGAGCCACAACTACTGAGCCCACACGCCACAACTACTGAAGCCCACGTGCCTAGAGCCTGTGCTCTGCAACAAAAGAAGCCACGGCAATGACAAGCCCACGCGCCACAACAAAGAGTAGCCCTCGCTCGCCGCAACTAGGGAAAGGTCGAGCACAGCAACAAAGACCCAATGCAGCCAAAAATAAATTAAAAAAATAAATTTTTAAAAAATCAAAATAAAATAAAATAATCTTTAAAAAAATTCAGTCAACAAGCTGAAAGCACTTGGAAGTTGATTCTTCCCTAGTTGAGCTTCCAGGTGCCAATGCAGCCTGATCAACACCTTGACTGCAGACTTGTGAGACCCTGAGCAGAGAACCTAAGTCATGCTCGGATTCCTGACTCATGCAAAGTATGGAATAATTAATGTGAGTTGGTTTAAGTCACTAGATTTGTGGTAATTTGTTAGGCAGCTCCTTACTCTCAACCCCCAAACATATCAATTATTTCATGGCTTCCCATCACTCTTTAGATATATGTTTAAGAAATTATCAAACTAACCTACTAACCTACGAGCTGCCTCACCCACATCTCCAGTCTTATATGTTCTACCCTGCTCTGTGCACTCACCATGAAGACCTTCTTAAGGACCTCAGACCAGCCTAATGTCCTTCAACCACAGGGCATTTGCTCCTCATGTTGTCTCTGCCTTGAGGGCTCTGTTCTAGTCCTCTCTTACTCAATTCACTTCCTTAAGGAAGCCTTCCTTGAATCTCCCTGTCAGGGTCAAATTTCCAATTATAGCCACCTGCAACCTTGAGTCTCTTTTACTCATAGCACTTGCCAACTATGATTTTACACAACTGTTTGAATCATTGTTTGATCAAGGTCTGTCTCCCCTACTAGTCTTAAGTTACATATAGGCTGCAACATGACTCCTTTGGGCTCATCATTGATCCTCAGTACTTAGCGTATTACCTAACACATAATAGGCACTTAAATGTTCCTTGAGTGAATGAAAAGTGAACTGGATATGGCTTTTGTTTAGAGCACTGGATCTCACTTCATCTCAATGGATCCCAATTAGATCAAGGTTTCTAAGGCCGACCCTCATTCCAGATTCAAGAATGGGAGTTCCAGACATGTCCTAGGCTTTGGGAAAAACCTACTACAACCAGAGAAATATTTACTCAATTTTTACTCTTCAGGCAAACTTTTTTTAATGACAACCAACTACACGTAAGGCAATGTGTTAGTTATCATGTGGGCTGCCAAGAGGTACAATGCAAAATCTCTGACTTCCCATAACAAGGAAGGACCCACCTTAGGGTCTCAAAAGAAAGTTGAAGAAACATTCCACCTTCTCTTTTATTAAAGAAACAGTCCTTTATGATCCAATTGATGAAGTTGAAATTGCCAGAAGACTTCTGTGCAAGCCTATCCTAATTAAACAAGGGACAAATCAGGAGAAAATAATCTGAAAGTATAGATACACCATCATACGTTTAGGCTTCCAGAACCCTTGGATGTCTAAGTTCTAGTCAACACCTGTGTTATACACCATGAGGTACAACAAATATTATCTTTGTAGCTTATATTTATTCCACAAAACATTGACTATTTGCTACAGGCAACGCACTAATCATCTGCTTCCTTAATTTACATTCTAATGGGGAAGGGTGCATTCAGGAAGCATATCAACAAATAAATACATAATATATCAGGTAGTAACAGTTCCATGAAGAAGAAGAAAGCAAGGCAAGGGGATAGGGAGAAACAGTGAGGGCTGCTGTTTTGTAGAGAGTACTCAAGTTATAGGGTATTTGAGCAGACTTGAAGCAAGTGGGGTGTGAACTTAAGAGGGCATTTGGAGGATAAAAGCATGCCAGGCTTAGGTAGGAGTGAGTATAGGCAGGAGCTCCAGGAATGACAAAGAGGCCAGAGTGGCTACAGGGCAGACAGGGAGTGAGAGAGTAGGAGGAAGTGAGGTCAGAGAGGTAGACGACCAGATTCTGTCAGACTCTGTAAGGACTCCAGCTGTAATGTGAATATAATAATCTGTTATAGCAGCCTTGTTCTGGCTGCTCTGTTGACAATAGCCTCTAGGATGCCCTGGGTGGAGCAGAGAACTGTTCACAGGTCAGAACAACCAGGTAAAAGATGGTGATGGCTTGGACTAAAGTGGTAGCTGTGGAGATGGTGAAAAATGGTCAAATTCTCTCTATATTTTACATCCAGAGCCATTGGTATCTACTGACGCATTCACTGGTTGGAAAAATAAGGAAAAAAGAGGAGTCTGGTCATGCTCTAGAATTCAGTGCATTTTTTAAAAAAGAAGATATCCTTCAATCCCTTTCCTACCCTGCTTTCATGCAACAACATCAACAAAATAATCTTGGGACACGCCTGCATCCCAAATTTCTCAATCTAAACAAAATTTTAAAATCAGAATGCTAAGAAGCAATTTCTACCCTGAAGATTCTGTCATTTTTGTATCCGCCCCAAAGAAAGATGAGGCAAAGGGCTTCAGCTGGAGCGTGATGGAGAACTGTTGAATACAAGGAAATCTAGATCAGATGTTGTGAGTAACCAACTATGGTAATTAATCCTTAACAGCCCTCAATTCAATCTGCCTGGGACATTTGGGGGAGGGTTGGTGGCCCTCCAGTCTCTTTCTACCTCAAGAGGAGATGATGGTCAAAATGATCAGATAATCCTTCTCTTTGATGGTCTCGTGCTCTGCAAAGTTGCCCTTAAAAAGGCAAACAGAATGTGTTCCAGTGCATGTGGCCAAAGCTGGGAACACAAACCACCACCCTGCTGCTAACGGGTCATTGATTTTCCTCATGTTTCCTTCTGTCTCTAAGAGAATTATCATGCTGCCAAGATTAAAAGTTCATGACTTCAACGGTTTGGGAGCAATACAGTATAATAAGGGTGAAAGACTTTTACATACACTTCCTTACCCCCATCTTGCAATGAGAAAAATATCTAAGGGTGTTTTTTTTCTTTCCTAAGATATTACCTCAGTGAAAGACCTTTACATACACTTCCTTACCCCCATCTTGCAATGAGAAAAATATCTAAGGGTGTTTTTATTCTTTCCTAAGATATTACCTCCGGGATAAAAATAGAATGCTACATCCATTGGAATCTAGGTGTGCCTGCTATGTGTTTGTGTATCTATGAGCGATTTTTTTTTTTTCAGGATTAGGAAAGGGGATGTCAGATATGAGAAACAACAGAGAGAAGAAAATAAAAATTAAAATGGCTTTTCTTTTGACTCAGAAATCTTCTAATTGACAAATTTAAAGGGTGTACTGCACAGCTAATCTGACTCTTCTAGTAGTATGTGACACAGATGTCACTCCACTTGCTAAAATATATTCTTTCATTCCTCAGCCGTTGAATGGCCAACGGAGTATCTGTTACGTGTCAGGAAGGCTGGGGGTACACCAGGGATGACGAGTCTGCTTCCTCAGGATCATGGACACTTCTGTTCTGGCATCCCTTCTCGGGTTACTCCTTCGAGGCTCCCATGCTTTCCTTGTCTAGCATTTAAACAGGGTAGGTCCCCGCCTGCCACCCTTGGAGGACTTTTCTCCTCAGTCCCAAGGTTTCTCAACTCCCACAGCTTTCACTGTTACCCCTATAGCAGCGTCACCCAAATTTACACCTCAAGCCGAGCTCTCACACCTGAGCTCCAGAACTGCACGTGTGTGTGCGTGTGTGATCATTATTGGGTTTGTTAAAAAATTAACTAGGTACTGTGTGCTCATTGCAGCAAGTATAATACAGAGGTATAAGGAAATATTATTTTTTCCTTCCCTCTCCAGTTCCTCTAGTCTGAATAAGAAATATGAACAGCTTAGTGTCTGTCTTTAAGCAACCTTGTCCCATCCATACTCATATAAATCTATACATACATCTGTTTATACGTTACATATATATATTTCTATATACATTTTCCATAGGCATCTTAATCTCAGTGCATCTTATATTTAAACTTCAGACCCAAACTTCTATGACTTCATGTTTTCTTTGCTTTGAATCTGGAATCATGCACGAGTTTCCTACACATCAACCTACCCCTCTAATCACCGGATGTATATCCATTCATTTCTCCCCTAATAGTTATTGTTCTAAAATACGAATCTGATCTGCTTAAAATCTTTCAGTGGCTCCTCATTGCTCCTATGAAAAAGTTTAAACACATTTCCGTTGCATACCAGGGCCTTCAGTATCTGACTTCAATCTCTCATGCTTTAGTTTTCGTCACACCTCATATTCCATCGTGGGCCCCTCATCCAACACCTTATCCCTCATCCTATTCATCTACGCTTTCAGGTATATTCCATGCTTTGTCTTACCTCTGCTCCTTTGCATACAATCTTCCCTCTTCCTGGGTTGAGGTTTGTATTAGTCAGCTTGGGCTGCTACAACAAAATATCATAGACTGAGTGATTTAAACAACAGAAAATTCAAGTCCAAGATCAGAATGCCCTCATGGTTGGGCTCTGCTGAGACGTCCCTTCCTGGCTTGCAGATGCCTACCTTCCTGTGGTGTCCTGATATGGGAGAGAGAGGGAGACAGAGAAAGGGGGAGTGGGGGGAGGGGAGGGGAAGGGGGAGGGAGAAGCCCAACCAGAGAGGTTCCCAGTCAGTAGGTCTGGGGTGGGGACAGAGAATTTGCACTTCTAAAAAGGTCCCTAGGGATGGCCCTCTGCTGTAGGAGGCATGCATTTGGAGGACCACTTCGCTGTAATAAAATGGGGTGAATATTAGCACTCACCTCCTAAGTCTGTCATTGGAATGATTGGATGAGTTATAGGGTAAAGTGTTTAGAGAGGTGACTGGTCATGCCAATGGCCCAATGAATGTTAGCTGTCATAATTATTCTCTGGCTGGCAAAACTGTACACGTTTGTCATCACTCAGTTTAAATTTCACATTTGATGAAAAGCTTTCCTGATATTCCCTGGTAGAATGTATAGTCTTACACCTGTAGCCTCCTTACCCCATTATAGAATTCACACATACAACTGTAACTACTTACAACTTACACGAAAGCCTGTCTTCCACGGACTGAACTGCTTAAGGATAGGAGTTTTGCATTATTTATCTTTGATTTCCCAGAATATGCCTGACAGAGAGCAGCTGCCCACTGAATATATTTTGATTGAAGAAATTTATGCGAAGAATCCCATGATCTGTGAGAGTATATGCAGGGTTGCCTGGACTCAGTAAGAGCCTTGACTGGTTATCATTTAGGTTTTCCCCTCAATTCTAACATACGAGATTTCCTCTTTTGACAGTGGTCCTCAATTCTGACAACACATTTGAATCACCTTTTACACCAAGCTGCTGCCTGAGCCCCTCCCCAGACCAAGCGGCGCAGAGTCTCTGGGTAGAGGGCTGGGCGCTGGTAAGTCCTCAAAGTTCATCAGGTGATTCTAATGGATAGCTTGAGCTGGAAATAAAGGAGCTAGGAGAATGCAATCAACTGAAGTGTGCATTTCATTCAACAATATCAGTCTTCTACTCCTGACCATGAATTTGTTTCTTATCCCAATATAAATTGTCAGCTTTGAACAGTTTTGAAAAGGGGTAAATAGAGAAATTAGCATTTGTAGAGCGCTCTACCATTTTCAAAGCATTTTCATACTCAGTGCCATCAAAATCTTAAAATAACCCAGTGAGGAAGGTATCATTATTCTTTACAAATGCTTTGCGGCAACAGCCGGTGGGGCCGGGGGTGGTGGTGGTGGTGGTACACACCAAACACTTTTAAAAGAAACAACAAACCAGCAAAATGCCATCTGCCAGGTTTTTTTGCTCTTGGCGGATCTGTTATCAACAATGCTACCTACAGGCCATCTTTGCTGGTCATCTAGGACTTGGATTCCAAACATTTTTTTCCAGTTGGCTTTGGGGATACTTTGTTCCATGGCTGGCCAGTGACATCTGCTCTGCCCCTCGGCATCCCTAGGGGCACGTGGCTCTCTCCTAGATGCTTTTCAGGGACTGAGTCCCTCCCCTGCTTGCAGGAGTTGCTGTTGGATTGACTTCACTCTGCCCACAGCAACCTACGATTTCCCCAATCTTACGGTTAAAGAAACCTCAGCTGAGAGGGCTTAAATGACTTGTTTAGAGGCACAAAGTCAGTGAGAGAGGCAGGACTGGGATTCAAACCCAGATCAAGCAGGAAACAACTTAGGAGGACTCAGTACTCTGAGGGAAGGAGTGGGCACAGAAGAGTAGAGGATGCTGTAAGGAAAGAGAGGGCGCTGGACACATGCTTTGCCCTATGCAAGTCTGCCCAGGGCCATCTCTGAGTCTGTGGGCATAAGATTAAACTATAAAAGAGTAACGATACTATTTTTAAATGGGTGAAGGGGGTCAAAAGGCTGAAAGAAAAGAAATCAATTAGTTTGTCATCTGGCATAATAAAAGATTCCTTATTAAGTGGTAAACCTAACTTTATTAAATGCTTATTTTGACAGAGCTGTTAAGTGCTTAACTAAGAAAACACCATCAGCATAGAAATAAATACAGCACAGAGAGGGGGTAAACGCAGAACGAAGAAAGTCATCGTGGTACATTGGCAACACTTCTTTCACCTAGGAATCGAGAATAGGGTAAAAACAGGGAAAGTAGCAATAGCTAGCTAGCTAGCTAATAAATAAGTACTACAAACATGTGTAGTAAAGCTGTTTTTAAAAGTGGTACTTGCAGGATACTTTGGAAGATTGTAATTTGGGGGAATAAATGTGATAGTTCTTCTGTATTGTATTTAGGGAAGTATTTAAACTTAATAAAAAATAACAGTGTTACACCGAGTACCCTACACTGCAATCGATACCCCTTAGTGGCCTATGAACTGAATTAATGAGCTATGTTAGGTCCTAAAGACACAAAAAAGGAAAATATTAGAGCGCACCCCTCCTTGTAACGGTGAGTGTTGTTTCTTGACCTGTTGGGATCAGGGGTGTGTGTGTGTGTGTCTGCGCACGCACTGTCAGCACCGGAAGTTCATTCCATGTGGTGGAAGAGTCATACAAGCATGAAAACCAATGGTGTACATAAATATTTAAAGATATGAAAGAGTTTGAAAAATAAGATAAAATTGTAACAATAGTTGGCTAAATATGCCAGAATGTAAACATCTAAAAAGAGTATTTAGCTCATCAGAGAAGTCCCTTAGGTACACTGTTTTATTCCAGGGATGTGGCAATGACCCAAAATATTTTTGGAAGTGTTTCCAAAACCTGAAGCACATCCTTGTAAATATAATTAATGGTGGCAAATATTTGTCCTTTGAGGAAATATTTTATGTTTAAAGAAAAAGTCCCTTAGAACCAAATATGATGAATAAAAGAAGACAATGAAATTGAGTGGGCTGCGTTTGGGAAACTCCTGGGCTATAAACTCCTCAATAATGGAGGAGTTTAAATTTTTAAATTTTATACCTGCAGGTTCTGCCATATTGCTTGACATATGATAAGTGACCGAAAAGTGTTTGACGAAACAATGAACAAATGAGTAGAAAACATTTTGGTATGAGTCCCAAAAGTGATATTTTAAAAAGGATACCCAAGATGTTCTAATTAGTAGAGTATCACTGGAGATAGTGATGAGCCTCTCAAGGGAATTAGAGGCTATTTGAGGGCCAGCTCTGATTGGGTAATGCAGGTCCTGATGTATATGCTTCCTTCATATCCATGCGTGCTCACACACACAAAACTCACCACTTCATAGTCGCACCTTTTCTATCCATATGCAGATATGTACAAGACATCCCTATATGTATGGAAAGAGAGTTAAATCTTCTTAGTCATGGGTAGCTGTTCAGGAGACTGGGAAAAATGAGGGCTTATGAAAATCAAAAGGGGATAGAAGGAGATTTGAGACACTAAATGGTTAGATGCAAGATTTTGCCTGCAAATTAAGAATGTATCTTATCCTTATTGCCTGATATCAGGCAAATGAGTATCTCTCATCTTCTTTGTGATCCTGTCCTTGGGTATCCTGGTGCGGTGGAGTCTGGGACACAGCACAGGGTCCTCAGTCTCGACCTGGATTCTCAGAAACATATTAGGGGAAAGAATCCCATTATCTATCCTCTTTGAATTGTGGATGACAAAACAATGGCAAAGTAAAATATCCTCTTTATGGAAAGAAGCAGGACTGAGTCATATGATACAGACAGATTTTTAGGGTGTCGTGTAGAAAATCTGCTTTCTACAACTTACCTTAAAAAATGTTATTGGATGAAACAGAAAATAAGAAAACAAACAAACAAAAAACCCTCCCATGTGTCTTCTATTGAGTAATAATGGGGCATAAAGAATGTCAGTGATATTCTTTTCTGCATGGTACAAACAATAAGATATACAGCTAACCATCTCATAAGTATCACTACTACCTTCTCCATATGTCAATCTCTGTCTAGCCCTAACACCAGCATTTCTACTGCAATAGTAGCATGGAAAAATCTAGGGTCATGGACGGGGAAGAATGGGATCTGGGTTCTAGTTGCAGCTTTCAGCCATAACTAGCTCTGTGACCTTGAACAAGTTACTCCCCTGAGCTTTTATTGCCTCCTGAATAAAATGGGGTGATTGGAATGGATGATAGATGGGTCTCCTTCCCGCACTGGCAGGCTAATACTTTTTAAACAGTTTCACCATGTGATGGGAAAGACATACATGCATAGAACAATTCATTCTGTGAATGCCTCAGCAGTGTGGTGAAAAGACCTCACCTTTGTTGAGGGCACATGCTGGACACAGCAAGGTTCTCACTGTTAAATTCTACCTGAGACAGGGTTTAGTAGCATGGCTCAAGTTCAAGAAAGCACACACTTTCATTTCCTTCCCCATGCAAAGAGAGACTGATAAATATTTTGTTAAATTGCCCAACAAAGGGGAAACTACGAATTTCATGCAATTTTATGGTTCCTGAAGGTTCTTCTAATTGAATTACCATAGGCGCTTGTTGGGAATTCCTGGCTACATCCCCTATAATTCCATTAGTATTACCTCTGTGGATCCTATAAATGCCATTAACATAAGGCAGATATTTGCTTTCAATAAGATAACACAGATGATTTTGTTTAATTGTCTCTCTAATCCCTCCCCCTCACAGCCTGGGAAATCATTTACAATTGCTCAAATCCAGGCATTTGTTATTGCTGATCAAAACTGCTTTGGAAACATGACAGTGTTATTGAGGAGGTCTGGCTCTTTCCCTTCACCCATCACATGCTCTTGTCTTCCGACCATGCTTTTGTCTTCCAGGTGGGTGAAAAAAACCATATGTACTGAGATCCTCACATTGAAACGTATAGGGAAGAAGAAGAAGTGTGGCCAGAGCCTGCCCCTGTCTTCACCGCACTGCATCTGGACACAAGACTGGTCCCATGAACAGTTTATGCCTTACAGCCCAGGCGAGTTTCTTCTTCCCAGGCTCTTCTATCCCATATGGGCAGTGGTTGGCTATTGCTGGGTAGTTACATCCACTGGAACGGGCTCACCCTACAGCCCTTGCAGGCTGGCTCTTAAAACTCGGTCAAATCTTTGTTATTCTTGGACTGTTCGGTCTTGGATATCCCTAAATCTAATTGGTTTTTTAAGTTATTTGGGGTCTTTGCTTGTTTACCTTATGGTTTCAGTTACCTGATTGCTTATTCGTTTCTGATTATTGGCTGAGAAGAGTAAAACCTGATCTCTTTTGCCCTGTTCATTGCTCCAATGAGATATTTGTAGGAAGGCTTGGGTAAAATAAGTTTTAAGTGTTTTGTGAATTGCATTTATTCATGTTCTGACCCACCACTATAAATACCCCAAAGTGGAACATAAGGTATGGCCACTGGTAGTAATAAAAGTTGAAACTCAGTTGGACCAGGGAGATGGGTGATGTTCTCGATAAGAGTAGGGCTTGGATGGGCTCATTTCCTCTCCACAAACCAACATATATACACAGACCCAGGCAGTGTAGTAAGAGAAAAGAAAATGTTAGACTGAGTTTGGGACCAGACGGCTTTCACAGTGGGTCTCTCTAATCTCATCTCTATTTCTGCAAATCACTTCCCTCTTAGACTAATCCTCTGATAATTGCCAGGCCCATCCGTCCACAGCTGAAGTGGGCATGCAACAGTATACCGAGAGCCATGATGATATATGCAGTGGGCTGTCAATTAAAGAAGCCAGGTCTCTTGCCTCAGCTGCAAAAGGTTTACCCGTTCCATGTTAAAGGAGGTTCAAACTGTCAAGGAACCTCCATCAAAAATAAGAAGTAATAGGAAATGAAGTTCGCAGGAGACCCCGATTACCTCTGCTCATAGCAGAGCAATTATTGGAACGATAATTTCTGCAACATGAAAGTGTTGAATATCTCTCTTAACTGCTGAGAAAAATATTGGGCTTTTGCTTATCAGTTTGGGATGACATGATAAGAGCTAACATTTATGGGCCAGGCGACTGTGCTAAGCTCTGAATTATCTCATTCACTCCTCACCGTAAGCCCTATGAGGAAGATACATATCTATTTTCTATATAAGGATGCTTAGATGTGTTAAGTGACTCACCCATGATCACAGAACTAGTAGAGCCCAGAACTGAAACCAAAACTGTCTGACCCTAGAGTCTGTTCTCCTAAACACCCCCTGTGTGTATCTCTTTGCCTGGGTCCAAGTAGACAGACTGGTACCCAAAGCTCACTTCTAATCCCACGAAACTGCAGTCATTAGTGAAGAAGGAACCATCAGATGCGTCCAGTTTGCCTATAGCTGCTTCACAGGGGATCCACACGCTTATCTTGACTGACTCCCACCAGGGGAAGAAAGAGAGGAGAGAACAGGAGCCTGCCAACCTCGACAGATGGTGTGTAGGCTGTTTTGGAGATGAGAAGAGAGAGATTTTTGCTGGCTGACAAAGAACAAGGGAAAGAGATTGGAGGGAAGTGTGACATAAGCAGAAAGAGCTAAACTTGAAATATACATGGAAGAGAAGAAGATTGAGGGATGGGGACTGATCTAGGAGACAGATGGATAAATAGACTTGAAAGAACATTTTTTAAATGCCACATAACTCCAGTCTAGTGAGGAAAAGTGAGTGAGAACACACAATCAGAAATGAGAGAAGCAAGCTTCTCTCCAAAGTGTTTCTGCAGTTTCCCAGTGGAAAGATTCAAAAGACCTGTGAATGGTGTTCCCTCTACAAGGAGATAAGGATTCAAATTCATGTCCGGAGGAAACTAGCCCTCGTCATTCTAGTTTGGAGTTAGCCTCACAGAAGAGCAGGAGTTGGGCACATTCTGAGGAAGCTTAAGATTGTATCAGTTCCCATCCATTGCCAGCTGAGCTCCAGAAAGGGGACAATAAGGTGAAATGGAATTTCTGTTCAGCTGAAGCTTATGGATACACTACCTGTCACCAAGCTGCAAGGACCCTCCCAAACCTCAGCTGACAGACTACTGGTGGTATGATCTGTGTCCCACATACTCACCTTTCCTCTTCCCTCCCAAGCCTAGCCTTAAATTATTTATGCAGTTGACCTAACATTAAGATGGTTTATTCATGAGGCTGCCTTAGGAGACAGGAGGTAGACAACCTGCTTTTGTGAGGGTCTCTCTGGAGAATGGCAGCTGTACACTGTGTTACTCCATCAACCTCTATGGGGACAAAACATCTCAATGTAAAGGCCTCTGTTTAAAATAATGCTCAGTGTTGCATAGGTCCCAGGTTGGGAAGCATTTATATTGATATAGCTGCTTGAAGAAAAAAAAACAAGAGATTCCTCAGCACCAGACAGTGTAAGTCTGTGTTAAGGAGGACAGATCAGTACCTCTGACTGGTTGGATCTGTAACAAGCCTGACAGTAATTAATTTACCATCCTGAAGGTAATTTACCGTTGTCGGCCATAGTTCTTCTCTGGAAGAGATCAGGGGCAACCAAATGAATCATTCTGCCATCTCTCTACACCATTCACTGTGGACAGGGGCTTGGCCAGAGGTGGGGCTGTCTTGGGCCCTGTTCTAGGAGGTTTGGTTACTAAGAAACCTGATTACTAAACAGACCATGTTGACAAACAGGTCGCACCTGTCAGATAACTCTATGGCAGAAAATCCTGCTGAATGCATAAGAAAATGTATATATATACTTTTTAGGTTTTTTTTTTCAGCTTTCTTAACAGCATTCTTTAGTCATTTGTTTGGATTTTTGGAATTAAGTCTAACTGGTTTCAATTAAGATCACATAATGTATAACTGCAATTTTCAACTTGCAATAAGACTTCTAAAAATGTTTTGTCACAGTTAGGACTGCATTAAAGACATCAGTTATGTTTCTCCCTGATCCTATATCCTGACCTTTTTCGCCTCCCAAAGAATTCTCTCAAGCTACAGATTTCCCTACAATTAACTTGTGCTTTGTCCTGAGTTAGCTTAATTGAAAACATCAAGCTAAAAAAACTCAGAAAAGATGTTTTCATAAAGGTACAGATGAAAGGGATGAGTTTTACTGTAAACTTATACACTTCAGTTTCTGTGCTTAAAAAAAAAAAAGAATTCTCAGGAAAGATAGGTGTGGGTTTATTTTCTATAAACAATCACTGAGTTCTTAACCTACGCATAGTACTGAGTAGGAAGCTCTGTGAACTAGCACAAACGTAAAGTATAATGCATGCTCTAAGCAATCAACGAGGCTACCCAGGGATAAAACATACATATCTTGGAAGTTAAGAGGTAATATAAGGGGACTTCCCTGGTGGTCCAGTCGGTAAGACTCCAGGCTCCCAATGCACCAGGGGCCCAGATTTGATCCCTTGTCGGGAAACTAGATCCCACATGCATGCCGCAGCTAAACATCCCGCACGCCACAACGAAGGCCAGATGCAGCCAAAATAAATAATTTTTAAAAAGAGGTAATATAAGAGTTAAATCGGTATCAAAGAGCTATCAGCCAAAATATATTAATTTCCTGCTAAGGGGAAAATCTTCAAGATATTCATATGGCTCACTTCCTCACCTTCTTGTAGTATTTGCTCATATGTTACCTCTTCATTGAGCCCTACCCTGACTACCCCATTTAATCTTGCAACCCTCCTCTAGTGCACCTATCTCCCCTGCTATAGTTTTGCCCATAGCACTTACTACTTTCTAACAAAAAATAAACTCACTAATTTATTATGATTTTTGGGTTTTTTTCTCTCTCTCCTACAAGAATATAAGCTCCATAAGGGCAGGGATTTTAATTCTTGTCTACTTGGTTCATTGCTATATCTCTAGCTCCTAGAAAGAGTCTGGCACCTTGGAGAAACAATAAATATTTCATATATTCTCACTGTATGAGCTTGAAAATGAGTTAGATAGAATGAATATGAAACTAAAGGATCATACACCATCATCAGGTGGGATCTCCCAGGGATGCAAGGGTTTTTCAATGTCCACAAATCAAACAGTATGCTATACCACATTAACAAACTGAAGAGTAAAAAGCATATAATTATCTCAATAGATGCAGAAAAAGCTTTTGACAAAATTCAACATGCATTTATGAGAAAAACTCTCCAGGGCTTCCCTGGTGGTGCAGTAGTTGGCAGTCTGCCTGCCGATGCAGGGGACACGGGTTCGTGCCCTGGTCTGGGAGGATCCCACATGCCGCAGAGCAGCTGGGTCCATGAGCCATGGCCGCTGGGCCTGCATGTCTGGAGACTGTGCTCTGCAACGGGAGAGGCCACAGCAGTGAGAGGCCCGCCTACTGCAAAAAAAAAAAAAAGAAAAAGAAAAAAACTCTCCAGAGAGTGGGCACAGAGGGCACGTACCTCAACATAATACAGGCCATATACGAAAAACCCAAGGCTAACAACATACTCAATGGTGAAAACCTGAAAGCATTTCATCTAAGATCAGGAACAAGACAAGGATGTCCACTTTCACCACTTTTATTCAACACAGTTTTGGAAGTCCTAGCCACAGCAATCAGAGAAGAAAAAGAAATAAAAGGAATCCAAAGTGGAAAAGAAATAAAACCATCACTGTTTGCAGATGACATGATACTATACACAGAAAATCCTAAAGATGCTATCAGAAAACTACTACAGCTCATCAGTGAATTCAGTAAAGTTGTAGGATACAACTTTACTGTGTTAATACACAGAAGAAATCTGTTGCATTTCTATATGCTAACAATGAAAATCAGAAAGAGAAATTAAGGAAGCAATCCCATTTACCAACACATCAAAAAGAATAAAATACCTAGGAATAAACCTATCTAAGGAGGAAAAGACTCCAAGAACTATAAGACACTGATGAAGGAAATCAAACATGACACAAACAGATGGAAAGATATACCATGTTCTTGGACTGGAATAATCAATATTGTGAAAATGACTACACTACCCAAGGCAATCTACAGATTCAATGCAATCCTTACCAATGTCATTTTTCACAGAACTAAAACAAAAAAATATTTAAATTTGTATGGAAACACAAAGGACCCCAAATAGCCAAAGCAATCCTGAGAAAGAAAAACAGAGCTGGAGGAATCAGGCTCCCTGAATTCAGACTATACTGCAAAGCTGCAGTAATTAAAACAGTACTGTAGGGCTTCCCTGGTGGCGCAGTGGTTGAGAATCTGCCTGGTAATGCAGGGGACACGGGTTCGAGCCCTGGTCTGGGAGGATGCCGCGGAGCAACTGGGCCCGTGAGCCACAACTACTGAGCCTGCGCGTCTGGAGCCTGTGCTCCGCGACAGTGAGAGGCCCATGCACCATGATGAAGAGTGGCCCCCGCTTGCCACAACTAGAGAAAGCCCTCGCACAGAAACAAAGACCCAACACAGCAAAAATAAATTAATTAATTAATAAACTCCTACCCCCAACATCTTAAAAAAAGAAAAACAGTATTGTACTGGCACAAAAACAGAAACATAGATCAATGGAACAGTATAGAAAACCCAGAAATAAAACCACACACCTATGGTCAATTAATCTTCAACTAAGGAGGCAAAAATATACAATGGGGAAAAGTCTCTTTGGCAAGTGGTGTTGGGAAAGTTGGACAGCTACATGTAAAAGAATGAAATTAGAACATTCTCTAACAGCATATACCAAAATAAACCCTAACTGGATTAAAGACCTAAATGTAAGACGAGATACTATAAAACTCTTTGAGGAAAACATACGCAGAACACTCTGACATAAAGTGCAGGAATACTGTTTTGGATCCACCTCCTAAAGAAAATAAAAACAAAAACAAAAAATTGGACCTAATTAAACTTAAAAGCTTTTGCACACCAAAGGAAACAATAAAAAAAATGAAAACAGGGGCTTCCCTGGTGGCGCAGTGGTTGAGAGTCCGCCTGCCGATGCAGGGGACACGGGTTCGTGCCCTGGTCCGGGAAGATCCCACATGCCGTGTAGCAGCTAGGCCCATAAGCCACAGCCACTGAGCCTGCACGTCCGGAGCCTGTGCTCTGCAACGGGAGAGGCCACAGCAGTGAGAGGCCTGCGTACCGCAAAAAAAAAAAAAAAAAAAGGGAAACACAACCCACAGAATGGGAGAAAATCAATGCAAACCATGAAACCAACAAGGGATTAATTTACAAAATACACAAACAGCTCATGCAGCTCAATAACAAAAAAACAGAAAACTCCACTGAAAAAGAGGCAGAAGATCTAAACAGACATTTCTCCAAAGAAGTCATACAGATGGCCAAAAAGCACATGAAAAGATGCTCAACATCGTTAATTATTAGAGAAATACAGATCAAAACTACAATGAGGTATCACCTGACTCCAGTCAGAATGGCCATCATCAAAAAGTCTACTAAGAGGGGACTTTAACACCCCAATTTCACCAATGGACAGATCATCCAAAATGAAAATAAATAAGGAAACACAAGCTTTAAATGACACATTAGAACAGATGGACTTATTTGATATTTATAGGACACTGTATCCAAAAACAACAGAATACATTTTCTTCTCAAGTGCTCATGGAACATTCTCCAAGACAGATCATATCTTGGGTCACAAATCAGGCCTTGGTAAAGTTAAGAAAATTCAAATCATATCAAGTGTCTATTCTGACAACAACACTATGAAACTAGATATCAACTACAGGAAAAAAACTAAAAAAAACAAACACATGGAGGGTAAACAATACACTACTAAATAACCAAGAGATCACTGAAGAAATCAAAGAGGAAATCAAAAAATACCTAGAAACAAATGACAATGAATACACAACAACCCAAAACCTATGGGATGCAGCAAAAGCAGTTCTAAGAGGGAAGTTTATAGCAATACAATTCTACCTCAGGAAACAAGAAAAAACTGAAACAAACAACCTAATCTTACACCTAAATCAATGAGAGAAAGAAGAACAACAACAAAAAAATGCCAAAGTTAGCAGAAGGAAAGAAATCATAAAGATCAGATCAGAAATCAATGAAAAAGAAATGAAGGAAACAAGAGCAAAGGTCAATAAAACTAAAAGCTGGTTCTTTGAAAAGATAAACAAAATTGATAAACCATTAGCCAGACTCATCAGGGAAAAAAGGGAGAAAAGTCAAATCAAAAGAATTAGAAATGAAAAAGGAGAAGTAACAACTGACACTGCAGAAATGCAAAGGATCATGAGAGACTACTACAAGCAGCTATATGCCAATAAATTGGACAACCTGGAAGAAACGGACAAAATCTTAGAAAAGTACAACCTTCCGAGACTGAACCAGGAAGAAACAGAAAATATGAACAGACTAATCACAAGCACTGAAATTGAAACTATGATTAAAAATCTTCCAACAAACAAAAGCCCAGGACCAGATGGCTTCACAGGTCAATTCTATCAAACATTTAGAGAAGAGCTAACACCTATCCTTCTCAAACTCTTCCAAAATATAGCAGAGGGAGGAACAATCCCATACTCCTTCTACGAGACCACCATCATCCTGATACAAAAACCAGACAAAGATGTCACAAAAAAAGAAAACTACAGACCAATATCACCGATGAACATAAATGAAAATATCCTCAACAAAATACTAGCAAACAGAATCCAAGAGCACATTAAAAGGGTCATACACCATGATCAAGTGGGGTGTATCCCAGGAATGCAAAGATTCATCAATATACAAAAATCAATCAATGTGATACACCACATTAACAAACTGAAGGATAAAAACTACATGATAGGGCTTCTCTGGTGGCGCAGCGGTTGAGAGTCCGCCTGCCAATGCAGGGGACGCGGGTTCGTGCCCCGGTCCGGGAAGATCCCACATGCCGTGGAGCGGCTGGGCCCGTGAGCCATGGCCACTGAGCCTGCGCGTCCGGAGCCTGTGCTCCGCAATGGGAGAGGCCACAACAGTGAGAGGCCCGCGTACCGCAAAAAAACAAACAAACAAAAAACTACATGATAGTCTCAATAGATGCAGAAAAAGCTTTGGATAGAATTCAACACCAATTTATGATAAAAACCCTCCAGAACATAGGCACAGAGGGAACTTACCTCAACATAATAAAGACCATATATAACAAACACACAGCCAACATCATTTTCAATGGTGAAAAACTGAAACCATTTCCTCTAAGATCAGGAACTACACAAGGTTGCCCACTCTCATCACTATTATTCAACAGAGTTCTGGAAGTTTTAGCCACAGCAATCAGAGAAGAAAAAGAAATAAAAGGAATCCAAATTGGAAAAGAAGAAGGAAAGCTGTCACTGTTTGCAGATGACATGACACTATATATAGGGAATCCTAACGATGCTACCAGAAAACTACTAGAGCTAATCAATGAATTTGGTAAAGTAGCAGGTTACAAAATTAATGCACAGAAATCTCTTGCATGCCTATACACTAATGATGAAATATCTGAAAGAGAAATTAAGGAAACACTCCCATTTACCACTGCAATAAAATGAATAAAATACCTAGGAATAAACCTACCTAGGGAGATAAAAGACCTGTATGCAGAAAAGTATAAGACACTAATGAAAGAAATTAAAGATGATACAAACAGATGGAGAGACATACCATGTTCTTGGACTGGAAGAATCAACATTGTGAAAATGACTATACTACCCAATCTACAGATTCAGTGCAACCCCTATAAAACTACCAATGGCATTTTTCACAGAACTGGAACAAAAAATTTCACAATTTTTATGGAAACACAAAAGACCCTAAATAGCCAAAGCAATCTTGGGAAAGAAAAATGAAGCTGGAGGAATCAGGCTACCTGACTTCAGACTATACTACAAAGCTACAGTAATCAAGACAGTATGGTACTGACACAAAAACAGAAATGTAGATCAATGGAACAGGGTAGAAATCCCAGAAAGAAACCCAAGCACATATGGTCACCTTATCTTTGATAAAGGAGGTGACTTTTATCAAAGTGGAAGAATATACAATGGAGAAAAGACAGCCTCTTCAATAAGTGATGCTGGGAAAACTCGACAGCTACATGTAAAAGAACAACATTAGAACACTTCCTAACACCATACACAAAAATAAACTCAAAATATATTAAAGACCTAAATGTAAGGCCAGACACTATCAAACTCTTTGAGGAAATCATAGGCAGAACACTCTATGACATAAATCACAGCAATATCCTTTTTGACCTACCTCCTAGAGAAATGGAAATAAAAACAAATATAAATAAATGGGACCTAATGAAACTTAAAAGCTTTTGCTGAGCAAAGGAAACCATAAACAAAACAAAAAGAGAACCCTAAGAATGGGAGAAAATATTTGCAAACGAAGCAACTGACAAAGGATTAATTTCCAAAATATACAAGCAGCTCATGCAGCTCAGTATCAAAAAAAAAAACAACCCAATCCAAAAATGGGCAGAAGACCTAAATAGACACTTCTCCAAAGAGGATATACAGATTGCCAACAAATACATGAAAAGATGCTCAACATCACTAATCATTAGAGAAATACAAATCAAAACTACAATGAGGTATCACCTTACACCGGTCAGAATGGCCATTATCAAAAAATCTACAAACAGTAAGAGCTGGAGAGGGTGTGGAGAAAAGGGGACTCTCTTGCACTGTCAGTGGGAATGTAAATTGATACAGCCACTATGGAGAACAGTATGGAGGTTCCTTAAAAAACTAAAAATAAAACTACCATATGACCCAGCAATCCCACTACTGGGCAAATACCCTGAGAAAACCATAATTCAAAAAGAGTCATGTACCACAATGTTCATTGCAGCTCTATTTACAATAGCCAGGACATGGAAGCAACCTAAGTGTCCGTTGACAGATCAATGGATAAAGAAGATGTGGCACATATATACAATGGAATATTACTCAGCTATAAAAAGAAACGAAATTGAGTTATTTGTAGTGAGGTGGATGGGCCTAGAGTCTGTCACACAGAGTGAAGTAAGTCAGAGAAACAAATACCATATTCTAACACAAATATATGGAATCTAAAAAAAATGGTTCTCATGAACCTAGGGGCAGGACAGGAATAAAGATGCAGATGTAGAGAATGGACTTGACATGGGGGAGGGGAAACATAAGCTGGTACGAAATGAGAGTATAGCACTGACATATATACACTACCAAATGTAAAGTAGATAGCTAGTGGGAAGCAGCTGCATAGCACAGGGAGATCAGCTTGGTGCTTTGTGACGACCCAGAGGGGTGGGATAGGGAGGATGGGAGGTAGGCACAAGAGGTTGGGGATATGGGGATATATGTATGCATATAGCTGATTCACTTTGTCATACAGCAGAAGCTAACACAACATTGTAATG
This sequence comes from Phocoena phocoena, assembly GCF_963924675.1. Taxonomy (NCBI): domain Eukaryota; kingdom Metazoa; phylum Chordata; class Mammalia; order Artiodactyla; family Phocoenidae; genus Phocoena; species Phocoena phocoena. Next base: position 133,465,022 of record NC_089219.1, on the reverse strand, counting down.
CAATTATACTCCAATAAAGATGCCAAAAAACCAAAAGTCTACAAACAATAAATGCTGGGGAGGGTGTGGAGAAAAGGTAACCTTCCTACACCGTCGGTGGGAATGTAAATGTGTACAAACACTATGGAGAACAGTATCGACGTTCCTTAAAATACTAAAAATAGAGTTACCATACGATAGAGAAACCCCACTCTTGGGCATGTATCTGGAGAAGACCATACCTCAGAAAGATACATGCACCCCGATAATCACTGTACTATTTACAATAGCCAAGACATGGAAGCAACCTAAATGCCCATCAACAGACGAATGGATAAAGATGTGGTATATATACACAATGGAATATTACTCAGCCACCAAAAAGTGAAATCATGCCATTTGCAGCAACATGGATGGACCTAGAGATTATCATACTAAGTGAAGTAAGTCAGAGAAAGATAAATATCATATGATATCATTTATTTGTGGAATCTAAAAAACGATACAAATGAACTTATATACAAAACAGAAACAGACTCACAGACTTAGAAAACAAACTCATGGTTACCAAAGGGGAAGGGTTGGGGGGAGGGATAAATTAGGAGTTTAACACAGACACACTATTCTATATAAAATAGATAAGCAACAAGGATCTACTGTATAACACAGGGAACTCTACTCAATATTCTGTAAGTCTGTAATAACCTAAATGGGAAAAGAATCTGTAAAGAATAAATAAATATATATATGTATAACTGGATCACTTTGCTGTACATTTGAAACTAACACAACATTGTAAATCAACTAAACTCCAGTATAAAGTAAAATTTTTTTTAATAAAAATAAATAAATAAATAAATGAAACTCAATGCATTACAATACCTGCTATAAGGAACTCACAGAATATCACTAACAACAAAGATAAACAATAATAACAACATTGATAGTTGCTATTTACTGAGCACTTATTTTGGACTTGTCATTGTGCTAAGCTCGTTATTTATTTTGTTTAATTTCCACAATACTCCTTTTAGATAGATATATTAACTCCATTATATTGATAAGAAAACAAAGGCTCAGAAAATTTAAATCACTGGCCCCAGATAACACAGCAGGAAAGTTGTTGGGTTGTTGGCTGTTGGGTTAGAATGAGCTCCAGACTCTTTCACCCCAGAATCCTTAAGTTTTTTTATCTTTTTAATTATAGAACTTTTCCAAACATATATAAAAGTAGAAAGAATCATGTTATGAACCCCTCTGTACGCACTGCTCAGTTTCAGCCAACAATGATAAATCCATAGCCAACTTAGTTGTTAGAGGTCATGATCTTAACGACTTACTGTATGAAGAAATAAGTGAAACAGAAATTTTACTCCTTATGAGCAGAAGAGCAGGACTCTACACACAGGAGTGGTTAGGAAAGCCTCCAGAAGGTCCACTTTGGTTCAACTCCCCGCCCTTTCCTCCTCCTTCCCACCAGCTGATCATCCAGGCTTTATGTGAAGCCCCAGGGGATGGACGGCCCTGTCTCTGCTCTGTTCCTGACCCTGTGCTCAGGATTCATGAGGCCTGACCCAAAGGAAAATTGCATGAGAACTCATTTCGGTGGGTGTATGTGCTAAGGTTGGAAAGAAAGAACTTTCCACTGAAGCTCATAACAGTCCCAGGGTTCAGAGTCCAGAGGAACAAGTTCAGAAAGGGGGACCTTTGAAGTAGCCAAGGACTAAGACCAGATATCTCTTTGGGCTTCTGGGGCTGGTGGCTGATGGTCAGCCTGGAGGCACCATAAGCATTTTGTGTTAAGAGATGGGTACAGAATAACAGCAGGAAACAGCTGACTTAGGAAGTCAGAGAACTTGGGGTATAAGAGGGGTGCTGGGAAGGCTTATTTCCCAACGATCCTGAGGTGATTTTGAGCAGCTCTTTCTAAGCTCCCATGATTGGAGAGCCAGTCCACAGATGTCTACCCTGCTTTCTTTCCTCCCCTACCTTCTCCAAGTGGTTGAGAGGAAGAATCAGGGATTTGGGTTAGACAGACCTGACTTGGGTTCAGACTCTGCCTCTCCCACTTACATGACCTCAGGCTAATAACAAACTTGTCTAAATCTCAGCTTCTATAGTTTATGTTTGTAGGGTGTGTAAAGTGATGCTTAGAACACATTAATTCTCTGGGAATCAGGGTTGGAAAATTCTTCCTCACTGTCATGTGATACTTCAGCATTCATTAATGAAGAAGATGCAGAGATCCCTAGAGAAATATGCCTATAACTAATATTATCCATATTTTTACAAAGGAGGAAATTGAAGTAACCAGGAGTCCTGGTTGGATTGTAAGTCCCAGTGACCCACATCTCACATGCATTTTGGAAGAGAGCCAGGATCTTGAAGCCAATTCCCTCTCAACTCCTCAGTTCCTTCGCACTTCCCAGGGTTATAACTTTGACTTCCCGTTACGTCCACATTAACACCTTTGAAGGTCCTGACCTTTTCTCAAAGGTCTCCTACTGTACCATGTCATCCTCAGGCCCTAATAGTACAGGAACAAGAAGCTGAACACCTTCCCTGTGCATAAGCACTGTGTATATATACATATACACACACACAATGTATGTATATATGTATATATACAGTGTATGTATATATATATGTGTATGCATATATATTTGTGTATATATGTGTGTATGTGTGTGTGTATATATATATACATATATATATATATATATATATATATATATATACGCAAATATGTTTCTTATAACAATGTAGGTATCATTTGTCTCTCTTCTCCTCTCTTTCTATTAAGATTAGAAAACCGAGGGCCAAGGAGGTGAAGTAACTTGCCAAAAGCCAACATTGGAATTGTGTCATCCAGCCCAGCTTGGCCCTTCAGGGATACCTCCCATGCTCAGGAACAATGAGGGAGTTGAGAGTGGAGTAGAAAGACAAGGGCCAGACTACTGCATTCCATACCAAGGTGTCGGCAGGATGGTCAGATCTTCAACTCAGTTTGGGATTTGGTAGGCACAGAATTCTGCACCTAATTGCTGTCCATGAATCATCTTTGTCAGGTTGTTTTGCTAAGCATATTCTGTCTTTAAGTACAGCAAAATCTTTCAGAGGTTCAGGTGGTCATTATAATAAATTCTCTGATGAATAAGGGGCAATGATCCCAGACTCTCATGTATAGGAGAGAATCCTCAGGCACTGAGGTAGCGTGGCTCCTGAACAGGTTATGTCTGCTGGAGCTGTCATTCCTCCCGGGCATAAATTTCCAGAGCCTCACTACTGAAGGAGAGGCTGATAGAGCAGTTAACAGGGTAGGCTCTAGAGGCACACTGCCTGGGTTCAAATCCCACTGCATCACTTCCTAACTCTGGGATCTTGAGCAAATTATTAGCCTCTTAGAATATCAATTTCATTTTCAGTGAATGGGAATAATAAAAGTATCTGACTTATGGCTTCTTCTGAGAAAAAAATTAGTAACCTATTACAAATAAAATGTAGAGTCATGCCTGGGAAATAGCCAATGCTTAACAAATTATGGCTATTATACCAAACACATCTCCAGACTACAAGATATCCCCACGGTTAGTGATTCCCCCAACTCCGCACTCGCTTTGTTCATTCTCTCCTTGGGCAATTTAATTAGTAGTAGATCTGGCCTGCAATATCACCTTTTTCCAGTAGGTGTTGCTCACTCCCTTATGGCAATGTTTTCCATATCAAATTAAACAACATATTAAGTTTAGCAACAAATTAAATTTAAATAAATAAAAGTTTCAAGGTCCAGGCATATTGGAAATATTTGGTTAAACAAACTTGAAACGATTTCTTTATTGCAGAACTTTTCGGATCTTCTAACACGCTACATGTATTGTAAACCTACAATTGTGTATGAGAGGATGGGTGTAAGAGGGGAAAGTACTCTGTTCCCCAACTTTTCCAAGCACAGACACTTTTATTCTACATGACACCCATTAACTACTTAAGGGACATTAAAGTTCTACCAAACCAAGTTGGGTAACATTTCATTTGGATTGCCTTAAAATGGTGTTTCTGAAAGTGTGGTCTCTATATTACCTGCTTGTTAAAATGCAGGTTTCTGAATTTCACACAAGACCTACAGAATCAGACTCTGAAATCAGGCCTGAAGATTTTGCATTTTAACAAGTTCTCCAGGTGTACATTAAATTTCGAGAACCGTGGCCTTAAAGAAAACACTTCCCTAATTTTGGAATTCTATACATTTGAAATCCTGAATACTAAATTTCCTTAATAGGAAGAATACTTGTTAACTTCCCAGAAGTCCCTATCTTAATGAAAAGTGTAGACTATGGTATAAATAGTGAGGTTTGTTTGTTGGTTTAATTGCATAAACAGTAAAAGTTTTCCCTGTGCTAGGTATTGTGCCAAGGAGCTGGGGATACAATGACAAAGATGACTCAGATCCTGCCTTCAAGGTGTTTACAGTCTATAATTAAGAAGGGAACTGGGGACACTTAGCCTCTTGCCTGGAATCATTGTAGGGCCTTGGCCACAGTCACCTTAGTAGTCGAGTTCACATAGGATACGGGGGTAGGGGTCTCCTAGGAGTTAAAGTAGGGAGAGGAAGAATTAATTTCTCTCTTACATGGCTCAGTCACAAATGAAGATGTTTTTTGGTCTGTTTTTGATATCTTGGGGAAAAAATGCAGTAGGAAACAGGACAAAGGCGGCAAATGAAGCAAAGGATGAGAGTGGGAAGTAAGGGGAGAGGAAACCTAATAGCGATATGGATTAGGGGGAGGGGAAAAAAACCCAAAAAAACCCTGCTGACTCTGTTCAGTTTAAGGTGAGAAATACCAGGATTAGAATGTCAGATTGCTGAGTCCTGCAGACCTGAACCATAAACCTTCTCTGAGCTGTTCAGCGTTTTTCCTCTGCAGTCACTAATTAAATATTCCCTTGAAATAAAATAAAATAAAATGGCTTTTTTTTTTTTTTTGAGTCAAATAGAAGGCATATTATGAGGCTATAATGGGGCCAGGTATCTGGCTGACCTACACAGGCGTGAACGTGGGAAGGATCTACCGGAGGGACGTCAGGACAATAGAGGGCTTATCTCTGTCTTAAACTTTTCATAATCACTCATTTCATGTGCAACTTTTATAGCAATTTATTTTCACATGTAGTCTCTTTGTCCTAACTAGCAGTAACTGAAAATATGTGGGATTCCCCGTTGTGTTATTTATGCAGAGCTATAAGCCAGAGGATCCTAAAGGACATTATAAGTAATATTTGAAGTCTAAAAATCATCCACGTGTTCAATGGGAAAATTGAGCAGGCAAAGCTCAGGAGGTGCCCCAAATCAGGGTGGCTCAACAATTCAGTGTCCTTTGCACTAGTCTCCTCTCTTATCCAGATAATATCTTTATAATACTGTCCACATTCTTGCACATAAAGCTTGCTATATTGGTAGATGCCTCAGTCTCTTCTCACTCATTTCACGACAACACAGTGTCTCTGTCCCAAGCTCAGTCACTGATATATTTATGATCAAATATCCAGCATCAAAAAAAAAAAATATCCAGCATCTGAGGCCACAGTGAGTCCATTTTCCATTTCACTTTGCTCTCCTATGAGGAGCAGGTCTGCCACTAAATAAGAATTTAAATAACTAAAGCCCTAACAGAGCTGTCACTGGCCCTGTATTCTTCTGTTGTTTGCCTGAGCAAAATCTATCATGACTCTATATGCATACGGCATGTGTCAACTGTTTTAAAATTAGCCAATTTTCCTAAGCATAAAAGTGGATTTTTGTCATATCACATGAACCATATATCACAGAAACAAACCAGTTTTTGTTGTGGCTTTTCTTTTCTTTCCAAAATGCATTAAGTCTTTTTAAGTCATTGCTAAAGCCATTTCACTCACTGCATTTTTGAGGTACATTTAAAGAAACGAAGAAGAGGAAAAAAAAAAGTCTCATACAGTGCTGTCACCTGGAGAGAAATCTAGTTCATTATCAAGCCAACCACGCCTAAGAGGCTGGGTTGCTACACCTGCTTTAAGTAATAAATACTTCATATGTATACTGCCCTGCATTGAAAATTTGGGATAGTGCAAAAATAATTAAAATAAAAAAAAAAATAAGATGATAAAGAAAAAGAACTGTCACTTATTGAGCACTCTCTATGTACCAGACATTATAGGAAGTGCTAATTCTCCATTATTTCATTTCATAGTCAAAACTATCCCATGATATGAGTACGGAATATACCCATTTTACGGATGTGCAAACTGAGGCTTACATAGTAACTTGGCAAGCAACTTGCCACAGTCACATAGCTAGTACATGGCAGACCTTGCCAATGACTCGAACCCAAGTTAGTAGTCCCTGAGCCTATTCTCCCCGTGACTAGGTCATCTCATCTGTAACTGAAAGCACATTAAACATCTACAGACATGGTATTTAGGTATCAGTGGGCATCTAGGCCAATTCTTGCACTGCAGGTTTCTTAACAAAGGTTATAGGGGTGTTGTCATGGGCTCAGTTGCCTTGGGTTTCTCTCAGTCAAATAAATCCCCATTTAGCTTTGGAGAAGGAAGAGGAGGAGATGAGGTGTCCTATGTTCTCCCACCACCAGCACAAGGCACTGTTTTTAAGGACTGTGGATTAGAACAAGCCTTTGGGAAATTCTGCTTGAGCCCCTGCATAATGCCTCCAAACCTTGCTAAGATCAGGAGTGATGCAGCGAATGTACTGAATAGGCAGCTGTCGGTACGGTCCCTTTTGAGGGGCCTACAGTTCCTCTCAAAAGGGAAAAACACCAGTCTCCTGCTTGGGTTAAAATCTGTGAATTTATGTTTCGAAATGCTCAAGTGTTAATTGAGAGGGCAGCACATTAAATCATTATTAGTCATTAATACTTCAGCACAAATTAGTTGATCAGGTTACTGAGAGGTGTCAAGGGCCCTGAGGAAAAGATAGTTTGATGGAGGTGGTGGGGCAGGGAGGGAGGGAAGGCGGAAGGACCAAAGTATTGCTTCTAACACACACACACACACACACACACACACACACACACACACACACACGCACGCACGGACGTGCACACGTCCTCCGTTGTCCCTTTGGAGCTTGCCAGGACTGTACTTACAGGTAAGTGTTTTAACAAAGGTTCCAGCCACTCAGCATCCTCCAGGCAAGAACCTCGCCTGCGCCTCAAGGCCGGGGTCTTGTAACACAGCCTTTTGCCTCTAGGGGTCTCCAGTGCCTCGAGGCTTCAGGAGGATGCTGACCTTGCTCTATTATTCTGCAGGGCTCAAATCCCAAAGGGCCAAGGTTGCGGAAAGCGGAAGAGGCACATGCGGGGAGCCCCCGAGGACCCCATCACCCACCGGAGCACTGCTCATCCACCTCCCTTGCTCCTGCCCGCCGTCTATTTATAATATGCTAAATGGCTGAACACCGAGTGGGGGGGGGGCAGAAATTAACTGCCCCCCGCCCTCCTGAATGAGTGCTTAAGCATTCTTATACCTCAAGGGGATTCCAAGGACTTGCCTCCGCAGACCCACCCCACACACTTCCTGGAAGCCCCATCTCCAGGCTACCAGACTCCACCAGAGCGCCAATCGCCCCTGTCTCAGCCCAGGCTCACTATGCTATACAAGGCCCCCGGAGTAAGGGACAGAGCGGGGTCCCCTCTGCCCTGATGGCCAGACTATTCCTGAGGCTGGGGCCGCGCAAGGGAAAGGACAGGACGGTGAGGGAGGACCACAGCCTGGCTCCTGGGACACCTGAGTGCCCTATGAAAGCAGAGTCATTGAAGGCCAGAGGGTCCAGAGAGAGTTTTTCTGAAAATCTCACAGCTAAGGAGTATTGGAAAAAGTAAGAAACTTTGAGAGAGGCACTGTTCCTCTCCATACATGCTTGAATAGGTTGCAGGGGTTGGTGGCAAGGCCCTGGCTCTCTAACCCATCCTATGACTAGGGTTTAAGTCCCAGCTCCACTAGTCACTCTAGCTGTGAGATCTTGGGTAATTGGCTTAACCTCGCTGTAATTTTTTTCATCTTCAAAATGGGAATAATGGTATCTATCTCATAGGCAGTGGTTAGAACTGACTTAAAGATCACACAGCTGGTACACTCAGTGCCTAGCACTGTACCTGACACACAGCAGGCATTTGTTCATAGGCATTGAACTTCAAGCACCTTCAATCACTGAGAACATGGAGAACAAGAGGGATTTGTCCTAGGCTCCCTGAACTTCACAGGTGTGTCGGCATTGCTGAGTCTATTTTAAATCAATTTTAGTATGTCACCTGTTATTTAAAATGAATCACAAGTCTTGCTTTTTAAAGGAATTCTGTAGTATGGTGGTTTTCAATGTGTTTTTGAACAGCCTTTAGGTTCCAAGGAGGTGTCTCAGGGACCACTTGCAGGTGAGGAAAGAGAAGTGACAGGTGAGGGAGCTCCAGGACCCCAGGCCTGCTTCAGTCAGGGAGGTCTACTTTTATCTGCTTCATATATTGGAATTCTAGGTAAGTATTTATTTGATTAGAGTCTTCTACTGCTTTTTAAAAAGGTTAGAACCACTGCTAATATACCCTTGTGTAATTCAGGGAAACCTTTCCTCCAAGCCTAAGGACACTCAACTCTTATTTGTTTTGCAAGCCTGCTCTTTTGAAAATGGAGTACACCTGTATTGAGAAAGAGGCACTGAATATTGAGAAATATTCAGCCCACACATCTTAAGTACCCAATATGTGTAAAGCATTGCAATTGAAACTTTGCAGCTTTTTTGAATGCGCACCAACCTTTTGGGTCTTTTCCAGAAATACCCTGAGGGTAAGAATGCTTCCATCCCCTTCCTAGCCAATGTAGCCTAGACCTCGGAGCAGTTAACCTCACGTTGACCACAAAGGTGCCCTTTGCCCTGGACATAACCTAAGACAATGATCACATTGAAAGCCCTGTGTCGAAGAGCATGGGCTTTGGGATCTGACAGACCTGAGTTCAAATGTGAGCTCTGCCACTTCCAAGCTGTGTGACCTCGGGTTATTTAATGTCTCTGAACTTGAATTTCTTCATCTATAAGCAGAAGATAACAACCCTTCTCAGAGGGTTGTTAGGTGATTAAATGAGCAATGCCTGGAGAGCACTTAGCATGGTGCCTGGCATATGGTAACCATTGCCAGGTAGTTCTGGATGCACCGGCATCCAACAGCAAATACCCAAGCTAGTACCTGACTCTCACCGACCACAACTAAATGCCATCACTGCTCTCCATGGAAGTCAGTGTCTTATGAGCTTTAATACTTGGGGACACAAAAACTGCAGCTGCCTTTTTCTGAATGTCTATTGTGTGGCGGGTACTTTGCTGTTTTTCAATCATCGCCTTTAACTGTCATGATGTTTGTGTTTCATGATGTACGGGGATATCCTCTCCATTTTACTAGATGGGGATACTGAAGCTCAGAGAGGATGTGTAATGTATCCAGGGTCACACAGCCAGTGAGTGACCAAGACTAGACTGAAGCCCAAGTTTGTCTGACCCAGAAATCAGGGTACTTTTCTACCACGCTTGCTGACTCTCAGAACTTTCCTGTGTGGAAGGCAGAGGACATGGTGCAGGGACAAGAGCCCAGGGTTGAATGTCAGCTGCTCTGGGCCTTGTCTTCCTCAATTTCTGTCTGTAAACAGGAATGATACTTACTTCATAACGCTGTAATAAAACTTAAATGAGATAATATAAGTAAAAACAAACCTAGTACAATTTTTTTCATAAAGTAGGCTTAGGATATATATTAAATAGGTATGAACTTGCCCCACCCATGTTTTATCTGCTCTCCAAATCATTTCCTTTTTAACCTTACCAGAAATATTCATAGAGAAGATACATATGTATGTATGTGTATATATGTGGAGCGTTGCATGTGAATATACATGTGTGTATATGTGTATGTATATATACATCTATAAGAAAAACAACAGTGCAAACTACCATCCAGCTCAACTGTCAGCATCTCAGAAGCACCCCCAGACTGTATGCCCCTCCCTGATGAAATTCCCATTTCTCCCTCCAGTCCAATTCACTTCTCATCTTGTTAAAAAATAATTTTCTTTTCCCCTTTCGCTCATGCCTCTGGGTTGTCTTCAGCCTCTTTGCTGTGCCTGTGCCTGTCGCTTCACCAAGGCTCTGAGTGACACGTCATTCATGGGAGAGAAGTGAAATAAAGTGGTTCAGCAGAGTAGGGACGCACATGCGTACGCGTGTGTATGTGTGTCCACACCTCCTACCTCCGTGGGAGAGCAGCAAACCAGACATCTCATGAGATATGTCTTAACCCCAAAGAACAGAAGGGACAAGTGGACCGATTGGAGAGAGGTTTGCTAACATGTGGGCAATTTGCTGCTCCCTAAGACATCCCCCCCACCCCACCCCCGGGCCACTGAGTCTTGTACCTTCTGCAGTGGGGGATGATCGTCACGGCAGCTAGAACTCTGGTTACACTGAGTCCACAATTTCTCTTCTTAAGATCCCCAGGTTCTACCCCACCCTGGGATTTCTACCTTCCTCAACTGACAAATCAGTTTCCAACTTAAATGTTCCCTTCTCAAAGAGACCTTCCCTGACCACCACCGCAATCACTCTCTCCTACTATACTCGATTTGGATACTTTTCTTCATATTAGTACCTGAAATTATCTCATTTGTCTAACATGTTTCTCTTTATGGATATCATACTAATAAACAATGTGAACTCAGGATCCAAACTGGGTTAGAACGTCAGCCACTCCACTTACTAGCTTGAACAAATTGTTTAACCTTGCTGGGCCTCCAATTCATCATCTGTCAAATGGGAATATAGGATTTATTAAAAGGGGAATTATAGAATCATTATGTGAAGGAAATGAGTTAATGCATGTAAAGCCTTCAGTGTAATGCCAGACACATAAGTACTACTGAAGTGTACTTAAAGTACTACTATTATCAGCTATGTCAATAATAATCATTATTATAACTATCCTATCTACCCTCTAGAATGTAAGCATTCTGATGGCAGGGCTCTTATCTGCTGTTCCCTGTAGAATATCCAATGCCTAAGAAGAGTACCTGGCACATATTCACAATATACTGAATAAACAGTTCCTGACAAATATGTCTGAGAACCCCAATCCCAGCCCTGCCTCTGAGTGCAGGACAGGGCCATATAAACAAATCGCTACAATGTGGTGGCTACGGTACAAAAACAGAGTCTGAGTGAGTTGTGCAGCGGTGTAAAGGAGGAGACAATTAATTCCTTCCCAGAGTCGCAGGGAGACTTCACAGAGGAGATCACCCTTACAGTCTTAAAGCTCGATAACCCTCAGGAAACAGAGAACAGGGCAAGGGAAGGTTCTCCAGAAAAGCAACACAGCACATCTAACAGCCTCGGAATACTGAGGGAACTGCCTGTAGTTTAGGTAGCTGGGGCGAGCAGGGGGAAATGGAGAGATGCAAGGAGAAGCTGCTGGACCAGCTCGTGAAGGGTCTCCTGCTTGTGATGCTAAGAAACTTGGGTTTTATTCCAACAGTAGTGAGGAGTCATTGCAGAAGCACAGTAAAGGAAGGAGCAAAATCAAATTTACCGGTTTGAAAGATCACCCCAGCTGCAACGAGGAGGCTGGGTTGGCTGGCCCTCAAAAGAGGAGACAGGGAGACCAAGTACTGGGAAAGTCCAAGTGAGAGGGGTGAGAGCTGACGAGGGAGGGGAGGGGGGAGGGGGGAGGGGGGAGGGAGGGGGCGGAAGGGAAGGAGGGAGGGAGGGGAGGGGGGAGGGAGGATGGCTTTGAGAAATCATCAGGAGGTAGAGCTTGTCATTGGGGATTGATTGGATGTGAGGGGCTGTGTGAGAGAAAGCAGAGCACAAGACAACTGTATTTCTTAATTTTGTCGCTGGGCGATTGGTTGTCCCATTAACCAAAGCAGAGAATTTGGAGAGGGGAATCATTTTATGTGTGAAATGGGTACATAACGAGTTCACCTTTGGACATTTTAATCTTGGCGATGATCAAAGTGAAGGATGTTTTGTATGAAAGGATGTTGACAATTGTTGAGCATCTATCATGTGCCTGGAACTGTGTTTGGCTCCTTATGTATTTTATCTCATTTAATATTTAGAACAGCGGATCGAGAGATGGGGCATTATCATTTTTTTATAGATGATAAAACTGAGGCTCAATGAGTAACGATCCCTACTTAACATAGTGAACACCAAAGAACAGTTAAGTAGACCAGTTTGATTAAGCAAGATTGAATGAAGTTCATACAAAGAGACGGATCAGAAAATAAAGTAATAAAGGTAGTTTGGGAGCAGATCATGGAAAAATTTGAATGGAGCTATTAACCACCCCACAGGGGTTTTGTGAAAATCAGGTGAGAGAAAGCTTGTAAAGCATTTTGTAAACTATAGAATGCTCACCAAATATGAGGAGTTTCGAGCTTCCCTGGTGGCGTGGTGGTTGGGAGTCCGCCTGCCGGTGCGGGGGACACGGGTTCGTGCCCCGGTCCGGGAAGATCCCACATGCCGCGGAGCGGCTGGGCCCGTGAGCCATGGCCGCTGAGCCTGCGCGTCCGGAGCCTGTGCTCCGCAGTGTGGGAGGCCACAGCAGTGAGAGGCCTGCGTACCGCAGGAAAAAAAAAAAAAAAAAATATATATATATATATATATATATATATATATATATATATGAGGAGTTCCAGTTGTGGCCAAACCTTATTGCAACAAATGGTAACAATAAGATCATAGTGATAAGTGAATTATAGAGTTCAAATCCATACTTATTAAATAAAATTCAATCATGATGTCTTCTCCCCGTTCTTCTTACTGATAGGTCCACAAAAGAATCTCTAACATATAGCAGTGACTTTTCTTTCTCCCCATCACACCATCAACATGACTGGTTTGAAGGAGAACTCTCCCAAGAAAAGATGATAATATGGTAGACATGAGAAGGAAGAGATTTGAAAGTCAAACGGACCCAGCTAATCCCAACTGGTGTGTCCTCAGACTTCGGAGTGAGACCCTAAAGATAATTAACTTGGTTATTTCTACTGTCAGGCAGAAACCAAAAATACTAGGATAAAACCCCCAGGCCTCCTACCTGATGATTGTTTGCATGTGAACTGGAAGTGGCAATGCTCCACAAATGCTTAGGGTGAGCTGAGTCTCTGTTGATACAGTCTCCATCAAATAAGCCAACTTAAGCTATCTGTGCCCTCCTTGGCTTTCGATTTCAGAAATACATGACCAGACACTCTCTGGGCTACTCACAATCCCTCCCTCCATGTTCTCTCTTTTTATATTTCTGGCTCCTCTTGTTTCAAGCCTCTGTCCTTTCTCCACATTCTCTGTCACTACTCTGCAGGATTAGACCAGCACTGTCCAAAAGAAATAGAATGAGAGCCACATATATAATTTTAACTTTTCTAATAGCCACATTAGAAAGTAAAAGGAAATGGGTGAAACTAATCTTAATATATTTTATTTAACCCAATATATCCAGAATATTATCATTTTAACGTGTAATCAATATTAAAAGAAGCAGTGCTGAGATATTTGACATTCTTATCCTTTAAGCCAAGTCTTCAAAATTCAGTGTGTATTTTAACACTGACAACATGCAATCCAAGTGCTCCAAGAGCTACATGTAGCCAGTGGCCACCATATGAATAGCAGCACAGTGTGGGGCAGCGCTCAGTCCCATGAGGTATCAGACTGCCCACCCTTCGCTCAATCCAGCATCCCAGATATATTTGCATTTCATGTGAGCTTCAGTAAAAGGAATGACGGAACTGGCTGTTGAGGATTCCATGCTATAATGATGTTCCTCAACTTTACTTCCATCTGCATGGCAGAGTGACAGTTTCCAGAGAGATCAGATGAGACCCATTGGTCAGATGAAACCCATCCACCGCTGCCCATAGTCTGAAGTATAACTGAGCTGCCTCTCTCTTCACTCCCAAATGGAAGAGGCTTTAGCGTATAATCACTAGCCACACGCCCATGGGCCTGGACCTCTACCTTAGCCCCCAAACGTGGTAGCAGATATTTGTGAATAATAAAGAAAAAATGCTTCAGTCCCACCCACCAGCTGCAGGGTCATTTAACACAGGAAACAAAGGTGACAACAAGGCCTGGGGAAAATTTTCAAGAGAAAATCCATACCCCTCAGCACTTGTCCCCAGAATGAACTCCTGGGGCGAAGCGATCAAACAGACCGTGTTCTTGGGGATTTTCCTCTTGACCTGAGAGCAATGATGGCATGACTTTAGGCAAGTCATTTCACTCTTAGTGCCCCACCAGAATTTTGTCCATGTCAGAAGGGGCCACCGAAGCAACCAATGACAGGTAGAGTGAATAGATGTCTCAAATCAAGTGAAGACCAAGGAATAGGGTTACACCAGTCCTCTCACAGGACCTATGCTTTCCCTTGACCTTTTCTCTGGGAAACAAGGCTCACTGTTGGAGCAAATGTGTGTGGCTGACCAGTCAAAGCCCTCTCCTGATGCCATGCAGCCCTTGGTCCTCCCTTCGTACTGCCCAGGCTGGCAGACTACCTCCCCGCTCTGCCGTTCAGCTGAGCAATCAGAGTACCTCGTGGTACAGCTGCGGGCAATACCGCGCCCACCCCTTCTGCTTTTGTGGTCTCCTCCTTTGTGACTGCTACAGCATATGTTTTATTAAAAAGGAAAAGGAGGGGAGATGAGAGGTTTTGTACATGGGCACGCCAAGAATCTTAAGACTGAAAATCTTCTCCTCAATGCTAAATGCCTGAGGGCTTTGGCATTTTGCTGGCTCCATGTAAACCCCAATAGGGATATTTGGGTGGGGAAACAGGAAATGAAGGGAAATCAAGGCTCTCTCTTAGGAGATTCTGAGTCTAAAAAAAATATATGAGAAGATTTTCTCGCGTTCTCTTGAAATTTGCCTACTTTCCCCCAATATCTTTCTCCAAAATTTTTGATATGTTGTTAAGCTCCCTGACCTTGAGCACTGTTTTTCCCATAATATATGGATTAGGCTTGAGGGTGGATAGAAGGCTTAGGTAATTTTCGGTGCCTAATGAGATGTCCAACATTTCAAAGCCCTCTGCCTGATCTGAGGGCAGCTTCCTCTAGGCCAATCCATGCTTCAATTAATTAAACCAGGTGTAAGCTGTTTCCAGGATCCAAGTGGAGAAGTGGTTTAGGGCAAACCCCACGGAAACATGCAAGCCTTGAAGTTTCCAGCCTTCTCAGCTGTGCTGCAGTTAGCCTCTGTCAGCTGGAATCTTTTTCCCATTTCTCCCTCTCCAAACAAATCCCACCCTATCCCCCATGGCACAACTCAAATTCTCCCTCCTTGGAATACTGATAGCTCTCATTATCTGTGCAAATCAACTGTAGATTAATTAGGTCAGCCTCAAGAGTCTCTTGTATTGAACTGCTGTTTAGAATGTATGTTGTCATTTACCTTTTTCCCAGATGTAAGCCTATTTTCCTGACTAGAATGTAAGATCATTGAGGGCAAAGACAAAGTCTTATAAGACTTTTATCCTTCACAGCCCTTAGGTCAGAGCCAGAGGCAAAGCCTGTGTCACTGCAACCTCCCATTCCTGTCAAGTACAGAACAGCTGAATCAAATCACAGTTACTAAGATTAACCCATTCCTTAAGAGGAGTCAGGAGAGTCTGGGGTTGGTTTGGGAATGATGAGACCCACACCCTACTCCATAGGTTCCCTTCATTGCTGTGTGACCCAGAGTAAAACAGTTCATCTTTCCAAGGTCCTCTGCCCTCCTTTTTCCAAGAAGGAGGCTAAACTCATTCTAGCCTCCTTCTTAGGGTAATCAAAGATAAATGAGGCTATAAGGCCTGTGAGGATGAATGAGATGAGCTCCCTAAAATGCTCCCAACCCTTTGGAAGAGTATGCAATTATAAAATGTATACAAGGTCTTATTATCTAAGAGAAAGAGTTGAATCACCAAAAATACACAGCACAGTGGGGAAAACAAAACACTAAGTGGGAACTCTCAACACTAAGCATCCCACTCAGTAGAAAGTGCCCACGCAGATGTCTCCAGTCCCTTCCGATTACCTCGTTTGTGAACTGGGGAGGGACTTTGGAGCACCGTCTCAGAGGGGATGTTTTTGGTGTGACACTCCCCAGTGGCTGGCCTGTGTCTTGGGAAAGGGCATCGGAAGGAGTTGATGATGCAGGGATGTTCTTTGCCCTCTGGCCTTTCTCAGTAAACAACCTGTTAGGAGGCCAGAAGGGAAAACCCAGAGGATGATCTTAGGGGCCTCAGTGGGGAAGATGCTCCCCACCCATGAGTCTGGCCCAATGCTATCGGAGCAGGAACACTCCTCCCCCCTCCCCAGCCCTTCCCTCCTTTTCTCCTTTCTTGTGGCCATACTGCAGCACACAGCACTCCATTCTGGGAGATAAAGCCAGCCCCATTTTTGGTGAGGAGGGAGAAGCAAGAGTCAGGGATGCTTCTGTCTTCTCCATGGCTGCAGAATAGCTGTTAAACCCTTTGGTGCCAGTTGCCCTCCAACAGGGAAGACCATGGTCTGACATTTGCTTCCTTTCCCTCAAACATTTCACAGTATCCAGGCTCTGTACCAGCTCAAATCATATCGCTCCTCAAAGAAGCAAAGCATGCATCTTTCCCTATAGTAGGCAGCAGCTAAAAAGAAGGTATATATATGTATAGCAACAGCTATGATATTGATAAGATTTCAGGATCGTTGTGTCAGCATTGCTTGGTCATGCCCCCGGTCCTGCAAAGCAACTTATTCTGGATGGGAGTGAACTCCAGAGGGTCCTGCCTTAAACAAATAACATACACATAACTGTGGGAAGTCAAGAGGGAAAACACACAAACTCGAACATCACTTTGCTGTTGCCTGATGTCATCAGACTGCCCCCCAGGGGATTTTGTAAAATACTTTAGCTGCTTGGTTAATACTGGCATTGCCCTGTATTCCAGGAGGCATGGTCAGAAAGAGTGTCCCCTCAACATGCACACGTCTGGAGAAGGACAGAGGCAGAAATACTTGACTTACAATATACCTTTTATCCTCCAGATTGCTCTATGCTGACATATCATTGTCCCTGCTGGATAAGGCTCAGATTACGCAGCTAGAAGCCTGGCTTGTTATAATTGCTATCCTCTTAACAAAACATTTGCTCCTGCTCGGGACACCTGACTCCCAGAGCTAGGAAGAGCACACACACAGTTCTTCATGGAGGGGTCTGTGCAATCATGTTACAGCGCATTCACTTGATTATTAGTTCATATTTGGCTTAGGTCTATATACTCTGGATAAATATGTACCATGCAGGGGGACTACTTGGTGAGGAGAAAACTCCTCTGGGCTGGAAGAGCAGCTCCCAAGTTCATGTTTCTATTAGGAAGGAACACTCCAGGCATCTGGGGCCTGGGCAGAGAGCTGCACAAGCATGCTTCTTCTAGTGGCAGCCTGCTTCCTGCATACAGCTGTGAGCACAGGCACACACATATATATACACACACACATACCATAGGCAGCATTAGACTGTGTACCCAGATGATCGCAGAACCAGGGAGGGAGAGAGATCACCAGATAATCTCAGTGTGCCCCTCCTTCCAGCACAGCAATGCTCTCCCCAGTGTCTCCAGCGCACTGCCAGGTTCAACTCAATCAATGGGGTTTCTGCCACCACCCGGGGAGACTATTTGCAACCCACAGGGTTCACTCTTCAATCTGTTTTTTTTTTTTTTTTCTTGGTTGCATGTGCATGGGAGAAAGAGACAGGCCTCTAGAGACATACCAGGGAGCTCTATGGACATGTGAATATAGCTCTAGGAACATGTGAATACCTGTGAACATGTGTTATCATGTATCACAACCTCCATCCCAAACATAGTGAACCGTGTACAGTTCAGTCCAGCATCTGCTGGGCATGCAGAAGTCCTTGTCATCTTCTGCAATTATGCAGTCCGATTGGATTTTCTGAAGCTAATGGGAGTTGCACTAACTTTGAGGACTTAAACCAGGCAAAAGCAATATAGGTCAGGCAGAGTGCCCAAGTCGTGAGGCAGCCGTGCAACACCAGGAGGCAATAATAGGACGATCTCTAGCTAAACCCCAAAGTCCACTGCTCAGCTCCACAAGACAGAAACTAAGGTGGGGATCATTCCCTCTGCCTGAAACTGCCAGACACCAGGGCAAGAGGGTTGTAGGAGGGCAAAACGATCCCCTTACCAAGAGACACACCAAAAATATAACGAAAAGGGGATGGAGAAAAACTACCAGAACCCTGCACCGTTACCTTGAATCCTTGCAAGAGCCCTCCTTGCTGTATCAGCTGCTCCCCAAACCTCCACCGATTGGGAGGAGACTCCTGAAAGATTCCAGGATTTTGTGCAACATCTCCAGTGGCAGTTTTCCAAAGTTTTTACTTCATGATTTCTCGTGGCTCCTTCTCATTTGGGGAAACGTGAATGCCTCCCCCTCAGCGTGTGAAAGGGAGCCGATGTCTCTTTTCAAATTTCTTGCTACCCGCTTTGCTGCTGCTGCTGCTGCTGCTGCCGCCGCCGCCACCGCCGCCGCCGCCGCCGCCGCCGCCGCCGCCGTCAGACCACTTGCCTGCTGCCTTCCAGCTGAGCAGCAAGGATGCCCGGCACCCACAGCATGTTTGAAGTGGGGCTTCGACGCTGGGCCGGGGCGCACGCGGGTGGAGAGGGAAGGAAAGTACCAAACCCGACCCGGGGAATCCTCTGTCCCTCCTCCGAAGAGAAAACCAAGATCGTGCCTTCCTTCCAACTCTAAAGAGACTCACTCACCCTGTCTCTCTCCCGGAATCACTGCCTTGCACATGGGTAGAGACAGTTCCTCCTGCTTCACCGCTCCCTCGTATGCCTGCAGACCTGCCCAGGCGCTCGCCGCGCACGGCAGGTGCACATCCCTGGGCAAGTGCTAGCGGGATCCTCCGAGCTCAGCAAACTGGCTGCCCGAGCAGCCGCGGGCAGAGCAGCTTCCGAGGCGAGCGGATTCCATCCCAGGCTGCAGCCCGGCGTGTCTCTGCTCCGACTCCGAGCTCCGTACCTAGGCAGTTTCACCTGCAGACTCAGACACCAGCTGAGTGTCTTAAGATAACAATGCTCCCCTGCCTGCCTCTCTCTTTCTTTCTTATGCACTTAGGTAGGCAGCCAATGGGACGCAGCGCCACACTCCCCGCAAGCTCCCATTGGCTGGGCGGCTCGGCTGGGGGCGGGCTCGGGGCCTCACCGGCTGTCTCCTTTGGTTAGCTGGCTGGCGGGGCTACCAGCTCTGTTAACCCTCCCAGCTTTGCAGTAGGGACTTTTTTTGGTGTGGATAAGGGAGGCTTGGATAAATTCACGACTGGGGAGTTGGGGACTGGAAGAAGGCTGAGGAAACAGGAAGAAACTTGGGAGCTAATTACATTTTCTTCTAATCTTCCTAAGATAATCATTTGTCCCAGACCATTTCGTTTGCTTGCTTAACTAGAACTAGCAGAGATAGGGACCCATTTGAGCCATTTTCCTTCTAATCTGAGGTTTTATTCTGTTTTGTGCATTTTAGCCTCTTGGTCTTGGTCCTGAATTACTTAATTAGAAATGAGTCCCCAGGTGAGAATACTTATCTCACAGCATACTCTCTCTCTCTCCCTCCCTCCCTCCCTCCCTCCCTCCCTCCCTCCCTCTCTCTCTCTCTCTCTCTCTCTCTCTCTCTCTCTCACACACACACACACACACACACACACACACCCCAGAGATACAGGAGAGAGAAGCAAAAGATGGCAGGGACTCAGTGAGTACAGAGAGAAACAGATTTAGATACTCTTAACAGCTAAATCAAGAAACATTCTGTCCCCAAACCAGGATTGTAAAGACAAAGGCAAAGAGAAGAACTTCAGGTTCAGGTTTCTGGGGAGAAATTTAGGGGAAAAAAATTGTCCTGCTTCCAAAAGAGTGAATTGTTTTGCCTGTGATGTTTTCCTCCTGCATGCCTCCTTTCACTTCAGTGTGTATCAGGAAGACGGATTGTGGATCTCCACGTGGTTTTTAAAGGAAGACTGGAGAAGTCAGAACAGGAACAGCCTTGTTTCTGTGAAGCAGGTGCTGTTGCTGAGCCTGTGAATTGAGAGAGGGAGAAAGGAAGAAAGAAGGAGACAGAGATAGAGACAGGGAGAGATGGGGAGGTGGGGAGGAAAGAGTAAAGAAAGAAAATATTAACTTTGAATCAAAGAGTGTGAAATATATTCTTAATGTCCTAATGAGGATGCAAAACTGAATTATGTCCAGCTAACTAGCATACTACACTAAATTTTGGCAGAGCATGGGAGAGTAATAGTTGAAGAAAGAATCCAATTCAACAGAAGAGCTGGGGGTGGGAGCTGGCAAAGGAATGTGACGGGTTCATACTAACTTCTACGATGGGGGAAATATGGAGAGGAAAATACAGAGTCAAAAAGGGAGAGAAGTGTTTCAATTTAGTTTATTTTAAAAATAGAGAGCAACATTAAAGATTACTTTTGTAAAGAACTAGGAAAAAGAAAAGTATGCAGAGGCTTAATGAATGCCAAAATAATATATACATCAGGGTTATCTGAAAAGCATCAGGGAGCCAGATGTTCTGAATAAATGGGGAAAATTAGAAATATTCCTCATGTATACACCCTGAGCCCCATCCATCTCTTTCACCTCCATTCCCTCCTCTGTATCTTGTATAGGTTTGAACTTACCTCTCCATACTGTAGGTATCTGTTTGCCTAAGCTAACAAAACATGTCAGAGAATAGTCCTCAGGATAAAATATCTAAGTAAAATATAATAATATTTTACTAAGTAAAATAATATCCAGTGAAGGTCTAAATATGCTGCTGTCCAACTCCTGAGTTATTTACTCCTGTGCTTCCTAGAGACAGAGGCCCCCTGAACTTGTTCCAGATGACAAGATGCCAAGTGTTGAGACTCTCATAAAAATAGTAGAAAGGAGTGGGTAAATGAAATGAGTAGTTGAATAAATGATTACCAATCTCGATGGAAAGAAAGATAAAATTTCCAAAACCTCTAAAGGAGAAGTAAAGGGGGTATAGAGTTGGGAAACAAGAAAACAACTTGTAAAAAGAAAAGCTTGCCTCTGCTTTCTTCTCCTATGGAGTCCTAAGCCATGTAAAAAACACTTTATTGAGGTATAATAGACATCACAAAATTCCACAAGTGTACAGTTTGATAAATTTTTGCCTAAATCTGCATCCATGTGACCACCACCCACAGCATTTCCAGGAAGCTCGTCCTGACATTCTCAGTCAAAACTCCCCTCCTCATACAGATAACCACTATTCTGACTTCTAGCACCAAAGATTAATGTTACCTGGTCTTGAAGTTCATAAATGTAGACTCTTATAGGATACACTCTTCTGTGTCTGGTTTCATTCACTTATTATGTCTGCGAGATTCACCCACGTAGTTGCATGTTTATTATTTTACCGCTGTGTAGTATTCCGTCACATGACTAAATGCTATTTACCCATTCTCCTATTGATGCATATTTGGGTTGCTTCCATTTTTGTCTATTATGAGTAAACCTGCTATGAATGATCTTCATTGTTTTGGTGGATATATACAATCATTTATCCTGGATATACACCAAAGATCATAAATCATTTAGTTTGCTTTTGGCTACTACATGGGGAAAAAAAATCTCATGAAAATCTCATGAAAGAAGCCTATTTTCGGGCTTCCCTGGTGGCGCAGTGGTTGAGAGTCCGCGTGCCGATGCAGGGCACATGGGTTTGTGCCCCGGTCCGGGAGGATCCCACATGCCGCGGAGCGGCTGGGCCCGTGAGCCATGGCCGCTGGGCCTGCGCGTCTGGAGCCCGTGCTCCGCAACGGGAGAGGGCGCAACAGTGAGAGGCCCGCGTACCGGAAAAAAAAAAAAAGAAGGCTATTTTCTTTCTGAAATAATTGAAGAGCAGATAATGGCAAAATATCACTACTGAGCACCAACTAAATGCCTAAAATGTTAAATTCTTTATATACATACTCTCATTTCCTTCTCACACCTATTCTAAAAAGCGTGTATTATTGTTTCTATTTTTTTAATAAGAATGTTGAATGCAAGACACTGTATTGGGCTATGACCTCCTAATGTGGTGTGTGTGTGTGTGTTTGTGTGTAAGGGATCTGTGAGAGGAGCTATGAGAGAAGGGAGTAATGGAAGTTCTCACTACATAGATAAGGCCTGAGATTTGCCTGCAGAGAAGGGACAATCTGGAGAACACTGTGTGGTGCGTCCCAGGTGGACAGAATGGCGTGGGAGGAGTGAAAATGGAGAAAGGGCTTTAATTCGATGGGAATGTGTATGTGTGTTGTTGGGGGAGGGGAAGGGGATAGTGTAGTAAGCAATACAGCTAAGAGAATAAATCGTATGAAACTTGGGAGAGGGTTTGAATTTTGAAACTATGGTGTTCGAACTTTATCCTGTAGGAAAAGAAAAACTTTAGAATGGCATGAGGAAAGCAAGATTTCACAAAGATCAATCTGGTAGTTGTCTAAAGAATAGGTTAATGGCAGGGAAAGCATTCACAAGCTATTATAAGGGTCAAGGAGCAAGGCCGTTGGTACTGGAATATAGGAATTTGGACCTCGGGAGAAAACAAGTATAAGTACTTGTACTTATATTATCTGTGGTCTGTGCGATGGGCAGAGATCACTGGCCCCATTTTATTGAGGGGGACAATGAAGGTAAGAATGGTCCAGGCTCATCTCCAAATAAGTAAATTATGGAGTTGAGACTTGACTCCAAGTCTGTTGTCTCACCACATCATGTTGCCTGTACAGAAAGGTGATTATGTAGATACACACAAATTTCTCCCAGCCCCATTTAAATGTAAAGCATCGTACAGAATAGATGGTCTAGTTTCTGTGAACTTCACCCTTTCCCCCATCTCTAGGTACTTCATTCCCTAAAAGAAGGCCATGTGACAGTGTATGCATGTTTACAGGAATCCAGTGCCCTGGCAATATATTATCTCTTTTTAATCGCATAGTCTTCTTGCTCGACCCTTCCACAGAGAAGGAGGTCTTTAAAGGCTTGAGACACCAATTCCAAGTCTTTCCAACTCAGTATACACTTTTTTTTAAAGTAACTTGATCATATCAATATATATATATATATACTTTTAAAATATATTTATTTATTTATTTTTGGCTGCGTTGGGTCTTCGTTGCTGTGCATGGGCTTTCTCTAGTTGCGGCGAGCAGGGGCTACTCTTCCTTGTGGTGTGCGGGCTTCTCGTTGTGGTGGCTTCTCTCGTTGTGGAGCACGGGCTCTAGGCGCGTGGGCTTCAGTAGTTGTGGCACGCAAGCTCAGTAGTTGTGGCTCGCGGGCTCTAGCGCATAGGCTCAGTAGCTGTGGCCTATGGGCTTAGTTTCTCCGCGGCATGTGGGATCTTCCCGGACCAGGGCTCGAACCCTGTGTCCCCTGCAATGGCAGGCGGATTCTTAACCATTGCATCACCAGGGGAGCCTCAATATACACTTTTAAATGGACATTTGATCCATGTACTCTTTTTCTTGTAACTGTGAATAAGAAAGCAGGTAAAAATATAAGCATGTAAAAATGACTACAGATAAGCAAAGTAGATATTGACTTATTAGAAAATCAACATCAAATGGTTCACTCGGGTTTTCTAAAATGACTCAAGACACATCAGAAAATTGGGGAGAAAGATTTCAAAACAATAGTAGATTATATGCTACTCAAAAGCAGGAACAATATTTTTCCTAGAATCTGCTGATGCTTAGCATATGGTAGGTATGCAGATGTTTACTGAATGAATTACTGGGGGCCATTAAGTTCAACGACTATCCATGGGTACACCTAGATGTCCCATAACTGTGTAGTGGAGAAAGCCCTAGGCAAAGAAATCTTGTTTGTGGCCTTAGCTCCCCCACCCCTTCTTGGCATATTGATCTTGGGTAAAACACCTCAGTATTTCACTGTCCTCAACTTCCTCATCTGTTAAATGAGAGACTGGACTAATAGATGATCTGGTAGTTTCATGCCATTTCTCACATTCTAAGGCTAAGTGTCTTTTCTTGTTATCCGCTCTGATTTTTCAATGGTAAACCTTGAGTAACTAAGTTAATACTGCTTTTTTATGCTAGAGAGAGTAGACAAAAAAAGTATCATGGGGTCTTTCTCTCCCGCAGTATCTCCTATGAAGATGAGTTTTAGAAAGGTCATTAGCTGATAAATGGTTTTTGCAGTACTTTGCAATGCTACATGGTAATATATCTCTGGGTTAGTTCTCAGATATGTCAAACTAAAAAAACAAAAACTTGGGCTTCCCTGGTGGCGCAGTGGTTGAGAGTCCGCCTGCCGATGCAGGGGACACAGGTTTGTTCCCTGGTCTGGGAAGATCCCACATGCCGCGGAGCGGCTGGGCCCGTGAGCCATGGCCACTGAGCCTGCGCGTCCGGAGCCTGTGCTCCGCAACGGGAGGGGCCACAACAGCGAGAGGCCCGCGTACCGCAAAAAAAAAAAAAAAAAAAAAACCCCACAAAAACTTAACTTGTAATAAAGTATTTTTGTTTTCTTTTCTGGTAAGCAGGCCTTTCACTCCTTAAACATGATCTTAAATATGCCTCATTTTCTCTATTCCCACTCATCAACTAGAGTAACCTTGTGAAATATATGGCAAAAGCTTTTAAAAATTCTTTTAAAGGACATACATTCACATATGCCAATAAATTGACACCAGCTAGAATGAGAATGAAATTGTTTCTAAAGTGGGGGTCCTCTTTGAAGAGGGTGGTACATTAAATTCCTAGAGATTAGGAGTTATTTATAACATAGTCTTACAGCACCTAGTATGTAAGTCAGCACTGAATAAATGATGTTGGAGAGGCAAACTTTTTAAAAATTGAAGTATAGTTGATCTACAGTGTTGTGTAGTTTTGGCAAACTTTTGAAATAAGTTATAGGTTACCGTGTGAAGGTTCAATTAATCATCAGATGCCAGCACATACAAACATCACTTTTCTAACACAGTTTTACTGTCGTTATTTTGTTAAGGTATCACTGTCCAGCCCTAATGGAAAGAAAATTTATATGGGTTTTTGTTGTTAATGTTGTTGTTGTTATCTACCCTGCTCTACTCTTGATTGGGCTGGGATTGACTCGGCCCATGCCCAAGGATATTCTTTTATTCCTTTTCCATTTGTTAAGGGTGCTTAGAAACTTTGTTTTTCTCAAATTTTCTTCCAGCTCTGTTCTGTTTACTGGATTCTCTAAAACTAAAAGCTCAACATTTCTTTGAGTTAGCTCTACTTTTTCTCTCAATTATAGCATGCCCCCAATTATCTTTATATTGCTTATCATAGATAACGTTTGTAACAGAAATGAAACTGAAGAGGCAGAGAGAAATTGCAAATAAAAGTTCGGGTCTCCTGCTTAACCGTATGCAGGACACTGGCTTTGTTCTTTGTTATTCATACCATCTATGTATATCTACATACAGAATATTTCCTTTAAATACGTCTGCACAGTTACTGCTGAGTAATAATACACACGTGCATTTATACCAGTACACGCTTATCCAATATACAAATCCAATTTTAGTGGGTAAAGAAGACTGGGACCACCTACATCTACAAAATAACTGGGGGCGTATTTGGATCTAGAGACCCCCATCACCTGCTCTGAGGAAGCACCTTATAAAGGGTGTGCGTGTGTGTGTGTGTGTGTGTGTGCGCGCCCTCCCCAAGGCATCTGGAAGATAATGCGAGAGGGAATATTTTGCATTGCAAAAACGGTTAAAAAAAAAAAAAAAAAAGCTGTGCAGGTAGTTTATAGCTAGGAGCGTGCTCCTGCCGAGGGATGCAAAGGAGGAGAAAGGCGGCAGCACCTGCAGCCTACTGGGGACTGACCTGATTCCCTAGAATCTTCAGCTCCCTTCCTCTTTCCTCCGACGTCCTTCCTTCTCCTTTTCTCCACTCCCCACCTCCCCCCACCCCCTTTTCCCCTTCCCCAGATAAGCAGCTCCGGGAAACAAAGAGCGCGGGCTCTCCAGGCATCAGCGCTTAAGCCCTGCACCAGGCTAGCGGCGTCTCATTCCGGGGACCAGAGCTTTCCCGGCTCCACATCTCCTCCCCAACGTCCCCCGCCTCCCGCGCTCGCTCGCTCGCTCCCTCCCGCTCGCTGCCTCCCCCACCTTCGCGGCGCTGGGAGGAAGGCGGCCGGGGCTCAAGATGGCTTTAGCCGGGCTCTGCGCCCTGCTTGCCTGCTGCTGGGGGCCGGCGGCGGTGCTGGCCACGGCCGCGGGCGACGTGGATCCTTCCAAGGAGCTGGAGTGCAAGCTGAAGAGCATCACGGTGTCGGCGCTGCCTTTCCTGCGCGAGAACGACCTGAGTATCATGCACAGCCCCTCGGCCTCCGAGCCCAAGCTCCTCTTCTCGGTACGCAACGACTTCCCGGGAGAAATGGTCGTGGTGGACGACCTGGAGAACACGGAGCTGCCCTACTTCGTGCTGGGTGAGTCCCGGGGGAGGTCGAGGCGCTGGCCCGGCGCCCTCACCGCCCCCACTCGGGCTCGCTCTCCACACCCACTCGCCGGCGACCTCCCCTCCCCCACTCCTACCTCCCTGGATCCGCCCCATTCCCAGACCATTCTCCATACCGACTTGCAGACTGGCGCCTCAAAGCTGGGCCTTCCACCTCCCCTCAGCCGCCCTGCCCCAAAGGAACAGGTTGCAGGAGTCTCTCTGAAACCTTTCCCAGCCTTGACCTCCCAGCTTTCATTCAGAAGCACGTTGACAGGGCACGTCTTGGCAGTTCCCAGCTCACCTCCCAGAAGCCCTTTTTCCACTCCCAGGCCAAATGCTCAGCTCTTCGCTTCACACTCCCTGGGCCCCCATCCCCACCCACAGCATCCCCTGGGGGAGTTAGAAATAGGTATCCAGTGCCCACCTAGCCAGGTATGTGCAGGTCAGATTGCACTGGCTGAATCTCCAGTATTCACTCACTGAGAGCTCTTTTTCTGTCACCAGGTTGCTGAAACTCTCTGGCCTTCTTTCAGAACAGAAGTTTCCTACACCCCTGGTGTCCATCCTGGCAAGTCCTACCTCCATGCTTACATGTAACAGATACCTCCTTACAGACACCTCCACATTTCCAATTCCTTGGATGAACAAATCATCCAACTGTAGTCTGTTAACACTGGCATCTTTGTTCTCCAGCTCCCTTAGATAGATAGGCATTCCTGCACAGAGAATAGCCTCCCTGGCCAAGAAGCTCTTCCTTCCTTTGTTTATTTATTTACATCTCTCTCTTGGTATCCCTATTTTAATTTCCTTAGGCCATAAAACTCCTTCAGATACTGGAACTTCTACATCACTTCTAATCCACCCCTCTTTTTTCACTTCCAAGCTGCAAAGATACTGTAGTCCTGCTCCAGCATCTTGCAAAGTACCACAGGTTCATGTGACCTTGTTGTCCAAAATTTCCGTCACTTCTCCATGTGCAGATCTATCTCACCCTGCTGTGCATGCCCACCATGCGATCCATTTCTTTACTGCTGCTATAAATCATTCTTATTTTGCCCAGGAGAGAATTAAAATATAACCACAAGTAAGTTTCTAGATCCAAGAAAAAAAAGTGAAAATGTCCAGGAAGCTGTTTCATCTCTTGACTGCCCGACCAACTAAAGTTCACTTTGTAGGGACATGGCTTCCTGTTGGCCGTATGTAGGTTGAAACCACAAATGGAATGCTATTTCACATCCTCTTCATGCTCTTTCCTTACGAGACTTAAAACATTAAAAGTGGATGAGTAAACCCCCACTCTCCAGCCCCTATGGAAAAACTATTTCAGAAATTGCCTGGTCCTTTGAAAAGTTGGTTCACAGTTCCTGGAGTACAGCTCAGTAGACCCCATTAAGCCCAACCTACAGCCTTGATGGCATTATTTAGTTTTGCGTTAAAAATGTACTAATAACACAATAAAAACTGGGGACTAGCTGGGAATGCTGACATTGTGGATCCGCTGTTGATTAAAATGTGTAATTGCTGGGTTATTCAGTGGATGTAAATTTTGTGTTGAAGTCATGCTGATGTGCAAGTACAATCTGTTCATTGTCATGTGTAAGAATGAGTATAGGGAATTATATGTTTCTAAAGAGCCTATTTTGGGCTCTACATGCAGTGTTTACTGTGCATCAAGAGGGACATGTGTGATACATGAAAAAAAAGAAGATTGGACTAACAGGTATTCAAAATTCCGGTTCCTTTTTTGCAGAATCCCAAAGCAGGGCCTAAAGCCATGATGTGGCTACTAGGGTCCAATGTGCACAGCAAAAGCCCAGATGTTAAAGAATGGCTTTTCTGCACCTCAGTGCAAAGCTGCCCACTGCAGCACCCTGCTGGAGTTGCTATGGTAACCTCCTGCAACTTGGCATTTACACGCAGGAGCAGACACACTCTCTCATTTCAGGGCCAGATGCATTTGCTCAATGCATTGATTGTCCCCTGCCCTCCCAGTTAATGGGGTATGTTCAGAACCAGAGATGTATTGGTACCTTCCCTTTTGGCCCAGTATTCTCAGGGGGAGTAGGAGTGAATCTCAGCTTGCGTAGCGGGGCAGAGCTGGACAGAAAGAGAAAGGAGTCCAAGTTCATGGAAGTCAAGGGTGGTTGCTTTTGAAGTTAACTTTTGTTGTCCTGGATCCTGTCACTCGTGGCTGACAGTAAGGTCTGTAGTGACTTTGATTTAGAGGTTTCCCTACTCTTACCTCTAGAACCTGGTTTGCTTAATCCACCCCCTAGAGGAATTTGAATCGATCAGTCCTGGGAACTTATTGAGCATTTACTTGCTTGACATTCTTAGGTGCTTTTAGGATACAGAAGTTAAAAAAAAATAAAAGGCTTCTGCCCTCAGAGCTGTGAGTAATAACACCTGATTGTGTGGCAAGGTTGTCAAGGGCTGTAGGAATGTGGAGGAAGGAGATACTTGCATGGCAAGAGCAGACTCCATGGAAGATATGGGCTTGACTAGGGGCCTTGACCAAAATCAGATCCTTTTGTCTCCAGGGTCAAGTCCTATACCTCAGTGAGGCAAACAAGTGTCTTCTTCTGACTATAGCCTTCTGCAGCCTCTTATCTCTACAAGTCTGCCATGGTTTTCAGGGCTCTTTCAAGACTTTGCACATGCTCTTCCCTCTGCCTAGAATGGTCTTCCCCACTCCTCCACTTGGCAGCCATTCATTCTTCCTTCTATACCCTGCACACATAGGCACCTCTCGATGAAGCCTTTCCTACCCCCACCAAAGTAGTTTGAGTTCATTTATCCCTCTTCAGTGCTCTTTGCATGGATTAAAAAAAATAAACACACACACACACAAATGAACAAAATCAAAGATAGGTTAGATTTGGCTTGGCCTAGGAAGGGTGAAGCCATTTGAGGTCATGGAAAGGATGAGCCAAGTATGGTAGTAGGAATGAATGTGGGACTAGCATGCATATGGCACAGGACAGAGATTTGCCTGGTGGTCTGAGAGTACAGAGGACTCTGCCTGGCTCTGTAGGGTGGGACATGGCTCACCACTTAAAAGCCAAGCAGGGGACGGCTGACTTGACAGAGAAAGCACCGAAGCCTGACTTGTAGAGGCTATCTCAGCCTTCGAAATTGTTGTCAATTTTGCTTGTAGGGTAACTCTGAGGGGCAGTGGAGGGGGTGGCGTTATCTCCTGTTCTCTGAAGTAGGATTTGCAAATTCTGCTGCAAGGGCCGTATGTAACTTTCAGATGTGTTTTGTTTGGCTACACACAGTTTTGAATTTCAATGTTCTTAGTCGCGTCATGCCATCTCTAGATTGCCATACTTCCTATGAATATTGATTGTACTATGGCTGAACCTCTTCTTTATGGTTCTTATCTGGTACCTCTTAGCCAGGTAATCTAAACCCCTGTTTTCAGAAGTGTTGTAAAACTTTCTATAATATGGGAAAATAACTGCAATTCCTAACTCAAAATACTTAGATACGTAGGCCTTATTACCCTCTCAGGAGAATATAAAATTTTGCTGTGCAAGGTGCTATTTAAGGTGTCTGGAGCAGGCCAGTGTGGTGGTTAAAAGAACAGGCTTTGAAGACAGATCTGGTATCAACTCCAGACTTTCCACTTATTCCAACAGTGGAGAAAAGTAAGGATGGAGAGGTTAAGTAACTTACTGAGGGTTACATAGCTGACGATTGATGGATCTGTAACTTGAACTCAGGTTAATATGACATTTAAGTCTTTCTCTTATTTGCTATTTCATAGGCCTTAAAAGTTTTCAAAATCTGTTATTTTTCATGGTTGAATAAAAGGAGCCCTGGCAATGGTTAGAATAGGGAAAACACACTCAGTTTGCATAAAGGAGTCCTTTTTGGTTTCTATGTAAACACCTTTTGAACACCCTTGTCCATCAAGTGATTTCTCACATACGCCTTAATACAGAAGAGGATGAACTTCACAAGGAATATTTACCTAAGTAGGTATACTTACCTAAGCAGAATTGGGGAATTCTTATTTCATTCATAGTTTCCAGGTCTGGGTAGCCACGTGTTATGGTGTGTTATGGCACCCACAGCCATGATGAACAAAGTAGGGTATATGGGGATTAAGATAACATGTTCAGTGCTCTTCTGAGAAGGGCCCCACAGAAATGCAAACTGGGAAGCCCAGACAGCAGGTTCTGCTGTGAAATGGAGCCATCCGGAAGGCACTGTGGTTTCAGCTTCTTGACGAAGTCCACTGAAGTTTGTATCAGGTGATCTTATGCATAGAATTCACTGTCAGAGCCCAGTGGCACTGCTTGAATAGCAGTTACTGAGCTTTTTGATTGGCTTCAAATATAACATTAGACATAGTTTTCTACTTACCATTGAGCTTGGCCTAATAGGAAGCATCCTAGTTTTTTTCCCCACATATCCCTCCATCTCCCCATTCAAGAAGAAACTTTAAAATTTGTTTGTTTTCCTTCCTTTTGCTCTTTGCTACAGTGAGCTGCCTAGGTTAACGGCAAACAAATTCACATAGAGTGGCAGCCCCATCCAAGACATGGGAGGATGATTAGTAGCAACCTTAAGGTAGGGTCTTCAGCACTTATATAACTCTTACTAGCAGAATGCACTAATTTATAGTATTGAGAGGGTTGTTATTTACTATTTCTCTACAGAACTGTAGATTTTACATCAAAGGAATTTTAAATGCAAGAGTGATGAATTTTACATTTCAAATGCTCTTCTAGATATATTGATATGGTTTGAAGTTTTTGAAGGAAAAGTAAAATACAAGCTTAATTTCTTTATATATATTTGGAGGCAAGATTGAGGTCTTGATTTACAGAATATATATACACACACATATATATGTATTTTTTTCTTTGTTTCTTTTTTTTTTTTTTTGTGGTACGCGGGCCTCTCACTGTTGTGGCCTCTCCCGTTGCGGAGCACAGGCTCCAGACGCGCAGGCTCAGTGGCCATGGCTCACGGGCCCAGCCGCTCCGCGGCATGTGGGATCTTCCTGGACCGGGGCACGAACCCGCGTCCCCTCATCGGCAGGTGGACTCTCAACCACTGCGCCACCAGGGAAGCCCTGTTTATTTATTTATTTATTTTTTTTGCCCTGTTTATTTTTAAGGAATGTAATTAAACCTAAAGTCTAGTAGTTTCTCAGATTAAGCCCAGTTTACGAACAGAACGTGGCACCTTTTCAGCAGGGATATGCCAAGACTTTCTTCACTTATATACCAAGTTCAAATACGTGCAAACAGATGTATTTTGCTCAAAAAAGCTCTATTTTGAGCAAGTTAATCTCCCAGGATAAGTTTAGGCCTATGGTGATTTTTAACATACCACAATTTGGCATCTATCGCCATTTTTTATTATAAATATGAAATAGTTAATATTTTATTTTTTAATCATATACACTTTAAATACTGAGAGAAAAAAACAAAGTGCCTCTATTGATCTCCTAGTTTCCAAGGAGCAAAATTTGGAAAACTTAACTTCTTGCCGATGGCAATGTAAACCGACATGATGACTTCTGTAAAACAATTTGATATTATATAGTAAAGTTGAAAATATACATGCTTTATCACCAAGCAATTCCACTTCTAAGTATTTATTATATAGGAATTCTTACATCTATACACAAGAATATTTGTAGCAGCATTGTTGGTAGTAGCAAAACCTGGAAGCAACCCAACATCTTAATAGGAGGCTAGAAGTATACAGGTGTTATAGTTACCCAATGGAGTATTATCCAGCCATGAAAATAAATGAGTTGCAGCTACATATACCAACATGGGTAAACCTCACAAATATATCATAAGTGAAAATAAGCAACTAACTTAAAAATACAAATGATATAATTTCATTTATATAAAATTCAAAATAACGACATATTGTTTAACGATACTTACCGATGTACAATTTGTATGAAAAGCAAGGAAACAGAAAAACACAAAGGATGGGTGTTACCTCCTGTGCAAATATAAGATGATGTGAAGGAGGAGGGAAAAAAGAGGGCTTCAGACATTCTGGCAGTTCTTGATTTTTGTTTTTCTTCCTTTTTAAAAAAAGTAAACTTAATTTTTATAACAGTTTTAGATTTAGAGAAAAATTGTGAAGATAGTACAGAGAGTTCCCATATACCCTGCACCCAGTTTCAACTGTTATTAACATCTTACATTAGTATGATACATTTATTACATATAAAGAACCAATACTGACACATTACTATTAACTGACGTCTATACTTTATTCAGGTTTACTTAGTTTTTACCTAGTATCCTCTTTCTGTCCGAAGATCCTACCGGAATCCTATGTTACATTTAGTCATCACATCTCCTTAGGCACCTCTTGACTGTGAGAGTTTCTCAGACTTGTTCTTTTGTGTGTGTGTGTGTGTGTGTGTGATACGCGGGCCTCTCACTGTTGTGGCCTCTCCCGTTGTGGAGCACAGGCTCCGTACGCGCAGGCCCAGCAGCCATGGCTCACGGGCCCAGCTGCTCTGCGGCATGTGGGATCTTCCAGGACCAGGGCACAAACCCGTGTCCCCTGCATCGGCAGGCGGACTCTCAACCACTGCGCCACCAGGGAAGCTCTCAGACTTGTTCTTGATGACCTTGACAGTTTTGAGGGGTACTTGTCAGGTCTTCTGTAGAATGTCCCTCAATTTGGATTCTTTTTTTCTTCATTCTTTTTCTTTTTAAAATGTCTTTACTGGGGTATAATTGCTTTACAATGTTGTGTTAGTTTCTGCTGTATAACAAAGTGAGTCAGCTATATGTATAAATATATCCCCATATCCCCTCCCTCTTGCGTCTCCCTCCCACCCTCCCATCCCACCCCTCTGGGTGGTCACAAAGCACCGAGCTGATCTCTCTGTGCTATGCGGCTGCTTCCCACTACCTATCTATTTTACATTTGCTAGTGTATATATGTCAATGCTACTCTCTCACTTTGTCCCAGCTTACCCTTACCCCAACCTGTGTCCTCAAGTCCATTCTCTATGTCTGCGTCTTTTTTCCTGTCCTGCCCCTAGGTTCTTCAGAATGATTTTTTAGATTCCATACATATGTGTTAGCATACAGTACTTGTCTTTCTCTTTCTGACTTACTTCACTCCGTATGACAGACTCTAGGTCCATCCACCTCACTAATAATAACTCAATTTCATTTCTTTTTATGGCTGAGTAATATTCCATTTGTATATATGTGCCACATCTTCTTTACCCATTTATCTCTCAGTGGACACTTAGGTTGCTTCCATGTCCTGACTATTGTAAATAGAGCTGCAATGAACATTGTGGTACATGACTCTTTTTGAATTACGGTTTTCTCAGGGTATATGCCCAGTAGTGGGATTGCTGGGTCATATGATAATTCTATTATTAGTTTTTAAGGAACCTCCATATTGTTCTCCATAGTGGCTGTATCAATTTACATTCCCACCAAAAATGCAAGAGGGTTCCCTTTTCTCCACACCCTCTACAGCATTTATTGTTTATAGATTTATTGATGATGGCCATTCTGACTGGTGTGAGGTGATACCTCATTGTAGTTTTGATTTGCATTTCTCTAATGATTAGTGATGTTGAGCATCCTTTCATGTGTTT
Source organism: Phocoena phocoena (assembly GCF_963924675.1). Classification (NCBI taxonomy): domain Eukaryota; kingdom Metazoa; phylum Chordata; class Mammalia; order Artiodactyla; family Phocoenidae; genus Phocoena; species Phocoena phocoena. Next base: position 133,430,865 of record NC_089219.1, on the reverse strand, counting down.
CTTGACAATCTGTATATCTTCTTTGGAGAAATGTCTATTTAGGTCTTCTGCCCATTTTTGGATTGGGTTATTTGTTTTATTGATATTGAGCTTCATAAGCTGCTTGTATATTTTGGAGATTAATCCTTGGTCAGTTGCTTCATTTGCAAATATTTTCTCCCATTCTGAGGGTTGTATTTTTGTCTTGTTTATGGTTTCCTTTGCTGTGCAGAAGCTTTTAAGTTGCATTAGGTCCCATTTGCTTATTTTTGTTTTTATTTCCATTTCTCTAGGAGGTGGGTCATAAAGGATCTTGCTGTGATGTATGTCATAGAGTGTTCTACCTATGTTTTCCTCTAAGAGTTTTATAATGTCTGGCCTTACATTTAGGTCTTTAATCCATTTTGAGTTTATTTTTCTGTATGGTGTTAGGGAGTGTTCTAATGTCGTTCTTTTACATGTAGCTGTCCAGTTTTCCCAGCGCCACTTATTGAAGAGGCTCTCTTTTCTCTGTTGTATACTCTTGCCTCCTTATCAAAAATAAGCTGACCATATGTGCCTGGGTTTCTCTCTGGGCTTTCTATCCTGTTCCATTGATCTATATTTCTGTTTTTGTGCCAGTACCATACTGTCTTGATTACTGTAGCTTTGTAGTATAGTCTGAAGTCAGGGAGCCTGATTCCTCCAGCTCCATTTTTCTTTCTCAAGATTGCTTTGGCTATTTGGGGTCTTTTGTGTTTCTATACAAATTGTTAAGTTTTTTGTTCTAGTTCTGTAAAAAGTGCCAGTGGTAGTTTGATAGGGATTGCATTGAATCTGTAGATTGTTTTGGGTAGTAGAGTCATTTTCACAATGTTGATTCTTCTAGTCCAAGAACATGGTATATCTCTCCATCTGTGTGTATCATCTTTAATTTCTTTCATCAGTGTCTTATAGTTTTCTGCATACAGGTCATTTGTCTCCTTAGGTAAATTTATTCCTAGATATTTTATTCTTTTTGTTGCAGTGGTAAATGGGAGTGTTTCCTTAATTTCTCTTTCAGATTTTTCATCATTAGTGGATAGGCGTGCAAGAGATTTCTGTGCATTAATTTTGTACCCTGCTACTTTACCAAATTCATTGATTAACTCTAGTAATTTTCTGGTAGCATCTTTAGGATTCCCTATGTGTAGTGTCCTGTCATCTGCAAACAGTGACAGCTTTCCTTCTTCTTTTCCAATTTGGATTCCTTTTATTTCTTTTTCTTCTCTGATTGCTGTGGCTAAAACTTCCAGAACTCTGTTGAATAATAGTGGTGAGAGTGGGCAACCTTGTCTTGTTCCTGATCTTAGTGGAAATGCTTTCAGTTTTTCACCATTGAGAATGATGTTGGCTGTGGATTTCTCATATATGGCCTTTATTATGTTGAGGTAGTTTCCCTCTTTGCCTACTTTCTGGAGAGTTTTTATCATAATTGGGTGTTGAATTTTATCAGAAGCTTTTTCTACATCTCCTGAGATTATCATATGGTTTTTCTCCTTCAGTTTGTTAATATGGTGTATCACATTGATTGATTTTTGCATATTGACGAATCCTTACACTCCTGGGATAAACCCCACTTGGTCATGGTGTATGATCCTTTTAATGTGCTGTTGGATTCTGTTTGCTAGTATTTTGTTGAGGATTTTTGCATCTATGTTCATCAGTGATATTGCCCTGTAGTTTTTTCTTTTTCTGCGGTACGCGGGCCTCTCACTGTTGTGGCCTCCCCCGTTGTAGAGCACAGGCTCCACACGCGCAGGCTCAGCGACCATGGCTTACGGGCCCAGCCGCTCCGCGGCATGTGGGATCTTCCCGGACCGGGGCACGAACCCGTGTCCCCTGCATCGGCAGACGGACTCTCAACCACTGCGCCACCAGGGAAGCCCTGTAGTTTTCTTTTGTGTGACATCTTCATCTCGATTTGATATCAGGTTGATGGTGGCCTCGTAGAATGAGTTTGGGAGTGTTTCTCCCTCTGCTATATTTTTGAAGAGTTTGAGAAGGATAGGTGTTAGCTCTTCTCTAAATGATGGTGTTCGCCTGTGAAGCCATCTGGTCCTGGGCTTTTGTTTTTGGAAGATTTTTAATCACAGTTTCAATTTCAGTGCTTGTGATTGGTCTGTTTATATTTTCTGTTTCTTCCTGGTTCAGTCTCAGAAGGTTGTGCTTTTCTAAGCATTTGACCATTTCTTCCAGGTTGTCCATTTTATTGGTATATAGTTGCTTGTAATAATCTCTCATGATCCTTTGTATTTCTGCAATGTCAGTTGTTACTTCTCCTTTTCATTTCTAATTCTGTTGATTTGAATATTCTCCCTTTTTTTCTTGATGAGTCTGGCTAATGGTTTATCAATTTTGTTTATCTTCTCAAAGAACCAGCTTTTAGTTTTATTGACCTTTGCTATTGTTTTCTTCATTTCTTTTTCGCTGACCTCTGATCTGATGTTAATGCTTTCCTTCTGCTAACTTTGGGTTTTTTTGTTCTTCTTTCTCTAATTGCTTTAGGTGTAAGCTTAGGTTGTTTATGTGAGATTTTCCTTGTTTCTTGAGGTGGGATTGTATTGCTCTAAACTTCCTACTTAGAACTGCTTTTGCTGCATCCCATATGTTTTTGGCCAACGTGTTTCATTGCCATTTGTTTCTAGTTATTTTTTGATTTCCTCTTTGATTTTTTCAGTGATCTCCTGGTTATTTAGTAGCATATTGTTTAGCCTCCTTTTGTTTGTATTTTTTACAGTTTTCTTCCTGTAATTAATATCTCGTCTCATAGCGTTGTTGTCAGAAAAGGTACTTGATATGATATCAATTTTCTTAAATTTACGAAGGCTTGATTTGTGACCCAAGATATGTTATATATTGGAGAATGTTGCGTGAGCACTTGAGAAGAAAGTGTATTCTGTTGTTTTGGGATGGAATGTCCTATAAATATCAATTAAGTCCATCTTGTCTAATGTGTCATTTAAAGCTTGCGTTTCATAATTTATTTTAATTTTGGTTCATCTGGCCATTGGTGAAAGTGGGGTGTTAAAGTCCCGTAATATTTTTGTGTTACTTTCAGTTTCCCCTTTTATGGCTGTTAGCATTTGTCTTTCTTATTGAGGTGCTCCTCTGTTGGGTGCGTAAGTATTTACAATTGTTATATCTTCTTTTTGGATCGATCCCTTGATCATTATGTAGTGTCCTTCTTTGTATCTTGTAATAGTCTTTATTTTAGAGTTTATTTTGTCTCATATGAGAATTGCTACTACAGCTCTCTTTTGATTTTCATTTGCATGGAATATCTTTTTTCCATCCCCTCACTTTCAGTCTGTATGTGTCCCTAGGTCTGAAGTGGGTCTCTTGTAGACAGCATATATATGGGTCTTCTTTTTGTGTCCATTTTGCCAGTGTATGACTTTTGGTTGGAGCATTTAATCCATTTACATTTAAGGTAATTATCAATATTTATGTTCCTATTACCATTTTCTTAATTGTTTTGGGTTTGTATTGTAGGTCTTTTCCTTCTCTTGTGTTTCCTGCCTAGAGAAGTTCCTTTAGCATTTGTTGTAAAGCTGGTTTGATGGTGCTGAATTCTCTCAGTTTTTGGTTGTCTGTAAAGGTTTTAATTTCTCTGTCAAATCTGAATGAGATCCTTGCTGGGGGTAGTCATCTTGGTTGTAAGTTTTTCCCTTTCATCAATTTAAATATGTCCTGCCACTCCCTTCTGGCTTGCAGTTTCTGCTGAAAGATCAGCTGTTAACCTTATGGGGATCCCCTTGTATATTATCTGTTGCTTTTCCCTTGCTGCTTTTAGTATTTTTTCTTTGTATTTAATTTTTGATAGTTTGATTAACATGTGTCTTGGCATGTTTCTCCTTGGATTTATCCTGTATGGGACTCTCTGTACTTCCTGGACTTGATTGACTATTTCCTTTCCCATATTAGGGAATTTTTCAACTGTAATCTCTTCAAATATTTTCAGACCCTTTCTTTTTCTCTTCTTCTTCTGGGACCCTTATAATTCGAATGTTGGTACATTTAATGTTGTCCCAGAGGTCTCTGAGGCTGTCCTCAATTCTTTTCATTCTTTTTTCTTTATTCTGCTCTGTGGTAATTATTTCCACTATTTTATCTTCCAGGTCACTTATCCATTCTTATGCCTCAGTTATTCTGCTATTGATTCCTTCTAGAGAATTTTTAATTTCATTTATTGTGTTGTTCATCATTGTTTGTTTGCTCTTTTCTTCTAGGTCCTTGTTAAACGTTCCTTGTATTTTCTCCATTCTAGTTCCATGATTTTGTATCATCTTTACTCTCATTACTCTGAATTCTTTCTCAGGTAGGCTGCCTATTTCCTTTACATTTGTTTGGCCTGGTGGGTTTTTACCTTGCTCCTTCATCTGCTGCATATTTCTCTGTCTTCTGATTTTGCTTATCTTACTGTGTTTGGGGTCTCCATTTGCAGGTTGCAGGTTTGTAGTTCCCGTTGTTTTTCGTGTCTGCCCCCAGTGGGTAAGGTTGGTTCAGTGGGTTGTGTAGGCTTCCTGGTCGAGTGCACTGGTGCCTGTGTTCTGATGGATGAGGCTGGATCTTGTCTTTCTGGTGGTCAGGACTTTGGCTGGTGGTGTGTTTTTGGGGGTCTGTGAACTTATTATGATTTTAGCCTGCGTCTCTGCTAATGGGTGGGGTTGTGTTCCTGTCTTCCTAGGTGTTTTGCATGAGGCATGCAGCACTGGCTCTTTTTGGCCGTTGGGTGGAGGTGGGTCTTTGCGTTGAGATGGAGATTTCTGGGAGAGCTCTCGCCGATTGATGTTACATGGGGCTGAGAGGTCTTTGGTGGTCCAGTATCCTGAACTTGCCTCTCCCACTTTAGATGCTTAGGCCTGACATCAGGCCAGAGCACCAAGACCCTGTCAGCCATACATCTCAGAAGAAAAGGGTGAAAATAAGAAGGAAAAAAAATTAAAATTAAAGAAATAATAAATAAAAAAATTAAATTATTATCATAAAAAATAATAATATTTAAAAAAAAGAGCAACCAAATCAATAAACAAATCCACCAATGATAAGAAGCCCTAAAAACTAAGCTAAGATAAACATAAAAATCCGAAACAAATCAGTAGCATTCGGCAAACCCCAAGTCGACAGTTGCTCCCAAAGTCCACCGCCTCAATTTCGGGACAATATGTTGTCTATTCAGGTATTCCAAGACGCAGTGTACATCAAGTTGATTGTGGGGATTTAATCCACTGCTCCTGAGTCTGCAGGGAGAAATTTCCCTTTCTCTTCTTTGTTCTCACAGCTCCTGGGGTTCAGCTTTGGGTTTGGCCCCACCTCTGCATGTAGGTCGCCCTCAGGCATCTTTTCCCCACTCAGACAAGAGGCGGTTCAAGCAGTGGCTCTTTAGGGGTCTCTTGTTCCCTCAGGTCGTGGGGTGGGAGGGGTACTGTAGTCATAACTGGAATGCGGGGTGAGCCTGCGGTGGCAGAGGTTGGCGTGACGTTGCAACTGCCTGAGGCATGCTGTGTGTTCTCCCAGGGAAGTTGTCCCTGGATCACGCGCCCCTGGCAGTGGCGGGCTGCACAGGCTCCTGGAGGGGAGCGAGGGTGTTTGGATAGTGACCTGTGCTTGCACACAGGATTCTTGGTGGCTGCAGCAGCGTTGGATTTTCTTGCCCGTTTCTGGGGTCCGTGCTGATAGCTGTGCAGCAGCGTTAGATTTTCACGCACTTCTCTGGGGTCCGTGCTGAGACGGGCTCATGCCCGTCTCTGGAGCTCATTTAGGCAGTGCTCTGCTTTCTGTGGGCAGATGGGGAAGGAATCCCCTCTCCTCACGCACCCCAGAACAATGGTCTGTTGCCTCTTCGGCAAGTCCAGACTTTTTCCCGGACTCCCTCCTGGCTAGCTGTGGCACACTAGCCCCCTCAGGCTATCTTCACACAGTGAACCCCAGTCCTCTCCCTGGGATCTGACCTCCGAAGCCCACGCCTCATTTCCCAGCCCCCACCTGCCCCAGTGGGTGAGCAGACAAGTGTCTCAGGCTGGTGAGTGCTGGTCGGCACTGATCCTCTGTGCGGGAAGCTCTCCGTCTTGCCCTCTGCAGCCCTGTTGCTGTGTTCTCCTCCGTAGCTCCGAAGCTTCCCCCCCTCCACCCCCCATCTCCGCCTGTGAAGGGGCTTCCTAGTGAGTGGAACCTTTTCCTCCTTCACAGCTCCCACCTAGAGGTGCAAGTCCCATCCCTATTCTTTTGTTTCTTTTTTTTCTTTTTGCCCTACCCAGGTACATGGGTATTTTCTTGCCTTTGGGGAAGTCTGAGGTCTTCTGCCAGCGTTCAGTAGGTGTTCTGTAGGAGTTGTTCCACTTGTAGATGTATCTTTGATGTATTTGTGGGGAGGAAATTTATCTGCACATCTTACTCCTCTGCCATCTTGAAGGTCCCCCTTCCACTCATTTTCTTAGATACTTAGTTACTTTGTAAAGATAGTTACTTAGGTCAGCATCTTTACCGCCCTCACCCCCTAGTAAAGTTGCATCATGTATTTAAGATACAGTTAGTGTTTTGTCACTTTCTGCATTCCATCGTGGAATCACCCAACCTCTTAAATGTTTTCTTTTCTCTTAGTTTGTAAACTTCAATGTTGGCTCTTTGTGCTCTAAAGTTTTATGGGTTTTTAACAAATATACACTGTCATATATCCAAAATTATATTATCATACAAAATAGTTTTACTGCCCTACAAAATTCTTCACTCTTTGCCTATGCCTATTCAACCCTTTCTTCATTACTCCAAACTCTGGCAACCGCTGAGCTTTTACTCTCACTATTGTTTTGCCTCTTCCAGAATGTCATGTAGTTGGAATTACACAGTATGTGGCCTTTTCAGACTTGCCGCATTCACTTAGCATTATGCATTTAAGATTCATTCATATGTTTTTTTTATGGCTTGTCAGCTCATTTGTTTTAGTGCTGAATAATATTATATGGTGTGGATGTACCACAGTTTATCCATTTACCTATTGAAAGACATATCGGTTGCTTCCAGTTTTTAACAATTAAGAATAATAGTGCTATAAATATTAGCATATGCCTTCTTTGTGTGCTGGCTTTTTTGTTATGTTTTGTTTTTGGAATCTCAATGGAGAGGTTTGAGTTAATCATACACCTGAATCCAAAATATATTTTATCATAGGTCTGTGAAAGCCTTCCTCCTTCCAGTGGCTCACTTGTTTGTTTGTTTCTTTTTATCCTTACCTCCAATTTCCAGCTGCCCTTCCTCACAGGCCAACACTCTAATTTTTTCAATATGTATCTTTTTTTAAACATGTTCTTGTGAAATGTGAATAGTTTTTTGTGTACTCGTGTTATTGTTACTTTAACTAAATGGTGATGTGATATAATGACATTCTGATTCTTACTGTTTTCAGCCAGCACTCTATTTTAAGATCCACTCATGTTACTATGTGTGAATATAACCCGACACTGTACTGTCCAATTAAATTTCTGCAGTAATGATAATGTCCTATATTTGCCTTATTCAGTATGGTAGTCCCTACCCACATGTGGCTCTTTTGCACTTGAAATTTTGCTAGTGCTTCTAAGGAACCAAATTTTTTCTTAAAAAAATATTAAATAATTAACGTTGAAATAACCTCATGTGGCTAGTGGTTATGATGTTGAAAGTGCATATATAGGACATTTCCACCATTGCAGAAAGGATGACTGGACAGAGAAGGTCTAGCATTCCATGTTGGGCGTCTTCCCCATTTTACCAATCCATTCAGTGATGTATGCCTAGATTGCCTCCAGCTCCACATCCCTATAAATAATGCTGTGATAACCATTTTTATACATATTTCCTCAAGGATCATTGTGAAAGTTTCTCTGGGATATACAGCAGGAGTAGAATTGCTGGTTCATAAAGATTATGTACACTTAATTTGACTAAATACCATCAGATTGTGCTCAGAATGGCTGCCCCGGTATACACTCTCATCAGTGGTATTTGAGAGTTCCTGTATCCCCATTGTCCGGTGTTCTCATTTTTGTCAATCCACTACATGTAAAGTGATATCTCATTGTGTGATTTCACTCTGCATTTTTAGCAGCACTTTAAAACACTAAGGCACTTATCCCCTTGATTGTAATATGAATGATGAAGCATTTGTTTTCCTCAGATGGATGTATGTCTTTTGATTTCACCTGTATTTTTGTTTGGTTGGTTGGTTGGCTGGTTGGTTTTCCAGAAGCTTTTAGATTTTATGTATTTTAATTATTAATTATTTATTTTTGGCTTCTACACCTTAAGTCTTAGGGGAAGTTCTTCCTCCCTTTAGAGAAGTTTTTCCTCACTTTAGGATTATAAAAGGATTTATTACTTTCTGTTCTCATACTCTAGTGGTTTCATTTGTTGCATTTAAATATTTGGTATATTTTGAACTTATTCTGGTGTACACTATGAGATATAACACCTTATCCAGATGTACTGTATGAAGTGCCAACTTTAGCTCCTCAGATAGTTACTCAGATGTCTCAGTGTCATTTATTAAGTAGTTTGTGCCTTCCCCTCAGACTTGAGGCATCACCTTTTTCTTATAGTAAATTCTTTAATATAGTTAAGTTTATCTGAACTTCTGTTCTATTACTACATATAGCTGTTTATGTGCCTACCGTATTGTTTTAATTATTGAAGCTCTGTAGATGTTTCAGTATTTGGTAGGAGTAGTCACTTTTGCTACTATTCTTTTTCAGAATTCTCCTAAGCATTCTTCTTCTTCTTTTTTTAAATATAAACTTTCAAAGAAGCTTGTCTAGTTCTAAATATATATATGTATATACACACACACACACACACACACACACACATATATATGTATATACATATAAAACATCAAGAAAAACAAACACTAGTAATTTTTTGGCTTGAAATCCCATTAAATTAACTAAGGGGGAATTAATTAAATCCTTATAATGTTAAGTTTTTCTATTTAAGAACTTAGTATGTCTGTATTTATTCAAGTCTTCTAGTCTGTCCTTTCATAGAGTTTTAAAGGCTTTTTGCCCCCTCATATAGTTCTTGCGCATCTCTTATTAGATTTCCTTCTAGGTATTTTATCATTTTGTGGTTTTGTAAAAGGAGTATTTTCTTTATATATATTCTCAACAATTATGTTTATATATATGAAATCTACTGATGTTTATGTTAATTTCAACCCCCATTACCTTACTGAATCTCTAGCCATACTAGTCTATCAGTTGCTTCTCCTGAATTTATAGCTATATACATATCATATGCAAATACTGATAATTTTATATCCTTCCTTTAAGTTTTTTACCTTTAATTTCATTCTCACTGGTACTGGTTCTGGTACTAATTCCAATATAAGGGCAAAGAAGAATGTGAATTCACATTTGATAATGTGAATTCGTCTCTTTTCCTAACTTTAATGGCAAATAACACCGCTGTCTTACAATTATGATAATGGCTTTTGGGTTAAGGTAAATAAAAATGACCATGTTAAGAAAGAATTGAGTGTTTTTTCCCTATCAAAAATGATTTTTAAAAAATTAAAAATATTTTTTGAGTATCTATAGAGATAATCATATGATTTTTCTCCTTAGATTTATTAAAAGGATAAATGGTATAAATAGACTTTCTAATACTGAACCATCTTTGCATTCCTGAAACAACTTGTACATGGTAAATGATAAATTATGCCTTTAATATGCTGTTGGATTCTGTTTGCTAATATTTTATTATGGATATTTTGCATCAGTATTCCTAAGTGAGATTAGTCATAGATTTTCTTTTTTTGTGTGTGTAATCTTTGTCAGAATTTGTCACCTATTTTACGTTTGATACATTTACATTTTTTCGTAAAAATAATTGTCAAGTTTTCCCTCTTTGTTTGCTCTAGCACAATTTAGATAGCACTGCAATTATAGGTAGAGCTTGTAATCGTTTTTTTTTTTAAATTTATTTATTTATGTTTGGCTGTGTTGGGTCTTCGTTTCTGTGCGAGGCCTTTCTCTAGTTGTGGCGAGCGGGGGCCACTCTTCATCGCGGCGCGCGGGCCTCTCACTGTCGCGGCCTCTCTTGTTGCGGAGCACTGGCTCCAGATGCGCAGGCTCAGTAGTTGTGGCTCACGGGCGCAGTTGCTCCGCGGCATGTGGGATCCTCCCAGACCAGAGCTCGAACCCGTGTCTCCTGCATTGGCAGGAGGATTCTCAACCACTGCGCCACCAGGAAAGCCCAGAGTTTGTAATCTTAACCACTGTACCATACAGTATGGTGAGTGTAATGACTGAATCAAGAACTGATTACTTTGTTGGTAAATAATGAACAACTAACTAAGTCAGACAGAAGAATAGGGAATTCCTTCCAAAGACAATGGTATAAGTTGAGACTCAAAGGATGGTGGGATTTAGTCTGCTAAATAGGGGGTTCTAAGTTTGGAAAAGAAATTATGACCTCTAGCCTAAGGAAACAGGAAGTAGAAAATGTAAAAACCAACATGGGTGAAAGGATGTGCAGAATAGTTGTATTTAAGTTTCACGTTTGGCACTCATGGCAAAGCTGGCAACCTTTGGTTGAAGGGGCATGAAGCTGAGTATGTAAACCGAAGAAACAGCCAGTGAATTCTTTTACTCTTGCCAGTGCCTAGGTAGTTTTTATAATTCTAAGTAGTGAGGGGAATACTCACAGGGAATCCACCATACTATAGAGCTCCAGGAGGCAGTTCCCATTGAAATCTGTGTACACATAGCATCACCTAGAGTTCTGCAGTGAAAGTCTCTGTACTTTTAATGGCCTTGACTGATGACTTCAGATTGTCCTGTCCTCCTCTAGATATCTACTTTTCCTCCAAATATGAATTCTGAGAATTAAAATTCTCCCTCACTCATTTTTCCCCATCGTAATCTCATCCTGTGGCTTGGCCTTATTCTCCTTCCCATGTCCCTTCTCCGTTCCTTTCTAGCGTTCTCTGGCTGGCTCTTTTCAGTCTAGCGCTAATCATCGATATAACCTGAAAAGGTGCAATGGCAAAGAGTGGCTACTTTATTGAAAAGTATCCTTCTGGACACTTTCTCAGAATGTTCCCCAGTGTGTGGGAGGAGTGGCCATTTCCTGTTTTCTTCACTGATGCTTCTATATCAACTGTTCTTAGCCTTAGGACCATGTATAGGCTCCAGAGTCTATTGTGTATAAACGTTATGTGTAAGTGCAGTTTCTTAGAAAGTGAGTCCATAGCTTAAATCAGATTTTAAAGGGGGTACTATAAGTGGGAAAGGGGTTAACCTTCTGGAACAAAGCTACCTTAATAACGTGACTTAAAGAAGAAAAGTTTACTCTCAGATGATGACAGTTCCAAGGTGAGTGGTTAAGTTTGGAAGGGCGGCTGCACTCCCTGCAGTGGTTCAGAAATCCAGAATCCTTTCATCTTGTAGTTCTGCCAATCTCCAAGTCTTTATCTTGTGCCACACATGAAAGCAGGCTCACCAGCATGTGTGTTTTAGCTCATACGAAGGAGAAGGGCAGAAGTCCTGGGTAACAATTTTCATAGTTTTTTTTTTTTTTAATTTAAGCAAATGAAGCAAAAATTGTACATATCCTGTCGACTCCCATGTCATTGTTTACATGGGCCAAATCTTGGCAAATGGTGCTGGGAAATACATCCTTAGCTGGGTGGCCATGTGCTCAAGTTAAATGAGAGAGAGAGACAGACAGAGGGAGAGAGAGAAGAAGAAGGAGTAGGAGGGGGAAGGGAAGGAGGAGGAGCAGGGGTGGGGAAGGAGGGCAAGGTAAGGCAAAGATTTTGGGGGACATTACCAGTCTTTGTCACAAGGATCTCAGAAAAGTTAAGAACCACCCTTTTAGACCATACAGTTCTACTCTCCTTTCAGGAAACACCTCTTTTTTTTTTTTTTTAATTAATTAATTTATTTATTTTTGCTGTGTTGGGTCTTCGTTTCTGTGCAAGGGCTTTCTCTAGTTGCGGCGAGCGGGGCCCACTCTTCATCGCGGTGTGTGGGCCTCTCACTGTTGCGGCCTCTCTTGTTGCGGAGCACAGGCTCCAGACGCGCAGGCTCAGTAGTTGTGGCTCACGGGCCTAGTTGCTCCACGGCATGTGGGATCCTCCCAGACCAGGGCTCAAACCCGTGTCCCCTGCATTAGCAGGCAGACTCTCAACCACTGCGCCACCAGGGAAGCCCCAACACCTCCTTTTTGGAAGTACACATCTTCAGGTTCATCACCATCTGCCCCTCCTAGTTGTCTCCATGTATCAGCTTCCAGGCCTTTCACTAATGAGCTTGGCACTGCCCCTCTGGTTTTGCTCTCTTTACCCAAGCCATATCATTAACCATGTAGACCTGGTTCAAGATACCTATTCTTAAAGGACAAGATAGTAAATATTTTAGGCTTTTCAGGCCATGTCATCTCCATTGCAACTACTCAAATATATCTTTGTAGCAGAAAAGCAGCCATAGACAATATGTAAATAATTGGATATGGCTGTGTTCCATTAAAACTTTATTTTTAAAAATAGGCAAGTGGCCCACAGACCACAGTTTGTCAACCTCTGATGTAGACAATGCATCTAATTTCCTACTTTATAATTCCTCGACTCCTATAACTCCATTGACCAACAAAACTCCACTTTATTCACCCATAACTTTGGTCACAACCCCTCATCCCCAGAACTCTCCAACTCTGAAACTGGTCCTAGTCAGACTACAAATTCTTCTTTCCAGCTCTCATGCTCTCCTGTTCCCTTTGACTTATCTTTGGTCCTTTGAAATTCACCATTTCATTGATCTTTTTATTTCCCCCATGTCTATTAGAATGTTTCTGGCATCTCCTCCTTTTCCTGAAGTACCTTTTGATCAGAATCCTCAATTTCATTGCTTCCTGTCATTATACAGCATCTACCAGTTGAATGTCCAAATGTAGATCAGTTCCCCTAAATCCACATGCTTTACTTGTATCCACAGACTGAGTGCTGAGATCTGTGTGTAAATATTCCCTTTTGCATGGATTTGAGGTACTATAAATATCTAGGTTCTAATCTCAGTTTGGTCCTAAACATTGCTTATTAATTTTTATTGTCCTTGATAAACCTCTCTTTTCATTGCCCTCAGTGATCATCTCAAACCATCTTAAGCTCCCAACTTAATATCTACATCTTTACACTTAGCATAAGACCTTGCCTCGTAACTTTACCTAAAATATTGAGACTATCAAGCATACTTTCTCTACACCCCAACTCTCAAATTTGTAGACCCACTTCCATACTCCTTCTTACCTTCTCATCTCCAACTTCCAGTATTTTTTGAGTAGCTGCTAAGTACCAGTCATGATACTAGGCTCTCAGGATACAATGAGAAATAAAAAAGACGCAATCCTGTCTTTATAGAACCAAGAATTCTTTCTCTTCTGGGGCCTCACTGTATTTTTCATTCCTCTTTTGTAGAGCTTTACCTTTTTCTCCCTCTTTTTCCTAGATCTTTCCCACCAGCCTATCAATATATTCATGTTTCTCCTATCTTAAAAAAATCATCCACTTACTTGTATACCCTCTTAGTGATTACCTTATCAGTCTCTTCCTGATCACAATGGCTTTTGGCTTCCTGTCTGCTTCATTGCATTGAAGTCGCCATTGACCCCTTAATGTTAAATCCAAGGAATACTCTTCTATCCTGCACTGTCGCATTTGTCACTGCTGATCTTCACTGAATTCATCTCCGTCTTTTCTTGGGTATTGTACAAACTCTTTAGAGGTAGAGAGGTATGTTATAAAACTGAAAGAAAGCCACTGTGGCCAGGACATGAAAGTAGAAAGAGTTTTTCCAAAATCAGCTGGTGGCAACTTCAAGAGCCTTGCTATTTCCCAGCTTACAATACTGCAGTGACTCCCAGAACCTGCTGGAGACGCTTGGGATTCTTAGCAAAGCATGAAAGGTACGCCATGATCTGGTTCCTCTATCTCTAGCACCATCTCTGATTAACATCATATTAATTTGAAACTCTTCCATTTCAAGTAAGAGAAAACATAACTCAAATTGACGTAAATGATAGAAAGGATCTGTAGGCTCAGGTCAATGAAGGTGGTAACCAGGCTTCCTTCTGTTAGGACTCCAGCTGTGTGTCTCTACAGTTCTCAAGGCTTTGACTTCCTTGGTCAACTACATCCTTAGACTGGTAGTAAGAGAGCTGCAGCAGTTCCAGGTATCACATCCATATGGAAAAGTATGGAAAAGTGTCCAGAGGAAGAGTCAGGCTGCTTCTGAGAGTTCTCTCATAAGAGGAAGAAAGCTGTGCCCTCCCAGCAGGCTCCTGCAAACCTCTCCTTGCAATTCTTGGCATGAGTTGACTTAGGCCTCCCCAGCCCTGGATCAATCTCTGTACCAAGAGGGATGCAATAACCGGTCAGCTTCAAGAAATCAGGGCCTATTCCTGGAGCTGGGGTCAAACTCCCAGACTGCATGGGGAGAGGGAAGTTGAGGAGGACACCTCAAAGTCACTTCAACAACTCCCCTCCACTTCCTGCTTCAGGAATGGTGACCTATCATTCTCTCTTTAAAATTTCCCCCTAATTTCATTCAGTTTTTGGTATACATCTTTTTATTTTTTTAATTTTTTGTGACATTTTATTTATTTATTTAACACCTTTACTGGAGTATAATTGCTTTACAATGTTGTGTTAGTTTCTGCTGCATAACAAAGTGAATCAGCTATATGAATACATATATCCCCATATCCCCTCCCTCTTGCGTCTCCCTCCCACCCGCCCTATCCCACCCCTCTAGGTGGTCACAAAGCACCGAGCTGATCTCCCTCTGGTAGGTGGCTGCTCCCCACTAGCTATCTATTTTATATTTGGTAGTGTATCTATGTCCATGCCACTCTCTCACTTCGTCCCAGCTTACCCTCCTCCTTCCCTGTGTCCTCAAGTCCATTCTCTATGTCTGCATCTTTATTCCTGTCCTGCCCCTAGGTTCTTCAGAACATTTTTTTTTTTTTTTAGATTTCATATATATGTGTTAGCATACGGTATTTGTTTTTCTCTTTCTGACTTATTTCACTCTGTATGACAGACTCTAGGTCCAACCAACTCACTACAAATAGCTCAATTTCATTTCTTTTTATGGCTGAGTAATATTCCATTGTATAAATGTGCCACATCTTCTTTATCCATTCATCTGCCGACAGACACTTAGGTTGCTTCCATGTCCTGGCTATTGTAAATAGAGCTGCAGTGAATATTGTGGTACATGACTCTCTTTGAATTATGGTTTTCTCAGGGTATGTGGCCAGTAGTGGGATTGCAGGGTCATATGGTAGTTCTATTTTTAGTTTTTTAAGGAACCTCCATACTGTTCTCCATAGTGGCTGTATCAATTTACATTCCCACCAACAGTGCCAGAGGGTCCCCTTTTCTCCACACCTTCTCCAGCAATAACTGTTTGTAGGTTTTTTGATAATGGTCATTCTGACCGGTGTGAGGTGATACCTCATTGTAGTTTTGATTTGCATTTCTCTGATGATTAGTGATGTTGAGCATCCATTCATGTGTTTGTTGGCAGTCTATATATCTTCTTTGGAGAAATGTCCATTTACGTCTTCTGGCCATTTTTGGATTGGGTTGTTTGTTTTTTTGATATTGAGCTGCATGAGCTGTTTGTATATTTTGGAAATTAATCCTTTGTCAGTTGCTTAATTTGCAAATATTTTCTCCCATTCTGGGGGTGTCTTTTCGTCTTGTTTATGATTTCCTTTGCTGTGCAAAAGCTTGTAAGTTGCATTAGGTCCCATTTGTTTATTTTTGTTTTTATTTCCATTTTTCTAGGAGGTGGGACAAAAAGGATCTTGCTGTGATGTATGTCATAGAGTGTTCTGCCTATGTTTTCCTCTAAGAGTTTTATAGTGTCTGGCCTTACATCTAGGTCTTTGATCCATTTTGAGTTTATTTTTGTGTATGGTGTTAGGAAGTGTTCTAATGTCATTCTTTTACATGTAGCTGTCCAGTTTTCATAGCACCACTTATTGAAGAGGATGTCTTTTCTCCATTGTATATTCTTGCCTCCTTTACCAAAGATAAGGTGACTGTATGTGTGTAGGTTTCTCTCTGGGCTTTCTATCCTATTCCATTGATCTATATTTCTGTTTTTGTGCCAGTACCATACTGTCTTGATTACTGTAGCTTTGTAGTATAGTCTGAAGTCCAGGAGCCTGATTCCTCCAGCTCCATTTTTCTTTGTCGAGATTGCTTTGGCTATTCGGGGTCTTTTGTGTTTCCATACAGATTGTGAAATGTTTTGCTCCAGTTCTGTGAAAAATGCCTTTGGTAGTTTGATAGGGATTGCATTGAATCTGTAGATTGTTTTGGGTAGTAGAGTCATTTTCATAATGTTGATTCTTCCAGTCCAAGAACATGGTATATCTCTCCATCTGTCTGTATAATCTTTAATTTCTTTCATCTGTGTCTTATAGTTTTCTGCATACAGGTCTTTTGTCTCCTTATGTAGGTTTATTCCTAGGTATTTTATTCTTTTTGTTGCAGTGGCAAGTGGAATTGTTTCCTTAATTTCTCTTTCAGATGTTTCATCATCAGTGTATAGGAATGCAAGAGATTTCTGTGCATTAATTTTGTATCCTGCTACTTTACCAAATTCATTGATTACGTCTAGTAGTTTTCAGGTAGCATCTTCAGGATTCTCTATGTATAGTATCATGTCATCTGCAAACAGTGACAGTTTTACTTCTTTTCTGATTTGGATTCCTTTTATTTTTTTTCCTCTTTGATTGCTGTGGCTAAGACTTCCAAAACTCTGTTGAATAATAGTGGTGAGAGTGGGCAGCCTTGTCTTGTTCCTGATCTTAGTGGAAATGGTTTCAGTTTTTCACCACTGAGAACAATGTTGGCTGTGGGTTTGCCGTATATGCCCTTTATTATGTTGAGGTAATTTCCCTCTATTTCTACTTTCTGGAGAGTTTGTATCATAAATGGGTGTTGAATTTTGTTGAAGCTTTTTCTACATCTATTGAGATGATCGTATGTTTTCTTTCCCTCAATATGTTAATATGATGTATCACTTGATTGATTTGCATGTATTGAAGAAGCCTTGTGTTCCTGGGATAAACCCCACTTGATGATGGTGTATGATCCTTTTAATGTGCTGTTGGATTCTGTTTGCTAGTATTTTGGTGAGGATTTTTGCATCTATGTTCATCAGTGATATTGGCCTGTAGTTTTCTTTCTTTGTGACATCTTTGTCTGGTTTTGGTATGAAGTTGATGGTGGCCTCGTAGAATGAGTTTGGGAGTGTTTCTCCCTCTGCTATATTTTTGAAGAGTTTGAGAAGGATAGGTGTTAGCTCTTCTCTAAATGATGGTGTTCGCCTGTGAAGCCATCTGGTTCTGGGCTTTTGTTTTTGGAAGATTTTTAATCACAGTTTCAATTTCAGTGCTTGTGATTGGTCTGTTTATATTTTCTGTTTCTTCCTGGTTCAGTCTCAGAAGGTTGTGCTTTTCTAAGCATTTGTCCATTGCTTCTAGGTTGTGCATTTTATTGGCATATAGTTGCTTGTAGTAATCTCTCATGATCCTTTGTATTTCTGCAATGTCAGTTGTTACTTCTCATTTTTCATTTCTATTTCTGTTTATTTGAGTCATCTCCCTTTTTTTGTTGATGAGTCTGGCTAATGGTTTATCAATTTTGTTTATCTTCTCAAAGAACCAGCTTTTAGTTTTATTGATCTTTGCTACTGTTTCCTTCATTTCTTTTTCATTGATTTCTGATGTGATCTTTATGATTTCCTTTCTTCTGCTAACTTTGGGGTTTTTTTTTTTTTGTTCTTCCTTCTCTGATTGCTTTAGGTGTAAGGTTAACATTGTTTATTTGATATTTTCCTTGTTTCTTGAGGTACGATTGTATTGCTATAATCTTCCCTCCTAGAACTGCTTTGGCTGCATCCCATAGGTTTTGGGTCATCGTGTTTTCATTGTCATTTGTTTCTAGGTATTTTTTGATTTCCTCTTTGATTTCTTCAGTGATCTCTTTCTTATTTAGTAGTGTATTGCTTAGCCTCCATGTGTTTGTATTTTTTTCAGATTTTTTTCCTGTAATTGATATCTAGTCTCATAGCGTTGTGGTCAGAAAAGACACTTTATACGATTTCAATTTTCTTAAATTTTCGAAGGCTTTATTTGTGACCCAAGATATGATCTATCCTGGAGAATGTTGCATGAACACTTGAGAAGAAAGTGTATGCTGTTGTTTTTGGATGGAATGTCCTATAAATATCAATTAAGTCCATTCTTTCTAATGTGTCACTTAAAGCTTGTGTTTTCTTATTTATTTTCATTTTGGATGATCTGTCCATTGGTGAAAGTGGGGTGTTAAAGTCCCTTGCTATTATTGTGTTACTGTCGATTTCCCCTTTTATGGCTGTTAGCATTTGCCTTATGTATTGAGGTCCTCCTATGTTGGGTACATAAATATTTACAATTGTTATATCTTCTTCTTGGTTTGATCCCTTGATCATTATGTAGTGTCCTTCTTTGTCTCTTGTAATAGTCTTTATTTTAAAGTCTATTTTGTCTGATGTGAGAATTGCTACTCCAGCTTTCTTTTTATTTCCACTCACATGGAAAATCTTTTCCATCTCTTCACTTTCTGTCTGTATGTGTGCCTAGGTCTGAAGTGGGTCTCTTGTAGACAGCATATATACAGGTCTTGTTTTTGTATCCATTCAGCCATTCTGTGTCTTTTGGTTGGAAAATTTAATCCATTTATATTTAAGGTGATTATTGATATGTATGTTCCTATTACCATTTTCTTAATTGTTTTGAGTTTGTTATTGTAGGTCTTTTCCCTTTCTTGTGTTCCTGCCTAGAGAAGTTCGTTTAGCATTTGTTGTAAAGCTGGTTTGGTGGTGCTGAATTCTCTTAAGTTTTGCTTGTCTGTAAAGGTTTTAATTTCTCCATCGAATCAGAATGAGATCCTTGCTGGGGAGAGTCATCTTGGTTTTACGCTTTTCCCTTTTATCACTTTAAATATGTCCTGCCACCCCCTTCTGGCTTGCAGAGTTTCTGCTGAAAGATCAGGTGTTAACCTTATGGGGATTCCCTTGTATATTGTCTTTTGCTTTTCTCTTGCTGCTTTTAATACTTTTAATTTAATTTTTGATAGTTTGATTAACATGTGTCTTGGTGTTTCTCTCCTTGGATTTATCCTGTATGGACTCTCTGCACTTCCTGGACTTGATTGACTATTTCCTTTCCCATATTAGGGAATTTTTCAACTGTAATCTCTTCAAATATTTTCAGACCCTTTCTTTTTCTCTTCTTCTTCTGGGACCCTTATAATTCGAATGTTGGTACGTTTAATGTTATCCCTGAGGTCTCTGAGACTGTCCTCAATTCTTTTCACTCTTTTTTCTTTATTCTGCTCTGTTCTAATTATTTCCACTATTTTATCTTCCAGGTCACTTATCCATCTTCTTCATCAGTTATTCTGCTATTGATTCCTTCTAGAGAATTTTTAATTCCATTTATTGTGTTGTTCCTCATTGTTTGTTTGCTCTTTAGTTCTTCTAGGTCCTTATTGAACATTTCTTGTATTTTCTCCATTCTATTTCCCAGATTTTGGATCATCTTTACTATCATTACGCTGAATTCTTTTTCATGTAGACAGCCTGTTTCTTCTTCATTTGTTTGGTCTGGTGGGCTTTCACTTTGCTGCTTTACATTTCTCTGTCTTCTCGTTTTGTTTAACTTACTGTGTTCATGGGTCTCCTTTTTGCAGGCTGTAGGTTCGTAGTTCCCAATGTTTTTGGTGTCTGCACCCAGTGGGTGAGGTTGGTTCAGTGGTTTGTGTAGGCTTCATGGTGGAGGGGAGTGGTGACTGTGTTCTGGTAGGTGGGGCTGGATCTTGTCTTTCTGGTGGGCAGGGCCACAGCCGGTGGTGTGATTTGGGGTGTTTGTGTACTTCGTATGATTTTAGGCAGCCACTCTGCTAGTGGGTGGGGTTGTGTTCCTGTCTTGGTAGCTGTTTGGCATGTGGTGTCCAGGACAGTAGCTTGCTGGCCTTTGAGTGGAGCTGGGTCTTAGCGTTGAGATGGAGATCTCTGGGAGAGCTCTCGCCAATTGATGTTACGTGGGGCCGGGAGGTCTGCTGGTCCAATGTCTTAAACTCATCTCTCCCACCTCAGAGGCTCAGGCCTGACATCCGGCCGGAGCACCAAGACCCTGCTAGCCACACGGCTGCAACAGGGTTGAGTGAGGTTGCTGGAGTAATTATCCCTCATGATGGGGATGAGTCCTGAGGAAACGGGGCAGTGCTTTTAACCAATTCTCCAAAATGACTCTGATGCTAGGTTCAAGGACTCCTGTTCTCAAGGATGATGCTTCTCTCCTGGCGGAGGATCCTCTTTTCTTTTCCTTGGTGCATAGTGTGGTTTCACTTGTTCAGAGGTGGCCCCATGCAGAGGCCTTGCACCTGGCCCTTCAGACCAGAGCTCCTGGTGAGAAATGGCTGCGCCAACACCTCAGCTCCTTCCGTATACATCTTAGGTACAACCTCATCTTCTGTAGGTTCTTTGCCCTTTTTCTGTATTCTCATAACACTCCATGAAGACCTGTAATACACTGTCATTCTAAAATTATTTCCTTCCCGTTTGCCTATCCCATGATACGATAAGCTCCTTAAAGGCAGACAACTTCTCATGCAGCTCACTGTCCTCAGCTGCTAGCACGGTGCTAGTGTGGCATGCAGGGTGTCCTTTGTGAATGCGTGTAAGCTTGCTTCCATTGAACTTCACTGGACTAGTTCCTGAGGAGCCTTCAGGTCTAGCTCAGTGGTTCTCAAAGTGTTCCTCACATCTTCCTGTGGATTGATGAGGTACTTTCCAGAGGCTCTTTGAAGTGACAACTATTTTCCTCATAATATTAGGACATTACTTGTCTTTTTCCACTGAGTTGATGTTTGCATTGGTGGTGCATGAGCAGTTGTTGGAAAAACTGTTGGCACCTTAACAGGAATTAATGCAGTGACACCAGACCATGCTAGTTGTCATTGCACTTGTCACCATACCCACAGTTTTTTAAAATCTGGTTTTACTTAGGGGTAATCTAGATGAAACAATACAAATGATTAATTTATGAAAATTGTTGCTTGAGTACATGTCCTCTTAACATTGTAACTTACAAAATGAAAAGTACACATACACCACTTCTGCTCCAAGCTGAAGTGTGATTGTTTGAGTTGGTAGCTGAACTATCTCCCTTTCTCTTGTACCACAATTTTTGCTTAAAAGAGCAAGGGAACTGTATCTATTCAGACTGGGGTGTTTGTAATAGGTATTTGGCTGCCGTTTTCTTGAAAATGAACAAAGTGAGCTTGGAACATGACTGACAATATTTGTAGCCAATGATAAAGTCCAAGCTCTCAAGAGGAAAAAAAAATATTTTAAAAACTTGTAAATGGCACAGTGAACTTGACAGCTTTCCAGTACTTACAGACTCTTCTCCTGAGACTAGCCCTGCTAGTGAGGAGAGATTTTGAAATTGTGTAATGAAATGTGCCAGCAGTTGGAAGATCTGTGTAAATCCATTAGCCAGTATTTTCGAAGTGACCAGTGCTTAATGTTTCAAAACCATGAATGAGTTAAAAAAAAAGTATGTTCACATTTCAACATGGGAATGGAATTTACTGAAGCATGAACACAGTGTTCAATGTATGGTTACTATTTCCACATTGCCACTCACCTTTAAGACATTAATATTATTGAGTTTTGGTGTAGTATCAAAGAAGACTGTCCACAATTTTCTGAAATGGCTATGAAAATACTCCTCCCTTTTCTTTCTTTTTTTTTTTTAGATGTTGGGGGTAGGAATTTATTTATTTATTTTTGCTGTGTTGGGTCTTTGTTTCTGTGCGAGGGCTTTCTCTAGTTGTGGCAAGCGGGGGCCACTCTTCATCGCGGTGCGCGGGCCTCTCACTATCGCGGCCTCTCTTGTTGCAGAACACAGGCTCCAGACGCGCAGGCTCAGTAGTTGTGGCTCACGGGCCCAGCTGCTCTGCGGCATGTGGGATCCTCCCAGACCAGGGCTCGAACCCACGTCCACCTGCACTGGCAGGCAGACTCTCAACCACTGCGCCACCAGGGAAGCCCCACTCCTCCCTTTTCTTAGTTCATCTCTGTGTGAGGCAAGAGTTTCTTCATATACTTTAGCCAACATAACATGTTGTGGTATATTCAATGCAGAAGCAGAGATGAGAATCCTGTCTTCTTAAGCTGGGTATTTAAAAGAGTTGCAAAAAATGTGAGACAGTGTCACTCTTCTCACTATTTCTTTTACTGTGAAAATATTTTTTTCATGAAATATATCATTTATGTTAACATGTAGTGGGTTTCTTGTTGTTTTGAAATGAATTAATAAATATTTAAGACATTTCTCAGGCCGGCTTCAAATATGGTAAACATAGATAGATATAACGCACATAGACAAAAGGTCTTTGTGGTTCTCAATAATTCTTAAGGATGAAAAGGGTTGCTGAGACAAGATATTTGGGAACTGCTGACCTATCTCACATGGCACCTCAACTGGGAACTGACCCTGACATCCCAGGGGAAATTAATTGTCTTCCACGTGAGTACTGCAGCATTTGGTTTACATTTCTGTTACAACACTTCCTGTAGAGTAACACATTAGCTTGTATGCCTATTTTTTCCAGCCTGTGAGCCTAGTGCTGGCGCATATCTGATACTAGTGCTTGATGAATGAATGAGTGAAATTTCCTGGGCTCCTTCTTCTATTCCAGCTGTCTCTTGTTACTGAATTTTAATGAGTACTCTGCGGCTCCTCTGGAGGGCAGGGCTTCACACACACACACTATAACCTCTACCAATTAGATGTGCTGTGTTTGGGCCCATCCCCTTCAGCCATGTGGTGAACTTCTAGAGATCAGGAAGGAAAAGTGGTTGGTTAAGAATCTCTGAATCATGGTGCCTAAAGCTGCTTTCAGAGGTGCTTTTCTTTAGCCACTTTTTTCGGTGTTTTGGATATACAGTGAGCTTGGAAGACACATTGTTTCATTACCTAAAGGTCACAGGGGAGGCTGTTTGAGAGACTATGACATTTAAAGCAACTTTAGTTTATTTCCCAGGGGTCTTGAGATTAAAGGCAAGGGGGATGGTTATTGTTCTAGAGCCATGTGGAAGAGTTGAGTTACTCTAAGACAGAGACTATAAATCCAAGGCATTTTCACCTTCATTTACCACCAGAGGAACAGAGCTGAAAGTTGATTGCTCTAAGGCTGTGGGTTAAAGCAATCTAGTGAATAATCCAACTTTCTTAAATCTTGGTCCTGGACTACTCAATCCTGGGGATTAGATACTTGGAGACTCAGAGATTTGGGGATTTAAGGCACTCTGCAACCTTCTAGATCAGAGCTTCACAAATGTTTTCATGGCAGGAGGCCTCTAAAAATGATGATCTCTCTATGTCTCCCTAGAGTAAATTACATGACTTCTCATGGCTAGAGGTGATGGGTTTAGGGACTGTGGCTTAACACCGGATGCCACCAGATACACTAAGGGTTGGAGGTGAACATCACAGCACATCTGTAATCCATTTGCAGCATACCAGTATGCTATGACATACCTAATGGGAAATTCTTCTCTAGTCTAACGTGTCCTTGTGGGAAGGCGTGCTAGAATCTCATTAGACCTTGTGTGGACTCCTTATGTGAAGTGAGAGATCAGTAATAACCTTCCCAAGCATCTAAAAACCGTGGTACCTCTGAATTGGACCAATTACCCCTAAACCACTGGGGCTATTATCCAGTGGCTTAAAACACCTCAGAGATAACACCAAACCATTGGACTCCACTCCGGCTCCTGACCTGTTTTGGTCTTAGCTCTAGGTACTACTCATATTTAGTCCAGTAATCTAGCTTAGAGGGCATGCTCCAGAGTTTCTCATGACCTTATCAACAGCAAGTTATAGTCTGTGGAAACTTATAATAACCATAATTTCCACTGGGACTTAATAATGTTCTAACCAAACCTAAAGGAAAAGAAACTTGACATTTTGTTTACCTGTGGGACCTTATTCAATGTCAGCATTGCCCAATAAATGGTAACTTATTTTTCTGAAATAATGTTAGGCTTACAGAACAGTTGCAAAAATAATTCAGAGAATGCCCATATACCCTTCACTCAGTTTCTCCTAATTTACATGTTGCCCAAGTGTAGAATATTTTTGGGTGATACACGGCCTATCATTTAAAACTATAACATTTCAACATATATTAGAAAATATGCATATTAGAAAATAAAAGGCATATCAAACTCACAATTTCATTAATTTTGTCACAAAGATTCAGATTAAGCAAAAAGTTGATTTAAAGTAAATTTTAATTTAAAAACATGAAAGTGACGAACATTTCAGGTGGTATGTGGACATGGCAAAATTAAATTACAAAGGTATTACTTGAATGAGTGACACTTGGGACTCTCTATCAAAGTAAATGCGTGACTTGGACATTTAAGAATTTACTTCCTCCTTACTATCTTAGGAGACACTCCTTGGATCCTGGCTTCCCAGGGCAGGCTTTATGTCTTCAGAGTGCCACTCCTGAGTGATTTGTGTTCTCCATCCAGTAAGCCGATGATGGCCAAGGCTAGAATAATGTCCCTGCACATGTCCATAGCAAAGCTGACTTCCCTAGAATCCTCACATTGCAATATAGTTCGACGATTATGGTGGTGATGATGGAAGTTAATGTTCTTCCTAAGACTGGACATTGACAAAAACTTGGAAATGTTCATACTAGAGGGAGATTTGAGAGGGAAATGTAAATTATCCAGTTAATGAGTTTTCCCCAGTATATATGCAAAAACTGCTTTCATCTTCAGGTCACCAGGTAAATCACGGACGCCTGGCAGTTTTATGTTCTCCCAAGTTCTGTGCAGAGGTGATTACTAAGAACTCTGGAGCAGGGTAGCTATTTGAGGAGTTTAGACAGCCATGAGGGCTGTGCAGAAGGCTAGGAGGACTTGTGTTTAATCTGGGAGGGAATTTGCTGACCACATCTCTCTTCTGAAGTTCAGCCTTTCTTCCTCCCTCAGGAGTCAAAATTACTTTAAATAATTTGTCTTGAAACTCAGCCTTCCTTTTTCTGTTTCCTCCCTGCTTTCTCCCTGCTTTCGCATGCATGTTCTCATTGTTAGTGAGTGAAAGCTGGTGAGACATAGGGCTTAAAATCCTCCAATTTCACTGTCATTATAAAAGTCAGGAATTTGCTAGATTAAGTAATAGCCTCCAGATAGAGCAAAAGTGCCTTTTGTTACATGGTATACTTTGTGCATTTTTTTTGTTTTTTAACCAGAGTCTTTCTCAAGGAAAGTAGACTCAGTCCCACTGACTTTCAGATGCCCTTGCTTTTCCCTATTTTTTTTTTTTTTTTTTTTTTTGCAGTACGCGGGCCTCTCACTGTTGTGGCCTCTCCCGTTACGGAGCACAGGCTCTGGACGCACAGGCTCAGCAGCCATGGCTCACGGGCCTAGCCGCTCCACGGCATGTGGGATCATCCTGGACCGGGGCACGAACCCGTGTCGCCTGCATCGGCAGGCGGACGCTCAACCACTGCGCCACCAGGGAAGCCCATTTTTCCCTATTTTATTTATTATGTAAAATCTTGGACATGAAGAGTGACAGTCATGTATAAAGTAATATTTGATTGGTAGCTGCTACTTGATGGCCTTCTGTATTGTTCTGTTTATATCTGCCTGGCTTTCCAGACCGTTCCACCTCAAACCGGTCTTCCAGAGTAATACTTAGTCCTGGGGTGTTTGGGAATGACAGAAGAAGCATTCTGATTTCTAAATGTCAGGCATATGAACTGTAGTTAACTCAGTCCTCTATTTCTGCAGTGGCTCTTATTTGTTTATTACTTTGTTTTCTTATTCTTTTATTTCTTTTCCTGGATGCGCTCATCACGTAACAAGCACTGGCCCTACAAGCGTAATTTAAAAAAAATACAACAGCTGTTTGACCACTGGGCCACATGCTGACCACCTTGCCTCAAATTCGTAAATTTGCTGGCAACGTGTAATAATTATTTTTATTGCCTCAAACAACAATTGCTACAGAATAAATATGACCAAAGGGAGCTGTCATCTGAGCACTTCTACATAACCATTCAAGCCGGGGTTCACGGTATGATGAGGTGCACCATCTCCTATGGCTGTTGTTAGTCTGGTAGACACTGATACTGCCCCCTGGAAACATGAGGGGCATCCAGTAAATTGGCTTATTTATTCATACGAACTTGGCAGGTGGAAGCCACTACCCTCACGTGCACTGTCATCCCCTGCTAACCACTGACACTGACACAAACTGTTGGGTCATTTCCTACAGTCAAGTGAGACAGTATAGCACATAGTGAGACTGCTTTGGTTGTGCCCCCAGGTGCCATTTGTGACATACTTATTTTGGGAGTTGAGTGGACCCGGTGAATGTCCCCCCTTTTCTCCACCCAAGTTCAGGACCAATTGAGAAGCAGAAACAGGAGATAGGCAGTTGGTTATGAAAGTATCACCTTTATTACTGATAAAACTATGCTGGGAGACATGGCTTAGAGATGGTCAAAAGGCTTGCCTAACATTCTTTCTAGCTAAACTTTCATTCCTAAATGTCAGGCCTCCTGGGAAATAGAGCTGGCCTTGCTAAGCTTGCACAAAGTGTGGAGACGTGAGCAGAAGTTGCACTTTTCTCCGGCCTGCAGACATCAGAAACACACAGTGAGGAGTGGCTGCCAGCTCAGCTCTTCTTCCCATGCTCCCCACTCACACAGGGAGTGCAGGGGCAGAGAGAACAGCAGTGCTACCCTGATGGAGACCTCTTACATATGGAAGCACAAATCCAGGGCAAAGGAGGCTCTCCACCATCCCAGACACTCACTGTGCGCTAGGGCCTGCGCTACGTGCTCCACCTCCGTGATCTCAAGCACCAGAGTTCCATAACGTAAGGCAGAAACTAAGGCTCGGCAAGGGTAGTCTCCCCAAGATCACACAGCTACAAAGTGTGAGCGCAATTCATCCTTCAGCCTGTCATCACACAGCCTGTGTGTGATGACCCCAGATCCTATGCTCGTAACCACTGCACTGGAAAGTCTCAGACATTTTACACTTAATAGCACTTCTCACCTTAGCTTGTACCTGGACACAGTGCCACATGTCTCTGATTCTTGGTTTCACTATCCGCTCAATGGAGAGAACAATCCTGACTTAGAAGAAAGAACTCTTATAAGGAATAGAGAGTAAAGGATGGCTGTAGACTACAGTTAGCTGGCACACACGTGGGTGCCCAAGGACTCCACATATGGAGGAAGGGTACACACTTTAGATGGGGGGAGTAGAGCGTACTCTTTGCAAAATGTTCTGTTATCTGAGAGCTGCCACAAGCTGGGTGAAGGAGGTTAGCCTTGTTTCACATAAAGTGGTAAACCGGGGCACTTGTGCTTCGGAGATTCATCTGTTTGTCCATAAAACACTTAATAAGGTGTCCACTCTGTACCAGGAGGCTTGGGGCTAAGTTAGGGGGATGCTTTGATGGGAGAGAGAATGCTCATGTGACCTGGGACGATGAGGCTCTGTACATAGCCATAAAAGGAAAGGTAGTTTAAAAGATTATAATGTCCTCTCAGCTATGGTAGATTCTTGACAGACCTGTTTTCAGCTAGCTTAATTCTCATTCTTCTCAAAAACACTGTCATTGCATTTGACTGCTAAAAGAAAAACATTCTTTTATTCTACTCACAACACCTCTGACACTAAATGGGTGGGTTTTTTCCCCCACACCAACCACTTTTCCAACTCTCCGGACACCAGCTGGGTGTCCTACAATTTAATTATGACCCTACCTACCTGGAGTTAGTGCAGACCCCACAGGTTGAGGGCTCAGTCCCATAAGACTGCCTCCCGCTTCGGATGCCAGTAGCAAGTCCCGGGTTGTCACCTGTGCTTCTGAACAACCAGCTATAGGTTGGGGTTTCCATAGCCCGCTCCTCAGTTTCAATAATTTGCTATAATAGCTTACAGAATTCAGGGAAACAGTTACTTACATTTGCCTGTTTAATATGAAGAATATAATAGAGGAAACAGGTGAGCATCCAGATGAAGAGATACATAGAATGTGGTCTGGAAGGGTCCTAAGCACAGGGGCTTCTGTTCGCCTGGAGCCGTGGTACACCACTCTCCAGGCACACGCACATTCACTATACACAAGCTCTTCGACTTTCCTACTTTAGGGGTTTTTTAAATGGAGGCTTCACTGCATAGGCATGATTGATTATTAACTCAATCTCCAGGTCCTCTCCCTCTTCCAGAGGACAGGGGTAGGGCTGAAAGTGCCAAGCATCAATCATGGCCTTGTCTTTTTAGTGACCAGTCCCCACACAGGACCCCACACAGGAGCCCACCAGGAGTTACCTCATTAGAACAGAAGATGCTCCAACACCTAGAAAATTCCAAAGGATTTAGGAGTTCTGTATAAGATACTCCTATTACCCTCATCACTCAGGAAATTACAAGAATTTAAGGAGCTCTGGTTCAGGGGCCAGTGGCAGAGACCAGCGCATCTTTCTTATTATGACACAGCCACCTTTAGCATCACCATAGTGATGGAATTCATTCATTCATTCTTTTGTTCAGTTACATGCTTAAAGGTGGCTATGGAGCCGTATGTTTATGTCTCAAGATTCTCCCTGATTGAGGCCAACTGGGAAAAAAATGAGTTCAGAATGACAGTGTTTTGGGGATGTTCTCACTCATTGAGTGGTTAGTGAGAATTCGCTTATTTACAATTATATTGTCTCCTTTCTATGCCAAATGCAAACATCTCTCAGCTGTATATGGAAAACCATCCTAAAGTGATTTATTTGTAGGTGATAAAAATACCCTGATAAAGCAGTGAAAGTGCTTGGGATATTTACATGGAACAGACCAAGGACCTGTGACTCATCCTGTTGGGAATGTTTTCTCAGTGGGGCCCGTGGAAGATAAACAAGGCTTTTCCTGGCTTTGTCATACCCTCTTGCTGTTCTCTATAGACAAAGTCACTGGATCTCTGTTGACTTTGAAAAGTCAAGTAAAATTCTACTTGTGAAATTAGAATAATAATTACTATCAGGTGAATCTTAAAAACTCACTAGGTTGTTCCCCTATTTCCAGTAGACTTTCTGACATTCAAGATTCTGTCATTTCCACAATATCTCTGCTTCAGCAAGGCTGTGCCCTTCACTGTATCCAAAGTGCCTTGCTTGATTCAAGCTCTGAGCTTCTGTTCAGGACAGGTGCATCGGTCCTGACTTGATTCATATCATGTCTTTTTTCTGGAATGTTCTTTTCTCCTTCCCTGCTCCCTGAAATACTAGTTATTCTGCAAAGATCAGCATGAGTCCCTCTTTGATAAAGGCTTCCCATAATTACACTGTCTCACATAGATATTCCTCATCTCCAAAGTCCCACAGTTCTTGTTACCTAACTTACATCATTTTATATTACTTAACTATTTGCTCTGTGTTTATTTTTCCTCCCAGCTAGATGGTAAGGCCATGTATAGGAGGTACTATTTCTTATGTGTCTTTTTTTAGAGCCCTTGGCTTTGTTGGAGCCCAGAACAATGCTCTGCTCATCAAAGATACTCAATAGTTACAGAATAAGTGCAGGAGTCCTCATTTGCTGAGATTCACTTAAGTCCTGAGCTCTTTTGGTGAGTCACACTGGGAAGGGTTTTTCAATGGATTGTCCTTTTCTTTCTAGCTTTTCTGCATGGTGGAGTGGAAAGAACATAAACTTTGGTGTCAGAGAATCCAACAGTTATTCATTAAATGCCCACAGCCAAGTTTTATTCAAAAGCCCTTAAACATCGGCTGCCTCATCCGCATTGTAGAGATAATACTTTTAAGAGTACAAGAAGTTACTTTTGTAGGGAAGCTGGCACAGTGTTTGGCACCGAGGAGATGCTTCTTCTTGCTACCCACTTGGACTCCACCCAGGCTGTACCTTCTCCTCTGCCTTTAATCAGGTAGTTCCCAAGTACTGGTTCTGTTCGGTGATATCCTGATTAATGATAGGTTTCTAAGGAAGCTCAGCTTGGTGCAAACAAACTGACAAAAACCTCCTCTAAATCTTGTGAAGCAGAGCTGTCTGGGTGTATTAGCATGAGCAAGGCCACCTCAGGATACAGCTATTTGTCCCATTCCAGTTGAAGAGGGAGCCATGTTGGCTCAGTAAAATGACCTAGTGTTCTAAATATATCTGGATCCACAGCCTCTTCTTTCTATGCTCTCCTTCCTCCTTCCCCTCCTCCACAACCAGAGATTCCTCCATGAGTTTGCCTCCACCCCACCACAAAAACTGTGAAGGATCTGATCCAATTAATGCTCTTTGATTAACTGATTGTACTTGAATGTGAATGGGTTTTAGCCAATGTGTTACCCCAAGCAGCAGTTATATTTTAAGCCTTTTCAGTTTATGATGGTATAAGAAACTTTGTCCCATGATAAGAGATCTCCCACATTAGCAAGCAGAGAGATTTTTTAGAATTCTTCAATCCCAATATGCCAGCTCCAAGGTTGACCTTGAACATAAACCAAAATTTAGCATTTTT
This sequence comes from Phocoena phocoena, assembly GCF_963924675.1. Classification (NCBI taxonomy): domain Eukaryota; kingdom Metazoa; phylum Chordata; class Mammalia; order Artiodactyla; family Phocoenidae; genus Phocoena; species Phocoena phocoena. The sequence goes on along the minus strand of NC_089219.1, from coordinate 133,400,208 downwards.
AAGGTGATAGGATATGTTTGTTCAGAAGAAGCATCTCTTCTTTCCCCATGGCTCTGTTCCCTCTTCTCCTGGGAAGAGTTGACCTGAGCTGGGTTCTGGAGCTTGTTCTGGTAGCTGGCGGGGACTAGACAGAGAAGTGAGTACTGGTACTGTAGGCCCCTTTCAGCCTCAGAGGGTTCTATTCCCTGCCATTGTACCCTGGAAGGCATGTCCTCCCTCCCCAGAGTGAGGTATCTTAACCTCATTCTAAATCCTATCCTTATCATTTTCTGTTGGAAGACCCACAGATGCACATTTTATGTTTTCCAATACACTAGATGCTATTTTAGTTAGCATTTCATTAGCAGACTCTCCACACTCTAAAAATCTTCTTAAATCCCAACAGGTAGAGTGGCATGGTAGGAAGAGTATTAGGCTGTGGGGCAGGAGATCCAGGTTTCCTTTGACTATACAGCCATCCTTGGTCCTCAGCATTCTCCAGGCCCAGCTCTGGGTGCCGGGCAACCGGAGACAGTTAACACCAACCCTGCGCCTTCACAGACAAGTGTTCCAGCTCTGCCTTGAGGTAACAGTGACCTTGGACAAGTGCATTTGCCTCTCTGGGTCATGTGCAGAATGATGGCGTTGGAGGAGGTGAATCTAAACGCCCATTCCAGCTATAGATTTTATGAATCCATGTGCAGCAGGCCTGCGTCTGAGAATTAATACTTCAAAGTGATATTTTCATACTGTAACAACCCTTCGTGTCTGACATCCTTGAACTTTTTTCTTTGTCTCTTACACTATTTCCGTCTTTGTTAATAATGTCTATGGCTGAGAAATAGCCTGTGATCAGGACCTCTGCTCTTCACTATGAGGTATTTGCTAGAATTAGAGGTAGCCTGTTCCCCTTGGTTTCTCCTTTCTGAATCATGTATCTCTCTTGATTCTTCCTCCTGTCTTCGCCAGCCCTTTGACTTGCATGTGTTATTAATACCTCTTTGTTTAGTTCCCATTAATATAATTGCTCAGCATTTGTGTTGTGCTATTTCCAATCACATCCCCGTAGACTTCTTCCTTACACTTTCCTGATTAGTTTTTTCTAGTTCAGTGGTTCTCAACCAGGGGTGATTTTTATCCCCCCTCCCCAAGGAACATTTGGCAATGTCTGGAGACATTCTGGATGCCACAGCTGAATGACGACTGCTACAGACATCTGGTGGTTACAGGCCAGAGACGCTGCTAAACATCCTCCAATATACAGGGCAACTTCTGCAACAAAGAATTGTGAGGTCCAAAATGTCAACAGTGCTGGCATTTAGAAACTCTCATATAACCATTTTTAATTCTGCAAGTGCAGGAACCAAATATGTCCATTTGCATGTGAATGGCATGCAGCATAGGACTACATAACAAGAAAGAGAGGAATTATTTATTATTGTTTGACTGAATAACCCCTGTGTTGGTAGACAGAGCCACTGTTACTGCAAATTTAGTCATGTTACAATTTTGTAATTCCATCCAGAAAGGGAGGCCTGCCTAAAACCACTGTTGGATATTCCGTATAATAACTTTGACATGTCTAAAGGCTGTTCTATTGAGATACTTAACCAAATGCATGAAGACTAAAGACCCTCAAGCAAGCCAGCTGAGATATGTTCAAAAGAGGACACTCCACCTGAGAATAGCCACAAGGACTGCAGCAGTGACTTCTGAGGCATGGGGTGCCTGCTGTGAGTGAAACAGTGAACAAAAACCCGGAGTGGGATGGGATTTAATTTGATGACAAATTTTAGCACAGTGTCAGGTCCTATTAATGGGCCACAGTGATACTTTATAAGAAGACAGGTCATTTAGTCTGGATTTGTTTTGCTTTCTTTTATAATTCTCAGGTTAGGATGGAAGACTGTCTATAAGCCTGTGGTAAAATATTCTAGAACCATGCTTGTAAAACTTTAACGTGCATATGAATCACCTGGAGATATTGTTAAAGTGCAGAGTATCTTTAAGTGCTTCTGGGGTGGGCACCAAGATGTCCCATTTCTAACAAGCTACAGTTATATATACTATACATATGGGCGCTGCTGGACCATGGGCACACTTGGAGTGACAAGGTTTTTCGAATGGTAAAGGCAGAAAGTACTTTGAAGGTTACTGAGTCCCACTGAACCTATATTTCACAAATGATGAAAGTGAGGCCTGGAGTCTTCAGGGCAGGCACTTACAGAGTGTAGTGACCAGATGTCTGTGCCCAGCCCACTTCCCACGCCTTCCCCACTCTGGCCTCACTGCTTAGTCTTTGGCAAATCACCTACTGTTGCTGGGTCTTGGATTTCTCTTCTTAGAAACAAGTGGGCTGCGGTCGCTGTGAATTCTGCTGTAGCTGAGATGTCATTTCCTCCAAGCCTCTGTCATTTGGATATTGATGGTCACCGCTGCTCATATCCTTTTTCCTATTGCCTCTTGCCTCTCGGGAATGAATCTGGGGGATGCAGGAAGCAGGGCTGGACGGGCAGAAGATTGATGATGGGCTACTGGCAGGATGAACAGGTGCCATTTTCATTTGGTGAGCATACCTCTTTGAGATGGGCTCTAACCTTGGTCGCAAATGAATCCTGGCACCCATCATGCTGGCTCGGCCACTACTGATGTGACGAGAGGCACAGAGCTTCATGTGAACTGGCACTTCTTGCTGCTGAGACCCAGGCAACATAGCGAAAGCAGCCTCTTGTGGCAGTAAGCACAGCTACCTGCCCCTCTGCATGCAGCAAAGGTTCTCTTAGGACGCCAGGGAAGGCGCTTCCATTAATATTGCATTGGAGGGTGGCGAGAGAAGGGAAGGAAGGAGAGGAAGGAGAGGAGACCTGCGCCTTCATTCACTTGAACCTCTTCATTATTCATCTCCTATAATGTCTTCCCTGGCATCTTGTTGCTTTTCAGGTCATTGTTAGAACTAACCACTATGGTTAGCTTTGGACATCCCTCTGGGAATTCCTAAGACATTTCTCACAACTCATTTGAAAATAATGATTCCATCTCTTCTCACAGGGTGGTCATTGTTGCTAAGGTTTCCTCTCCCTCCTGTATGCATTCTTGACACTTTTTCTTTTCATTCTATAGTAGCATCCAGTGAAGCCATTTTTAAAACTTGAGGGAAGAAAAATCAATATTTTAAGCAATAAAAATCCACTGTTTTTCACAGGATTTCTCTTGGAGGATTTCTGCAGACATCAGACCATAAATTCCCTTTGTGCCCCTTTGAAGTATTAAGGAGGGTAGCTCTTTTTATTCCGTTTTGAATAATAGTAAGACTGAAACATAGCAATTTCGTGTTGGCCTAAATTCAGTCCTTGGGTTGGTGGGGAGAGGACCCACATCAGGAACAGAAGCAGGTTATCTGGTTGGAATCTAGACACCCGGTAATTCTCAACTCCAGTGACGTTGCTCCCAGTAGTGAATTAGGCAGGACTTCAGGGGTGGGAGACCAGTGTTCTCTAACAAGATCAGAAGTGTAAGAGCTGATTAGACCCATGAGGTGGAACAGGAGTGGATAATGAGTGGTGCAGAGGTCAGAGAGGGGCAACTGCTTTCCCGGGCCCACGTTTCAGAAGCAAGAAGGCACTCAGTGAAATGAAAATGTAACCCATTTAGTGTTGATGAAATGACATTCTTATGTTTGCAATCCATTACTAATCTGAGGGTCTCAGTGCTCCTTGGAAGCATAGAGGCCAGCTACATACACGGACTGATGAATTTTGAAGGTGTTAGAGCAATAGATTGGAATTTGTGGATCCAGACATTGGTACCCTCATTTCTGCTACTCTTATCTGTAATCAATAAATGCTTTCAAGGCACATTCCCTGGGTGGCTACAGCGGGCTCAGCATAGGTACAGATGATTTTGTCCCTCTAGCATCTGGTGCATAGCAGGTCCTCAGAATAAGTGTTGAATAAATCAATATATGAATAAATTAGTGTATAAACTAAAGCAAGTGGACCTATTCCTTACCCTCACACAGCTTTCAGAAGTGTGTAGTCTGTAGAGAGTTGGTCACATTCTTGTGTCTCACTTTCCCCACCTCAAAAATAAAAATAAACTAGACCTTTACAGGGCTAACCTGTGAACTCGTCCATCTGGATAACTAGAAATGCTTACCTACAAATTACCGTTCGATATTTAAGTCTTTACATTAGCTGGACTGCAGATAGAATAATGGCTTTCATCTTTGTTCTGACGGTATTCAACGCGCAAGTAATGTTAATCACAAGAGATAGCCCTGTTCCTGTCCCACCATTATGCCTTGACCATCTCTATCCTTACTTTCCTGTCACCAGTTAGAGGGAAGAGAGAGGCAATGATGAGATATTTGGATCATTGGGCATTCATGCTTACACAGCACATGGATTTTGTCCCATGCATTCTGTTAGGTAGAGGAGAAATGTTTCAGTCTCAAAAAACAAACTAATATTTTTTGAGGTGACAGAATTTTGTGGACAGAGAAGAGCTTGGGCTTTGTATCCAGACAGACCCTGTTTTGAATTCTGTCTGTGGGTGATTGCTATCCAGTTACTTAACTTCTCTAAGCCTGGGTTTTCTTTGGACGGTGGGGAAGTTTCGAAACTGTAAACTGCCTAGCACATAATTGTTGATGAATAGCTCTTTTTCTTTTGATTATTACTTAGGTCAGTTACTGAGGTATCCGTGCAGATACCGCAGTTGGACAACTAAGGTGATGTACATGATTAAAAACAAGATTCAATAGGATGGGCACATGTGTTCCTGACTCTAGGATATGAGGGCCATGCTAAAAGTGATCTTTCAGAGTAGACTGTGTGATCAACTGTGCTTTATGAACTAACCTGAAATGATTCTTTTGCCGGAGAATCTGCCCCAAGCCAGGTGACACGTAGAGGGAGAATGCCAACACTGGAACATCTCCCTCATCTTTTTACCCCTTCTCACTCTGGGTATAAATATCCATTAACACCTACAATCCTACTTGGAATCTGTAGAAGCGAACATACGCGATTCCAGGTCTTACAATGAACAGCTTTGTTGGCATTGTAGCAGTTACACCTGTTAAACACAGGCAGTTTGCTCAGCAAGTGCTAGAACAGATACCAAGGCAGGGTACTGGGTGGTTTGCAGAGAGGAGTTACATTAGCTTTGTTTTTCCATCAGGGCCTTTGGAGTCCAGGGACCCAGCTGTACCCCAGCTTATACTTGGGCCTTGGTGAAATTCTTTTTTTTTGCGGTACGCGGGCCTCTCACTGTTGTGACCTCTTCCGTTGCGGAGCACAGGCTCCAGACGCGCAGGCTCAGCAGCCATGGCTCACGGGCCCAGCCGCTCTGCGGCATGTGGGATCTTCCCGGACGGGGGCACGAACCCGTGTCCCCTCCATCGGCAGGCAGACTCTCAACCACTGCGCCACCAGGGAAGCCCTGAAATTCTTGATTATTGCTTCCAGCCTCTTATTTTGAATATTTTGTTGAAAGTATGATCTTAATGAGGACCCGGTTCCCTGTTGCTTGTATACCTGCACTTTCCTTCTGATGAATGAGCTTAGGAGACTTTGGGGTCATCAGGAGGCATGTAGGGATTCAGCCCCAGAATCACAAAGCCATGTGAATAAAGCTGCAGGATGGGGGAAGCAGACTGTCACCATACTTCTTTGGTGACTTCATTTGCTCCTTGATCATCTCTCCTTGGTGATGATTAAATCCAAATGGAAGATAGTAATTTTTAGCTTGAAAGAAGTGAGTCTTCTTAGCCAAGGTAAGAATCATATTTCCTGCTCATGAGGGAAAGGAGCTGGATACTTTTACTTATCTTAATTTGTTTGCATGTTTTAAGAAATGCAATACTCTCCCTACCTCCCTCAATTATAAAGGTAACATATGTTCAGAGCATTTGTGTCAGAAAAAAACAGAAAAGCATATAGAAGAAAAATCGCTCGTAACCTCATCAACCAGGTAGCCCTGTTGACGTGGAGACATAGTTCCTTCTTTTTAAGCATAGTTTTTACCTACTTGAAATACTATTGTACACATAATTTAAAATCTTGGGTTTTCATGTGAAACTTTAAACAAATCCTATATTATCAAAGTCTAAAAATATTAACTTTATAAATTCTGAGAATGCAGTGGATGGATATAGATGGTTTACTATTAAATCCTCAGTGCCTAGCAAATAAATGTTTGTTGAATAAAATGAACGATGATATTCTAACCATGTGGATGTTCGGTTTTCTACTGAATGATATTCACATTTCCAATTTGTTTGCTTTTAAACATAATGCTGCAGTTAACGTGCTCGGTATAATAAAGTTCTTTTGTACTTCTAATGATTTTCTTCTGACGGTTTCCCAGAAGTGTAATTATACACTCGGTCAAAAGGATATGAGCATTCTTAAAGTTCTTGGAACATATTACCAAATTGCTTTCCAGAAAGGTTGCATTAATTTATCCTTCCACAAGAGGTATGTGAGAGGCACATTTCACTGTACCCGAGGCGGATAGCGAGTTAGCAGACACCAAGGACTACTCAGGCAGCTCCATCCATCTAAGAGGATGGACAGGAACAACTTCTGGTGAATTGAGGGGAAGGTGTTTTTAAATAGGATCTGAAGAGTGAAATGTGTCATGTACTTTTGACTAAAAAATCCAATAAGTGCAAAATGGGGCTCAGAGTAGAGAAAAAACATTAAAGGAAAACTGAAATACGTAGCTTTCTTCTGCTCAAGGGACCTAACTGCCAGGCCCTGCAAGTCTCAGAGAGGAGGCTCCATGCTAGGATCTAACAGTGACCTTGTCCGCCTTCACCACTCAGTGTCAAACACTTTAACATGGACCAGGCTCGTGCCAAACTCTGGGTGACACTAATCCCTGATTTAATTACCCTTGACAGTACGTGATGGGCCTTAATGAGCTAGGATCCCTAATGAGCTGCATCTTGGAGTTTTAGAGCACTACCTGAAGGGCGTGGCCCTCACCCAGGCTAACTCTGGCTCCCATCTCAGGGACCTCAATGCAAGTGACAGGGCAGCATCTGGTGACCTGCAGAGTAACGCTTCGAAGTGGGGAGGTGACACATAATATTTTCCTGGCCCTAAATCATTAGCAGGTAAGTACTGCAGGGACAGTTTTAAGAGTGTAGGCATTATGTGGGTGCATGCCATTTTCCCTGCCAAGCAGTCATCTTCCTGAGGACAAGGACCATTTTGCTTTCGTGCTGCTCATTACAAGTCTCCTTATTGACAGGGCTGGGTGGGAGGGTGTGCCTGCCGGTTACTCTGGAGGGATACCCTAACCTTATAACCAGGGTTACATAAACCGCCCTATCCAGCAAGATTTAGCCCTGGTCTTCTTTGTTAACCATGGCAAGATTACTATTTTGAAAAAGGAACTTCAATAAGAAGAAACATTAGAAAGGGAAACAGTCAAATGAATTCGAAAAAGTAGATGAGTTTGCAAAGTAAGGTTTAGCCATGAATGAGACTGTCTGTTCACAAGCTCTATGACCTCGGGACAAAGCAGCATAGATCCTTTCCAACAACCTGCTTCTTTGTCTGCTGGGATCCTCAGATCCTACAAAAGCTGCTCTTCAGTCTTATTTCTGCGTGTTTCATCTCCCTAACCTATTCGCCTGTCTTTAAACTGATTTTTAATTTGATGTCGAAGCTACAATTATCTCTTTCATTCACGTCTGGTCCCCAACATCCAGGATGTAAATTTCTCCCATGGAATTCAGACCAACTTGTTCTGTGAACTCAATGATTATACAGCCCTGGAAATTATACCCTCATCCCTTACACGTGCTTACTGGGATTTTTAGTATTTCCTGAAGCTTACTCATCATTTTCTTTCCCCAGTAAGATTAATCCTATCATCTGGTGAAATGAGGCATCTTCCTCTACTGGTCTTAAAGCCTGATAGTGGCACCATCTTTCCTTGGAGCTCGTTTTGCACTTTCGACAAACAGGGGCTGATTCGTCCTCTGTTTTTACACTCACACTTCTTTTTTGACTGTTTATCGTATTCCTGTTTCATGCTGATGGGAAATTCCAACCTTTATATTATATTCAGAACAGAGACAAGTGAGTGCTAGGTCCTAAGGTCGGTGGCTGATCCAGACTTTACTGCGTTGGGTTGCTAGTTCTACCCACTTCTCCAGTTTCTCTTCAATCAATTCTATAAAATTAAACAACTCTTTCCCTCAGTGCCCAAAAGGGCCCTTTTGATTCTTGTCTGATACCTAAAGAGTATAAACATACTGTTGAAATCACAGAGGAAAGAGAAGAGTCATTTTTTTACACGTTTCTTCTAGATTTTAATTTAGAGTTGCTTATAAGATCTTGTATTTTGTGCATACACGTACCAACTTCAAAAATAGCAGTGGTACTGTGAGTTCCCCAAACTAAGGAAAATAATGTTTTCCAATTTGCAGGCCTTTTAAAAGTAACTTATTTGACGTTTGAAAGCAATATATGATAATCTGAGGGCAAAAATTGAACTCTCTAATAATATTTGACTTTTAGAATTTTGATTCAATTAAGCAAACATTAAATGTAGTTTGCAGTTTTTGAATTTGGAAAGACCAGTCCCAGGCATAGAATTCCTACTGTGCATAATAAGAAACTTTGGGGTGAGTATAACTTAACAGATTCAAGAATCTCTGGAGGGGCTTGTACAAAGACGGAAATGGATGCTTTTTTGTTTTCTTTTTATATTGTACTTCCAAGTTATGACTCCTCTTCAGAATTGTATTATTTGCTCAAATTCATCTAATGGCAAAATACTACGTGAATAGCCTTAAATTTTTGTGTGGGGCTGCAACTAAGAAATGCTGAAGGCCCCTAAACCGTTTTTGCTGTTCAATTAAACGTTACATTTGTAGTATTATATTTTTTTATTAGAACTTGATGATTGCTTCACCAGGGCATTACGAGTTACTATTTGTAAAGAAATTGCATCTCTCTGGAATAAAGGTCATTTTCTGTTGGTGCATAAGTTGACGTGAAAAATTACAACTACAGCAAACATTTACGTTTTGGATCATATGCGTACGGGATGTGGTTGACCTGACAAACTGTTTAAATAAATCATCAAAATGGGCTCCATCCATCCACAGCTTTGAAAGAACTTGAGAGTGGAATTGTAAAACTGGGGGCCAGATATGTCAGATGGCTCCTGTGTGAGCAGCCTGATTTACTGGATTGCCTGGGTAACTGTCAGGGATGCCCCAGGGATATGCAGAAGGGGTCTCTGGGCCCTCACATTCCTTCTACTGCAAGAAAGAGGTGAAGTGATTATAAAGAGAGGGTCATTGAATGGATACAAAGTCATATCCAGAGTTGAAGGACAGTATGGTGGTTAGGATCTTGGGTTTCAGACCCAGATGCAGTGGGTCAGATGTGCCGAAGATGTTTGATTGTGGGGAAGGCATTGGGTATGGGCAGAATGGCAGAAAACACTATGACATGGGTGAAGAATAGGCTTAGATATCAGGGAGACGATAAATGGGTGTTTCTTGAAATGAAAAGCATTAACTGTGGGGTCTTCTAGAAAAAACCACTTCAAAATTTTAAACATTTTAATATTTAAAAATTCATTAATTTCTTTATTTGGCTGCGTTGGGTCTTCGTTGCTGCACACGGGCTTTCTCTGGTTTTGGCGAGCGGGGGCTACTCTTCTTTGTGGTGCGCGGGCTTCTCATTGTGGTGGCTTCTCTTGTTGCAAAGCATGGGCTCTAGGCACGCAGGCTTCAGTAGTTGTGGCACGTGGGCTCAGTAGTTGTGGCTCATGGGCTCTAGAGTGCAGGCTCAGTAGTTGTGGCGCACGGGCTTAGTTGCTCCGCGGCATGTGGGATCTTCCCGGACCAGGGCTTGAACCCGTGTCCCCTGCATTGGCAGGTGGATTCTTAACCACTGTGCCACCAGGGAAGTCCCCTACATTTTAATATTTTTATAGAAGGTACCGAGACCATAATGAAATTTGTTTAGTGTGCAATCGACATTAAAGCCTTCCACACATAGGAATGTCAAGCCAGTAGAAATACATTTCAGAATATCAGAGAAGATTTAGATGAGGGAATTGAAAGGTAACTTCCGTAAAAACTTAAAGCTTCTTTCTTTGCTGCCCACATAATTATGGCCTACCTGCACAAGGTTTGTCTGATGCTTCCAAGGATTGTTTACCCCTCTTGATGCCTTTGATGCTTGTTGTATATGCTATTTATTTGACATGGGGCATATGCTAGCTTTAAAATGTTATTTACCTTTTTTTGTATATATGTTGAACCTCCAATCACATTGTCTTTTTCCTTGTGCTATGGTATCATTAGAACCTATCACAAAGCCCAGAATCCACTAGATCCTTAATAAACCATTAGTGGTATTCTTGATGATTACCTTAGTTCAGACTCCCTAGAAAACAGGGCCTTAGGACCAAGTTCTAGAAAACAAGGCCTTAGGACCAAGTTCTGCTGCTTTATTTGCAAGGCAAGGACCACAAAAGTAAGGAGAAGGGGAATGAGAAAGGGAAGAATAAGAAGAGATGTGAGATGATGCATTACCATAATGGCTGCTGCTTCATGACACCAGCGAGAAGACATAGCAGGTCACTTGGCACACACTTTTGGCTCTGCCAAATGGGAAGTCTTTGGACACAGCTGTACCACACCCTGGAGCAGTCCATGGAAGGGAGGAAAGAGAGATTATTTATCTGCCTGGCTCCTTCCCATCTTCTGTTTTTCATTGGTCAAAGTCTGCACCAGAGGAGTTAACTCCCCTGTGCTTCTGAGTTGCATCAGCTGGCCCCTGCAGTGGCCACTCAGAAAGCCAGATCTCATACCCTGAAGTGTGCTGCCCCGTCTGAGCTGGAAGTTGCAAGAGATGCCAAGACTCAAGGGGTCCAGCGGCTTAGCCTGGTTGTATGTCCCTAGCCAAGGTGGAAGTCTGTCACTCCCAGGCAGTAACTGGTTGGTTCCAAACTGGTTTAGGTCAATTCATCTGCCACAAAGACAGCTGGGGTGGAGCAAGCAGCTGAGGGTCTCGGAGACAGGTGCGGCCAAGGGAGTCAGATGAAGTTAATAAGATATATCTGATAGGATGATGATGATGATGATAAAGAAACACCACCAGCAAGAAATGGAGACAAGAAAGCACCAGAAGAGATCAACAAGAATCAACCAACAAGTAGAAGCAATATTTAATGTAAGGATAGGTTCAACACCCTTCCATTTAGAAAGGTGAAAGACAAGAGAAGTTCTAATTATATAAACATAGATTTGTTCACAGCATCTTGGAATATGACAAATAAGGGGCATCCCTTGAAGCTTGAAGGAGAGACTTAATTTGGGAGAAATGAAAGGGGGTATTGTTATGACTTAATATAGCTGGTAGTAAACACATAGACTGTATTATCCTCAGAGGTGTTACTGTCAGAAAATACAAACTGGTTGAAGAATAATTTAGGTAAATTTATATTTTATGGAGCCATAATCGGCTACTAGGTGGAAATCAAGAGTGTTTAGGGTACTAGCCCTAACCTTTTGAGATTGAGATCACAAAAGACAGTAATGTCCTTTAATATATTTGGCGTCACTTTCAATGACTGAATCCTGGTCTCAGTGGATCATTGGTCTGAGCCAGTATAAAGTGTCTTACATATCTATTTTTATCACTAATATCCATAGTAATTTCAGGGACTTTTTGCCTTGGGGGAGAAGTGGAGGGTGCATCAGAGCTGTTGTCTTCAAATCTAGGTAAGCATCCTGCATCCCTGCAGAGGCACAATGTTCACTTTAAGGATTACTCTGCCTTTGTCAATACTCAGTCTTTTAAAAAAAAAAAAATTATTTATTTTTGGCTGCCTTGTGTCTTCATTGCTGTGCGTGGGCTTTCTCTAGTTGCGGCGAGTGGGGGCTTCTCTTCATTGCGGTGTGAGTGCTTCTCACTGCAGTGGCTTCTCTTGTTGCAGAGCACGGGCTCTAGGTGCATGGGCTTCAGTAGTTGTGGCACGTAGTCTCAGTAGTTGTGTCTCACGGGCTCTAGAGCGCAGGCTCAGTAGCTGTGGCGCACGGGCTTAGCTGCTCCGTGGCATGTGGGATCTTCCCAGACCAGGGCTCGAACCCGTGTCCCTTGCATTGGCAGGCAGATTCCTAACCACTGCGCCACCAGGGAAGTCCCCAATACTCAGTCTTTTAGCATTTAATTCTCCTCTACAAACCAGTGGGGAATTAAATGGGCAATCAATCCACTTGATCGTTGCATCGTCATCTGAAACACAAATATAATAAACTACATTAGTTTCCTCATACTCATCCTGAACTCTAGTTCTTTGCTTAAGTTAATCTCTGTACTTGGATTTTCTTCTCTCTCTGTTTATCCAAGTCCGTGCACTGAAAGGCTTAGGCCAATTCCCATTTCTCCATAAAACCTCTGACCGCTTCATTCCTCATGGCCTTTCACTGCTTTAAATCATATGACATTTATTATCTTTATCATAAATACTCAGCTTTAGGCTCTTCTGAATTGGTTGCTAATCACTTTGTACATAAATCCCCTTGCTCTAACTAGATTTTAAGCCCTTTTGAGAGCAGGAGTGAGGTCGCCTGGTACTCTCAGGTAGGCCCCACATGGAGCACAATGCCAGGCACTTAGTTGTTGCTTGGTGAACAGTTGCTGGGTAGCAGGTTGGCAGGTGAGAAGAGTGTGGGTGTGCTGCCATCCAGACAGACTCGGGACAGTGGGCAGCTCACTGTAGCTCCAGGTGAAAATGCTTCCTCATTGCTTTGGATAATGAAAGCAGTCCTTCATTTTCACTGAGAGTAATAAAAGTTACTGCCCCTTTCAGTGGTGCTAACTCACTCCCATTACTCCCCCTCCTCTATCAAAACATGCCAGTTTTGGGCTTCCCTGGTGGCGCAGTGGTTGAGTCTACCTGCCGATGCAAGTGACACGGGTTCGTGCCCCGGTCCGGGAAGATCCCACATGCGGCGGAGCGGCTGGGCCCGTGAGCCATGGCCGCTGAGCCTGCGCGTCCGGGGCCTGTGCTCTGCAACAAGAGGCCGCGATAGTGAGAGGCCCCGCGCATCGCGGTGAAGAGTGGCCCCCGCTTGCCACAATTAGAGAAAGCCCTCCCACAGAAACGAAGACCCAACACAGCAAAAAAAAAAAAAAGCCAGGGAATCCTAAAGACCTTCTAATTGATAATAAAGAGAACTTTTACCCGATTTAAAAAAAAGAATTTGCCTTCCCTACCTTTGTCCTCTCGTTCCTCTGGGCAGTGGCTTCTGTGGTAGCTGTTAGCAAAATGCTTCAGGCAATATACATCAGATAGAGAAATCCCTCATTACTACATTCCTCCCAAGCTCAAACCTGAGACAATACTACCGAGTTTAGCCAAAGCAACATCAAGCTCACACTCACACCTTCACCAAATCTGCGATGGGGTCTCGAGAGCCTTCATCTTTTCTCTTTTGGAGTGAATTTGGAGGGAGGGGATCCGTCTGCAATAGGAGGCAGAGGCAAGACTGAAGTGAGAATGACTTGAACAGTTTGGCCTGGAACATGCTATCGCACTTCTATCAGCCCCAGTTTCATTATCTCCCAGATGCTTCTTGTGAGGATGGAGTGAGATGAAACCACGTAAATGCAGGGCAAGTGAGGAGAGTTGGGGCTCCACTGGCAGGTTGAGCCTCCTACCCAGGATTCTGGCTACCTGCTTTAAGCTCATGAGTCCATCTGACAGGGAAAAGATGATGAACGATGCCCTGTGCTTCTTAGAAAGAGGACGGTGGTTTACTTGGAAGGAAGAGTCAAGCCCACCGTGGGAAGCAGCTCTTAAAGCCCTGAGATAACCAGATATGTGGCTGCAAGGCTTCCTTGAAAACGTCTTTATCGGAGAGAACAAAATTAAATGCCCTTAAATCAAACCTTTTACACAATGGACCTGTCCCTTCCTAGGCAAGATGGAAACAGACTCGCAACTCTGGGGCTTAATTCTCTTACTTCTCGTCTCCTCACTGATCAGCCACTGAGTTTGGTTTCCTGCCTGGGGTTAGCTCACAAGTGGATGCTGAGGCCTCCTGAAGGCTTGGCCATGCCAACTGCTTGCTGCACCACTGACCAAGATATAATCAGCTCACAGAGCCAGGGTGGGTAAGATGCAGCTTGAAATGGATAGCTGCTGTCGAGAAAGTCTGATGTCAAGAACCCTGAACTCTTAACACAAAGGAAGAAGTAGCCCATGGGCCACTGGGAGCCACTGGGTTGGGATGAGGAAGATGGGATAGGAATGTGAGGGTCTACCTTCCATGATCTGTGATCACCATCTTTGGGATGCTGGCTCAGGGTTGTGTATTTTGGAGCCTCTGTTGCCTATCTTGTCTGTAAAAAGGGAAAAATAGTACCTACCCTACTTCCTCTCTGGGGTTACAATTAGGAGCACATGTTCCAACATATATGCAAGAACTCAGTAAAGCACAAAAGGTGTTGGGCAGTTGCTGGATGGTAATTGTCATTAGTGGAAATGAAAGTCCAATAGTGATTATTATTTGGTCAGTTTTTCTCCTTTGTTGTAAATGAATGCTTTGAAAATTTTTGTGCACATTTGTGTTGGCGTTCCATATTTCCCACTGACTGTTGAAATGAAGCCGTGTCATGTACCGTGAGGGTTTGCTTAGGACCACTGACAATGCTTTCTATTCAGCATATACTGGTTTCCTTGACTCCCTCTATGAAACCTTGCAGAAGAATGTTTCTTCACTCCCAGCTGGTAACTGACCCTATGGTCAAGTCCAGTTGCGTGTGGTTATGTGTGGTTTTAAAATAAGTGAGGCAGAGACTACTGCACTGGGCATTCCCTGAGATGTTGAGAGGTGTCCTGGCCTTGAAGCTGGGGGCTAGCGCTCCAAGGAGTACTTCAGCCATGGTCATCCCTAGAAGGAAGAAGGGGGAGGGGGTCCAAAAGAGGCAATGCAGTTTAGTGTTTTGATTCTCACTATCTCATTGGATCTTCTGTCTCAGCCTTTCCCATAATTTATTGCAAGCAGCTTGAGAAGACCTTTTAGATCCTGGGCATTTCTGCCTCCTGTTCCTTGCAATAAGGAGGATAATTCCTGTCACCTCCCTTGCGGGAATGCAGTGAATCTGATGAGTTTGGTAATGTCTGGACAGAACGCTGGCCCCTGTGAAGTAAGGAGTGTAGGGTGGCCAAAAGCAAAAAAAAACAAACAAAAAACGAACAAAAAAAACCCCCAAGGGGTGACATAAGTGGTCAGATCACCAGGATGACGAGTGTGGCCCTAGCCTGACCAGCAGGCATCTGAGCTGAACGTGGGGTTGGGGGCTGGTGAGGGGTGGGATAGGCAGAGAGAGATGGGAGTGTTCCCACTTGACTCCTTGAAAGTCTTCTCTCTAGCACCCTTGACCTTGCAAGTTGAGGCTTGGCCCTGCTGCCACATTTTAGCACCAATCAAGTACTTCTGAGCTGCTGTTGGTACACTCTAGTGTCCCCGGATATTATGACTAAGTGGGTTGAAGCAAAGACAGCTCCATTCTCTGAGGTTCGCTTTGAGTGGCATCGCGCTCTGCCTCTTGAAGAATAGGCGAGACGTGGCTCCTGTCACTTCTGGTCCCCATCTCCCTCCTACTCCAAGCTTCTGGCTGTCCATATTAACTCACGGGGCCTTCTCTCAGTCCCTCTGTAACACAGAGCTTACCCTCACCACCTCCTCATTGCAGCTTGTTTTAAAACCACTTTGGCTCAAGGAGAATGGGATTTGGCCGATAACAGTAGGGTTCCCATCGATCTCTTTTTTAACCCAATAACCCCAAAGTGCTCCAGGTAGCAGCGGTACTTCTTTCCCTCAGCTTTTATGCCTCTGCTCGAGCCAAGAAATGAAACTGCTAGCTCTGTGCTAAGTGGGTCGAGAGGTCCTCTCGTTTGCTTGCATCTGCTTCAATCCTGTCGACAGTATCTGTGAGCTGTTCTGTTCCACCAAAAGGGAACCATTCCCGTTCTCCCCCAGCTTCAAACTTGACATGTTTAACCTCCCTCCCGGGTGAAATCTGGGTCCTCACCACAAAACCCAGACTCTGGAAAGGACATGCAGAATATACACCATAGCCTGTCTTTCCACCTAATGTCAAGGCCTCTCGGATGTGAAAGCTAATAGAAGCTTTGGAAGAGCTGGAGGAAGGGAAGGAGACGGAGGCGGAAACTCTAACTTTCACAGAGCATTTCTTTTCTGCTACGAGTAGTAAAATGCTGTCTCCCTGAATTTTCACCCCAAACCTCATAAAATGTCAGTGGGCAGGTGAGAAACTTGTGGCTCAGAGGAGATAGCATCTTGCCCACCATCACATGGCCATCCCACTGCACACCCAGGTCCATCTGACCTCAAGGGCCGTGTTTCTCCAAAATGCCCTTTTCCTGACTTCAGGGTCACCTGGGCTCATCCTTTCATTTCCCTGCTGAGCAAACAGGGTGGGTATCACCTTTTCAGGGTCACCGGCCTTTTTTTAAGGAGCATATATCTCTCGATCTTTTACCCGGTGTCCTTCCTATAAGGCACCTAGAACTCCCTTCATCTCTGAAGGATTATGAGGATGGCTGGTGGCCCTATCTCTGAGTCATGACTGAAATCTGAAGGTCCTCATAAAGCTCACATGTGGTTTACATAGCGTGTAAGGTCAACGCCGATGTCTGACACTGGCAAGGCTGCCCCTTACATGAAGAAGACAGCAGCAGCAGTGACAGTAATAAACTAAACCAAAACCAAACAAAACCATGATCACAGGACAGATTGGTGTTAGATCTGCTGAGCTCAGTTCAGAAGAGAGAGAGGGGTCCTTGCTAAGGATCCCTACCAGGAGGCAGGAGCCTGTGCCCGGGAACTGTCTTCATCCGGTACAGCTGGAACACATCATCCGGTCAGGTGGAAGCCCTCTTTCTCACGGCTGGACACTTCTAATGGATGGGCTTCTCCCATCGAATTCCTGCAGCTAAGAGGAAAGCTAAGGCAGACACCAACTTAGAAAAACTGAGAGGCAGAGCCTGTGTGAGTGAGATAAGAAGGGTGAAACTCGTTGTAGAAGGAAGTGCTGTATTTCTGCAATGGAGGGCCCTCCTGTGTCTGGGAGTCATGAATATTGCATCAAAACAGTAAGCTTATTTAAGAAAAGGAAAAAGAAACCCAGGAGCTGAGAGAATTAAATAACTCCTGGGAACTAGCCTTAGGAAGGTCTTTTCAGTTTGACTGTGGAAGTAAGTTTCTGTCAGGGTTTTTGCCTTGGATGTTTAGCTTTGTGTGAATCCCGATCAAGAAAACCCCTTTGGGATGCCTGACGGGGGGAGGAGAAAGCCCTTTGTGGAAAGATGGTGGGCGGGTGACTTCATAACCAGTGGGCCTCGAGGGCACTGTCAGGCTTCTCAATGCCTGGTTTCCATACCATCTTTATGTAAAATTTCCCAGTGTTTAAATTTCATCCGGGTAGTTGAGAATGTTTTAAGCTGATTGTTTGAATGTTTTAAGGTAATTGTTGCAACTCAGCATTTTAATACGTCGATTAAATATCAAGGCATCCCACAAACATACTTCTGGGCACTTTCCAGCACAAGATCAGAGATAGGAGCTCCACGGCTGCTCCATTTTCCAGCTCTGAGGCCATGTTGCTGCTTCTTCTGGTGTAAAGTAGAGCAAATAAACATCAGCAAAACATTACTGCTTTCTGGTGCCACATAGAACAGGGAGGAGGAGGTTGTTTCCTGGATGACTTAACAAGTTTTTGACCATGGCTCTCTAATGGATGCAACAAGGTACCTGGCTTCCGTGCGAGGGAAAGGGTTCTTTCAACAGTTCCCCGCCACATCTGCCCTATTAATTTCCCTGCTATTTTAGGACTGAGGGGTAGCTTCTGCTTGATGATAGATAACAAGAAGATGCAGGTTGTTAATGCACATACTTGGGGGAGTTCTTTGTGATGCTGAGAATGAGGCAAAGTGGAAGGAGGAGCAAGAATAACAACGAAAGGCAGAAGGAAAGGTAAAGGAAGCACAGAGGCATTAAAAATAGTCCGGAGCTAAACCTGCATTGTTCTGTGTGGGCAAGGCCATTCCAGGAGTGTATGGAGTTATAGGAGAACTGGCTCCCAGAACTCAGCTGGTTTCACCTTTCAAGTTGTTCAAATGAGTAGAAGGTTTGGGAGAAAATAAGGAGAGAAGGAGGGGGAACCAAAATACCCTTTGCATTTCTGCAGCTTCATTTGAGTTGAGAAGGACTCTTTAGCCAGAGCCTCCAACCCGAACCTTGTTTCCATGGCAACCCACTTGCAGCCTGCAAAGCTACGACAGCCCACTCTGGAGCTAGTGTTGCCGAACCAGAAAATGGAATGGGAGAAGTTTGGTTTCCTGGATTATTAACATTAAATATATTCACATAGAGGTATGTAGGAATCTGTATTCAGTAGTGAATGCCGCCTTTCTTCCTTGACCTGAAACATGAATTCTTTGCATTTATTTAGCATTTACTAGGCACCAGCACTGGGTAGGTTCTGGGGATAATGTGGTGAATAAGAAATAGCCTTTGACATTGATGAGGCTACCATCCCAGGAGATCTGTGGCATTCAGCATTTACGTTCTGGGTGTTGCTCCAGCGCAGAAGAGGGCATAACTAACTTTGATAGGGGTTAGGAAGGCTTCCCAGTGATAATGACAGTCAAGAGCTGACAAAGAAGTGAGGAGGAGTTTTCCAGGTGGAGAATGAGAAGAAGGGAATTCCTGTGGGAATAATATCTATTAAGTAGGAAATAAAGCAAATTATGATTTTGTTTCTTGACAGGTCTTTGAGACACCCCCACCCCCCATCCTCCATTAGATTCTGCCCACCAGCTAGCTGTTGGGTTCTGGCTACAGCATTACTACTTTGGGTTGATTTAAAGCCTGTGGGCTGACAGAATTTCCCAGTCTTTCATGGGGCTCACTCATGCACTTGCTTTAAGGGAAAAATGCATTTCTAGCATTATGTAGAAAGATAATACTGGTAAACCAAATGACATGAGGGGCGTAGAGGGTGGTTAGGGCTGATTTTTAAAGACAGCTTATAATGATCTATTTGAAAACTCTTTTGTTTGGAGATTAGAATACTTTCTCCCTAAGACATCCCACCATTAGTTTGACTCTTTGCGTAGTGACTTTTTTAAAGAGAGACATACCTGTTCTGAACTACTTTAGTGGTCTTTAACTAGCTGGTTTCTTTATGCTCCTAGAGATATACTAATTTGCATACTGACACCAAGAATATAAATATAAATTACTTCTCTCAGAGCGCTGGAGAACAAGGCTCACCTCAGTAATATTCCACAGAGCCCCCGTAGGATCAGTGCCAGTCATCCTGTGAGCACTCTGTGCATATTAATTGGTGATAATTGAAAAATAACACCCATCATCCTTAAAGAAGAAAATCACCTCAACTGATGGCACTTTTATCCAAAGACTATTTTATTACCTAGATTCACTAAATAATCAGATTGTCATTATCACACGCAATATTACCACACTACTAATATATATTTAGTCTTGTATTCATTCATTCAACAGCTATGTTCAACACAATGTGGTGGGGATATAAATAGGAAAAATAACAAGTTCTATTCTGAAGAATCTTACAATTTACTGTGTTTATGGAAGGGAGGGTGGAGATGTATAAATAAATGTAATACAGAACAAAATGAAGTAGTTGCTGGGTATGTATATGTGTGTATATATATGTGTGTGTATAATTATATATATATATATATATATATATATATAGAGAGAGAGAGAGAGAGAGAGAGAGAGAGAGAGATCTAGCTCTGTGCCTCACAACACGTTTTGTAAGTGTAAAATGATTGATAGGATAAATAAACATACTGTAAATGTTCATAAAATAAATGATTCATTTTAATGGGTGTCCACGGCTTTCAGGACAGAAAGGCTTTATAGAGAAAATAACATCTATGTAGAATTTCAAAGAATGAGGGCTATTTTGTAGGTATGGAGGAGAAGGGCAATCTAGGCTGAGGAAACAGCCTGGGCAAAGGCTGGGAGGTGGGCTGTGATGGGTGTGCCTGGGAAACGGTGAATGGTCCAGTGAGGAGGGATACAGTGTGAGACACCTGGAAATCAGGCGCTTGGCTTTGGAGAACCTTGAACACCATCATGCCTCAAAGTTTGGATTTCCTTTTTATGGTGGGGGGTGGAGTAGCCAGTGAAGATGTTTGAGGAGGGAATTGATGCTCTATGCTTATTGCTTGTTGTCTGTGTGCTCTCAGTAGAACACAGCCTCCACCAGGTGAGGCTTGTTGTCTACTTTGTTCACTCATACACCCCACGGGCTAACCCAGGCCTGGCACACAGCAGATCTTCAGGAGATAGCTGGTGAATGGGATTCTACCAGGGCTTTAAGAATTTGTTTCTGGGCATGATGAAAACGTTAGGAAACGGGAAGGATTTCAGGAAGGAGATGCAAGGTAGAAAGCTTTTCCAGAAGCTCAAATGAACACCTACGAGACTGAAGCTGAGAGTGACATGAGAAAGGACAACAACTGTGAATGGGGAGCTGAGGAAAGCACCAGAGAAGTTGGTCACTGAGCGAATGTGAGGGTGCGGGTCAAATATGTCCCCTGTATGATTAAAAATAAACAGCTGGCTAAGACTGCCATTAACCAAGACTGAGAACTCCGAGGGAGGAGTTGCCCCCAAGTTGAGGGTGGGGAGAAGCTGAGAAGAGAAAGACAATGGCTTTGCTTTTGGAAAAGTTGAATTTGAGGTGCACTTGGGAAATTCATGTGGACACTCAAAGGGACAGTTGGGGAGTGGAGCTCAGTTTGGGACAGGAGGACTGGAGTGAAGGATGTGGGAGTCATTAGGATAAAGGTAACAATGAAAATGCAGACAGTAGGGGCCCTGGGTCTCTGGGGAGGGCATGGAGAGCAAGACTGACAAGGATGGGACACAGAATCTGAGGAAGGCTTGTTTTGCAGAGGTAGGAAATTCAAAAGCTTGAGAATTGGGAAGTCAGGACTAAATTAGGAAAATAGAGAGTCAAAGAAGTCAGGAGAGTGTTTTCTGATTGAGAATGTGACCAAATAACTGAGTCTGGTCGAAAATGATGCAGGGTGAAGACTGTAAGAGCCCACTGGGTTAGATAGTCAAGAGCTACTAGTCATGTCAGTAGAATGATGGAGGTGAAACATTACAGAAAGATGAAAATGTTGGCTGACAAAATGGAGCACAAATGCAGAGTGCTTCTTTATGAAATTTGGCAGTGAATGAAAATAAGGAGGAGGGTTTGGCTTCAGAGGAAATTAGAGTCGAGGAAAGACATTTTTTTATGAAGGAAAGTGAGCTCACGAAGAGGGAAGCTTTTACGTAACAACTTAACAATAAACTCTTAGTTGTTTCTATAATATAGGAAAAGTGTTTTGATTTTGAGAAAAGTAGCATAAGACACCTTTCATCTACACGTAAAATACGGTCATGTATCTGAGCACAGTTTTAATGTGATAATGTCAAGCACGATACATAAAGATGATGTTTAGTCTTACTAATAATGATCAACTTATCAGTCTCAAATTTTATCTATGGAAAGAGGGCTTCTTTCTGTAAATGCTGTGAGGTTGAAGAGATGGTGACATCGTGGTCTGTCGGTCCCTGTCTCACCATTGCCTGGTGATGGCTGCATAGTTCCAAGGAGGAAAATCAGGTCAGACAGAGTGAGAACTTGGTAGTCCTAGATTTGGGTTTCACCGAAGCGTTAGGAGTTCTAGGTGTTGAGGTAATTTGGAAGGTCATTGGATCTTTCACCTTGTCCTCCAGAAGATTTCCATGAAAAGTATTTCAGAATTATAACGTCCTGCCCAATGTTAATGTACCTGGGACCTACAGTAGTAGTGGTATTAGTTTATATGGGAAAGGAGCTCATGGAATTTTATGTGATTTGCTTTGTTTTGACCAGGTAGAGAGTAGAGTTAGCATAGAAACAAATGGAAAAACATTTCCCCCTTTTTTTCTTAACCAAATAATATAGCCAAATAGAAGCAAGTAAATTTTTTTATCCCTTTCCTGAAAGTTGAAGATTTTATCTTGTCCTGTGTCTTCAGAGTAATAGGAAAGAACTACTGTTATAGAAACATGACGTTGGCTGAAATGTGAGCGGGAAGGATTCTACACATTTCAAGGCCCTCTTCATACCAGAATCTCACAACCACCATGATTAGATTAACCTGGGTATCTGGATAGATCATTGAATCAGAATCTCACAACCACCATGATTAGATTAACCTGGGTATCTGGAGATATCATTGAATGGAAAACCACACTGGCAATACAAAAATGCTTAGTTTTTTGCTTTTTTTTTTTTTCAAAAAAACAATCTTTCAAAAACAGGACTAAAAGACAACTGCACATAAATGACGAAAGCGACATTGATGCAAGTGCACTGAGAAATAGAAGTGGACAAAATATCTGAGTGGGGGAGTGGTTGAATAAACTGTGCCTCTCTGAATTCATCACGTGCAGTATTTAGCATATTCAGAAACATGGAGGAAACACAATTACGATGTTCCACGGAAAATCCAGGACACAAATCCCTGTGTAGTAGTATGACACAAGTTTTATAAAATTAAATGCTGCACATATAGATATATTGGCACAGAAAAAGGCCTGAAGGAATATTATACCCCAGAAATGTTATTGATAGTTATCTGTGGTGATAGGATTAAGAATAATAATTATTTTGCTCTTTATATTTTAGGTACTTACCAAGTTTTATATAATGAGGTTACTTTATTTTTATAATTATAAAAATTGTTTATACCTGAACTTCAATCTCACAAAAGTGTAACTGCACATGTGTTTCCCATATGTGTCTTTCCATTTCATTTTCACCAGGATAGGGTCTGGATTTGGGGGGCCTAAATTTATAACCCCTGTGGCCTTGTGTTTATATATATGTATATATATATATATATTTTTTTTTTTTTTTTTTTTTTTCTTGCGGTACATGGGCCTCTCACTGTTGTGGCCTCTCCCGTTGCGGAGCACAGGCTCCAGGCACGCAGGCTCAGCGGCCATGGCTCACGGGCCCAGCCGCTCTGCGGCATGTGGGAATCTTCCCGGACCGGGGCACGAACCCGTGTCCCTTGCATCAGCAGGCGGACTCTCAACCACTGCGCCACCAGGGAAGCCCCTTGTGTTTATATTCAAACCTCAGTATGAATCAGAACAGGCTCTGTTTAGACTCTGGACTGGAGCAAATCAGAACTGACGTGTTTACCAGATATTTCCCTGTGGGTGAAATGGGTGGGCATCAAGATTGGGGAGATGCTGGTGTTACCCCTGGTCTGTTGGGCATGGAAGGGGCTGCCATGCCTCCTCCTCTCCCTCATCTCTCCCCTCCTGTGCCCTTACTCTTATTCCTCCATCTCCTCCCCTTCCTCCTCTCCCTCCTCCTTTCCATTCTCCCTCTCCTCCACCTCTTTTCACGGGCTCTGCTTCTCAGCTGGCCAAGTGCTCCATTGCTGTGTTTGAACCACATGCACTGGAGGATAAAGAGCTGGCTCAGGAAAAGTTCATGGACATCATTTATAAAATGCACCAGGAACCAGAAGAAAGGCAAAAACAAGCATTTTGACTGTGGCCAACCAAATCAGGCCATTTAAAAACTTGATTTAAAAAATGTATGCTTGGGCTTCCCTGGTGGCACAGTGGTTGAGAGTCCGCCTGCCAATGCAGGCGACACGGGTTCGTGCCCCGGTCCGGGAAGATCCCACATGCCGCGGAGCGGCTGGGCCCGTGAGCCGTGACCACTGAGCCTGTGCGTCTGGAGCCTGTGCTCTGCATCGGGAGAGGCCACAACAGTGAAAGGCCCGCATACCGCAAAAAAAAAAAAAAAAAAAAAAAAAAAAAAAAGTATGCTTGTGGTAATGAAACTGTTGTGCATCTGTTTTTTTTTTACATTTATTTATTTATTTATTTTTGGCTGCGTTGGGTCTTCGTTGCTGCACACGGGCTTTCTCTAGTTGCAGTGAGCGGGGGCCACTGTCCTTGCGGCGCACAGGCTTACTCATTGTGGTGGCTTCTCTTGTTGTAGAGCACGGGCTCTAGCTGTGCGGGCTTCAGTAGTTGTGGCACACAGGCTCAGTAGTTGTGGCACGTGGCCTCTAGAGCGCAGGCTCAGTAGTTGTGGCGCCTGGGCTTAGTTGCTCCGTGGCATGTGGGATCTTCCCAGACCAGGGCTCAAACCCGTGTACCCTGCACTGGCAGGTGGATTCTTAACCACTTCGCCACTAGGGAAGCCCACGCATCTTGACTGTGGTGGTGTATATGTGAAACTACACGTGATAAAACTGCATGGGATAAACACACACATACACACACACATGAGTATAAAACAGGAATTCTGAATAAGATCAATGCTTTGTATCAGTGTCAATATCCTGACTGTGATACTGTACTATAGTTTTGCAAGATGTTACCATTGGGGGAAACTGAATAAAGGACATGTGCTATCTCTCTGTATTATTTCTTACAACAGCATGTCATGCTATAGTTATCTCAAAATAAAAAGTTCAATTAAAAAATAAAAAGTATGTGTTAGCCATTCATGTATTGTAAGAGCCATTGTCCACATGGCTCAAGATTCTGCTCTGATAGTAAGAACAAAGGGTTTTAAACAAATATCCATTACAAAATTATTATGCATTAGGCACTATGCTAACTAAGCACTTTGCATTGTCTTTTAAGAAGTTCATCAACCTTATGATGGGTATTATTGTCCTTACGTGACATATAAGGAAACTGAGGCTCAAAACATTAAGTAACTTGCCATACTTTCCCAGCTAGTAATTGCAAACTAAGGAACCAACCCAGGTGGTCTGGCTCCAAAGCATACACACTTAATCCCTAAGCTATACTCCCTTTGTGTTCTATCAGGTAAAATGTTTGCTTTGAATGATATTTAACTCAGGTAGGTAGGGGGTGTCTTGTCTTTTCCCAGACATCATTTCTTGGCATCGATCCTTTGGGGCTGTTCCCTAAGAGTTTATCTAAATACTTACTACACTTATTTATATGACCAATTTTACTATCTCTAGTTTACTATATCAATTTTACTATCAAGTTTATTCCCTACTATGTAGAGAGTTATGTGTTTTTAAATTGAACTCGCTCTCTTAGGTTTCTTTGAGAAACTCCCCGCTCCCTTTCCACCCACTAAATAATTGTGGAGATGAGGTGGGGCTTGTCTATACACTCTGCCAATGCAGGGTATGCGATGGAATATGGATGAACCCTGTAGCCTGAACTAGGAGCGTGCGGCTAGGTTGTAGGGTCTGAAAACTGGTATCAGGGCAGAGCTCAGATTCTGGAACAAGGGTGGTGGTTGAGCACATGTGAATGAGAGCAAAGAAGTGAGTTTAAACCAGGTAGGTGCATGGGAAGTGGGGAGACAGAGAAAATAAAGACACACACAAGGCTAGCTCCAGAACTGGCACGTTCAAAGGAAACAAGATGGTAGCAGAGGAAGGTATGGAAGAGAACAAATCCAAGGTCAAGAGGATGACAGGGGAAACTTTCTTTCCAGCTGGAATTGTCGTGTATGCTTCCCACGGGAAACAACCAGTTTCAGAACATGAATGGCAACACGCGTCACCCAGCTGGCCCTGGCTCTCTTAAGACTTTACTCACTGAACCTTGAATGTCCTAATATTATACGTGATCTTCTTTAGTTCTGGGGAGAAAATGGCCTCTTTTGTGCCCCATGGAAGCTGGAAACAACCCTAGGTGTTGACGGGCTGGTTTGGAGCAAGCGCAGTGGTTATGACTTTTTTTCTCCTATGGCGAACTGACTGCCGCACGCCACTCAAAGCCTGAACTTGTGATAAAGAGGCAGTTTCCAAGCCATTGCTGGGAAGAGGCTGCGTGTGTGCAGAGAAGGCTGGAGAGAGGGGAGGGCTGCAGGCTTCTTGCGTGTCTCTTTTCATGGGATGCTTTTATGGGCTTGGGAAAGAATTGGTTGGTTAGTTAAAGTTAGCTCTACAAAGATTGCCTTAGAAAGGAAATGAAAGAGAACCTTCATAACCAGTCACAGGGGAGAGAGGTCATTGCAGAGAGGAGCAGGAGATGATGTAGGGAAAAAAATTAATGAGACAAGCACTAGGCATGATAACAGACTGACTTGAAAAGGGGAAAAGAGAAAAGGATTCTGGGCTGCCCCGGGACTGTCTAAGCTGCATCTAAAGTAGAGATAAAAGGTAACTCACCTATCTTATTAGAATAGGGGGATGTCTGCACCTTATGCTTTTCTTCTCCACCCCCCTTCCCAGGCTAAATCTCCAACCCAAGGGCATTAGGGATGTGAGATGAAGAGAATAGAGATGTCTGTTTGGCAGGAAGCAGAATCCACTCATTGTGGCAATATTGACTGAGCGCAGTTTGAAGCCATTTTGCGCATTGGACCTTATTACCCGCGTCTGCCTTTGAGTCAGTGTCCCTAGTCTGGTTATCACCTAGGTGGCACCCACCCCTGCCGGACACAGGTGAATGCAAAGTGTCCTCAAGGAACTCTTTCCTGGTGAGCAGGGCCTCAGCTGGCCTGCAGAGGAGGCGTGGCGGGTAGAGGCGAGCAGTTCTGGAAACAGCTGGTGTGTGTGTGTCATCAACAGAGTCCCTCTTCCTTTGATGTGAAAGATTACCTACACAAAAGCCACTGTCAGCTGCAAAAACATGGTAATAAGTATTTTTTTTCCTGATGAAATAAAGCAATTACCGCAGACTAGGCAACACCTAAGGGACCCCAGTGGTAACCAGAGCAATTTGCTGTGAAGTTGGTTTTCACTAAAATAGAGAACATTTCATGGAAGTAGCCTTGATGCCTGACTGCAGACATGGAGGAGGGTCGTCGCTTGCCACTGGGCTCCTATAAGGGAGGGAGAGGGGGGACAGGGGAACAGGAGTGGAATGTAAAGCAGAGCAGAGGAACACAGTAAACGGCTGCAAAACAACTTTGTACCAAACACCTCCAAGTGGCCAGCCCCACCACTGGTTGAGGGCTGTACCCACTATGGATGTGGGCCTGTCACATGGTATCCTGCTCACTTGAGAACTGCCCCAGCCACAGGAGACGTAGCAAAATTCTCCCTGACAAATGGAACGGCTTATGCTTTGTGGAATCCTTCCTTTGCCGAGCCATTGACCAGATGTTTGTAGAACTGAGGTGAGGGCTTGGGGTGATACACGTGGGGAACGCTTAACCTCTCATCCCAGTCTTTTATGTGCTCCCACTCTCTATCTTAGCATCTGTAGCAGAGAAGATCACCATCCCATCACTTAGAGCACTGACAGAATACTTTAGAAAGCACAGTTTCACTGAGGCCATCTAGCAGAAGAGTGCCCTGTTTGGGGATACACTTGTAGAGATTGTTTTGTAAATACCTCATCATTTCTACCCTTAAGAGTGGTGGCAGACCAGCATCATCAGCATCAACTGGGGGCCTTTCAGAAATGCAGATTCTAAGGCTCCAGTGAACTAAACATGCGGCTTAACAAGCTGCTGGGGGGTTGCTATGCGCACTGAAGACTAAGAAGCACTGCCTTAGCTGTCTTCAGTGCTGTTTCTCTCCATGGCTTTATGGTGGAGCAAGCCTGGTCTAGGGACTTAGCCCTATATCCAAACCTTAGCTCCTTTACTTAATGACATTGACCAATGACATTGACCATTGACCGTTATATCTCTCCAGTATAAAATCATGCCAGGGTGGTTGTGAGAATTCAGTGAACTAATTCATATCAAGTGGCTTGCAATGAAAATGAATTAACAAACAGTCTTCCTACTACCAAGTCTTCTTGTTAAAGAACCTTTGAGTGAAATACCCTGCCCCCTGTTCCTAAAAAGCTAGCTTTTATAGCAACTGGTGTTTTCAAGTGTTATAGGAGGGTTACATAGAATTTCACTTTGCTTGATCGATCTTATTGCTCTCAAACTTAGCCAGGCTTTCACAGCAATCTTCTTCTAAATCATGTCTACTTATAATTAAAGACAAGATACTGGCTTATTTTCTGGTCTGTTGAGCCCATATTGGAAGCAATCTGGAATCAGAGGACCTTTCACATTTCCTTTTCTCTAAAACGGACAGTGGTATACCTGCTTGGGCTTTGGGCTGTGACAGTCTTGGGTCCAGACTGTAGTTCTGCCATTCACTAAAGTACGACTTGGAGGAGTTATCTACTCTCTGTGAACTTATGTATAATCGAACATGGATCTAAAAAATCCTATTTAATAGGGTCATTGTAAAGAGTAAGTGAGACACAAGAGGGAAGAGATATGGGAACATATGTATATGTATAACTGATTCACTTCGTTATAAAGCAGAAACGAACACACGATTGTAAAGCAATTATACTCCAATAAAGGTGTAAAAAAAAAAAAGAGTAAGTGAGAATCTATATGCATTGAAAGCACAGAACCTTATGCATAGTAGGTGCTCATGCATATTTATCTCCTCCTGCTTTGTATCTAGAAATAACTCTAACCATTTCTGGGGTGTGGTGATCAAAACTAATATTTACTCTAGAACATCACTGGAAAAGGAAGGTTTGCCTGTCAGGGACACCTGCATAATTTTTGACCCTCTATTACTCACTGGCCATTTCAGAATCAGAGTTAATGTTATGTTAGACACTCCAGCCAAAAGGGTATAATGATTTGGTCTTATGACTCGTTTTAATAAATTAACCTTGAAACGTTACATATTTTTACACTTAGGAACTCATTCTAACTTAGTCCTCGTTTGATTTTTATAACTTATTTTAAAGTTCTCTTTGTACGTTAACTTTCCTCCATAAGTCTTGTGATGGCCTTTGGCCAAAAGAAATAAAATTATGACCTAGTAACACGTGTTACAATATGTGGTTCAAATTACCTACCAACTTTGAGTTCTCAAAATACTAGACTTCAATGAGAAAGAATCAAATATTAATGTGTTTTATAGGTAGATAAATAAGGGAGGGAAAGGATGGAGAAGGGAGGGCAAATAACAAGTGGGTGATAATAAGTAGTGTAAGAGGAAAATATTCACAAGTATAATTAAAGATAAAAGATGCCTTCAGCTGAGCTTTTCAAGGAAGTGGAAAAATCAGTGAGTCTGAGAAACTTGGCCAGGCTATCTAATTTAATAGTTTTGAAATTGGAAAGATGAAAGCTCTTATACCAAAAGTGGTAAAACAGTGGGGAGAATCATATAATATTATGAAACGAAGGAACCATGAGAGTTCAAGTCTGTTTTCTTATCTTGAGTCATGCCTACACTTAGTGCCAGACAGATGAGAACCCATTTCTGCTTTTTAAACAATGTTAGAGGAAGATATTTTATGGTCTCTTAATTCCAATTAGCATTCCAGAATTTTGAAAGTTTTAAACAATTTCCAGTCACAGAGAGCTTTTCCTGAAATCTAACCTAAGTCTCACATTTCTTGCTCAACAGTGATTTTTATAGACAGTTTACTGCTAAGCACTGGCGTTTGAAAATGCCATCCTAGAGCATTTTCACATCCAAAGCAGTGAAGTTGTCCCTTGGGATAGTGTATGTGTGCATGTGTGTGTATGTGAAACACAATTTACCTCCTTTAAAACCACTTTGAGGGTTTTATCAGGTGTGTCTCAAACATCTTCTAACAATGTGTCACAAATGTAACATTGGTGATTTTATACACACTTTCCTACTAAGTATTTATATTCCTCTACTATTTCCTGAACAAATGAGTTTCTTAGATTACCTATTTTCTGCAAGCTTCAAGTAGATACTTTTAAATGTAGCATACTGTATTTGAAAAATCAATATTCATAATTTAAAGAATTTCACTTAGGTCTGTTCTCAATCTTAGTTTTCACCAAACTGATGAGGCCTGACATCCTCTGTCTGTCTATTCCAGATGTTCTTTGGGGTCAAATAACCCCACGCTCTGTTGAATTTCTTCCCATTTTCCGTATGCTGTTCTGTCTCCTTTTCTTGCTTATCTTCCCCTACCTCACCTCAAAATCACAGTTCTTCAGGACTCAGCCTTAGACCTTCTGCCTGTTCTCCAGAGGTGATCTCATTTATTCTCTTGGTTTCCATTGCTACCTAAATGCCTACAACTGCTAATCTATTCCTCCAGTCCAGATGGTCTTCTGAACTCAAAAGCCGTATGTATAGTATTTGTAAGGCACTAAAAGTTAACATGCCCCAAACTGGATTCCCCATTTCTCCCTTTACCTTCCATCCCTCTTCCTTCTGTTTTCCCCACCCCAATAAATGGCACTGCCCATTATTTACAATAGCCAAAAGGTGGAGAGGACCCAAGTTCCCATCAAGAGATAAATGGATAAATAAAATGTGCCATGTACATGTAATGGAATATTATTTAGCCTAAAAAAGAAGGAAATTCTGACACGTGCTACAACATGGATACCCTTGAGGACATTATGCTGTGTGAAATAAGCCAGTCACAAAGGACAAATACTGTGCAGTGCCATTTATATGAGGACAAATACTGTGCAATGCCATTTATATGAGGTACTAGAGTATTCAGATTGATAGAAACAGAAAGTAGAGTGGCCACTTCTAGGGGCTGAGAGGAGCAGGGAATGGGAAGGGAGGGTAACTGTTTAATGGATACAGAAGTTTGCTTTGGGAAGATGAGGACAATTCCGGAGATGGATGATGGTGATGATTGTACAACAATGTGAATGTACTTAATGCCCCAGAAATGTCCACTTAAAAATAGTTAAGAGGTTAAATTTCATGCTGTATGTATCTCACTACAAATTTTAAAATGACAAAAAAATGTAAGGGAACACGTTGAAAGACGCCCCATAAAACAATCAGCCAAACCCAGAATGTGGAACATACACGAGTTTCACTAAAAAATCAAGAGCATACGCGGAGTGGCCGAGCCCGTGAGCCATGGCCGCTGAGCCTGTGTGTCCAGAGCCTGTGCTCCACAACGGGAGAGGCCACAACAGTGAGAGGCCCGCGTACCGCAAAAAAAAAAAAAAAAAAAAAAAAAATCAAAGGCATAAAAAAAGGAAGAGGGAAGGACTATTATGGAATAAAGGAGACCTAAGAGACAAAAATAAATTAATTTGTAGAAATGAGTAAACAACAATACCTTCCACCTAGGCTCTTAAGCCAGGAATCTAGAAGTCATGCTGGAATCTTTTTGCCCTGTGTGTCCATTTATGTTTGCACACATGCGCTGTTCTTACAGAAACCCCCTTCGTTCTCACTTTGAAGCAAGCAAGCTCCAAAGGAGTTGGATAAGGGAGAGATTTTTATGTTTTAAAGTTGAAGGGAAGACTTTACAAACAAGGTGAGCCTGCTAAGGGCCTTGAATGCTGGGTGACATAGAATTACTTAAGAACTGGTTGTTGGAGATGAGATTCTAGATAGAGGGACAAGATGCGGTAGGAATAAGCTTGACATCTGAGTGGCAGTGATGGATGTGGAGCTGCAGGAAAGCCTTTTTGCCTGACCAGGCTGGTCATGCTGACTTCTTGTAGAGTTGGGCCCTCTGGAGCAGTGTGGGCCAAGGGCCACTCAGTGCAGTTGCATTTGGTTTTGTAGATAGTCGAATGCGTGTACACATTTGACATTCTGTGATGGAAAGGAGTCAGAGAGAAATGAGATCATATCTAATTCTGGAAGCTTCTGGAAAATAGGGGTCATACTATACAAATAAATGGGGGACCTGAAGAAGTTGATTGTGAAAGGATAGATCTTACAGGGAAAAAGGTGGCTTGTGCAATCAACTCTGTACTTTAGGGAGAAGGGAAGGAGAGGGGACACTTTCAGGAGATGACTTACCTTCTAAGGCTGTTTTGCAGATGCAGGCCAGATGAGCATCCAAAGGGATGTTGCTATGACAAGACACAACTAGGATGTACTTGATAGCGAATCTGGATTGAAATGCAGTGGAAACCCCATTCTGAGAATTAGGATTCCTTAACAGATGAGGGGTAAGCTTGCTATTAAACATGTTAAGAGCATGTTTCTTATGGGTGACGTCTAAGTGTGATGGAACATGGCCTTTATTAAATTTGTCACACCCTCTTTCCCCTGGACCATTCTTAGATTTTAAGTTCCCTCCCCTATGATAGGTTAATTCTCCTTTCTTTCTTTCTTTTTTTTTTTTTTTGCGCTATGCGGGCCTCTCACTGTTGTGGCCTCTCCCGTTACGGAGCACAGGCTCCGGACGCGCAGGCTCAGCAGCCATGGCATATGGGCCCAGCTGCTCCACGGCAGGTGGGATCTTCCCAGATGGGGGCACGAACCCGTGTCCCCTGCATCGGCAGGCAGACTCTCAACCACTGCGCCACCAGGGAAGCCCCTCCTTTCTTTCTTTGAACCAACAGTTTTGTCTAAATCTATCAATCAGGGTCCCAGCAGAAAACAAGTTATATACTCCAACTGAGTCTTACAGAATTTATAAGAGATTATTTAAAAGGTACAAAAAGGAATAGTGCAGTATGCAGAGGCTATTAACATTAAAGTGTTGTGACCAGCCTTAGGCCTGAAGGGGAAGAGAAGGAGGCAGTTACTAGAACCCAGAGATGGTGAGGGCTGTTGGGACAGAGCTGTGACCTCCACTGAGGGACACGCCCAGCCCAAGGCTGGCCCCTGGGGAATCTCATCCTTCTTCATCCCTCTGTTCTCACACAGGTCAGCCTCCCTGGGCACAGAGCAAGATGAAGAAAAGTGGGTGGTGTATCAGAGCAGCAAATGGAATATTTCTATTGGGTTTCCACGCAGATCTCTTGCCATCTCTTCTTTAGTGTTGCAACTTTATTCTGAGCACAATTTAAAAACGTTTTACCCTTTCACAATTTTGCTTTTATATTATCATATGTACTTACTTATTCATTGAAATTTCAAAATGGAGTCTTTTATAGGTAGGTCAGGCCTGCCAGTCTTAACCTGAGCTATAAGCCCCCACCAGAACTTCTTAGTATGTAATGCACTCAGGAATAGCCAGCTTCTAATGTTGATTCAGACTCAGGAGGTCTACGGAGGGACCTGAGAGTCTTCATTTCTAACACGTTCCCTAGTGATATCTATGCAGCTGGTCCATGGACCACATTTTGAGGAGCAAGGTACTGCATGATTTGAAAATGGCCTTCAGATAAACTACCAGCTACCTCAAATTGGTTAGGTGAGGTAGTGGAAGGGTCCACCTTTCCACTGATGGCCTGCCATCTGCTACTTCACTATTTCTTGGCTTTGCCACCAGTTCCCAGAATTCATGTGGACCATGTACTTCTCCAAGTCTCAACACGTCTGCCTTCTATATGGGATTTAATGCTGCTCCTTTTCCTGGATTTGCGAGGGAATGATGACAGCAAATTACTATGATTATCTTCTGCGAATGGTGTCTTATAAGACCTGTTATCTGCCTCACTGTTGCTGTCATTTGAACACCATTCAGCTTGATGCTTACCTGAGCCAAAAAAGCTGATGATGTTTTGGTGACTGCATCAGTGAGTTGCAGAAAATGAGGAGTCTATAATCTTAGGGTAAGCTTCCCTTTAACAGGGTAAGGTATCACAGACTAAACTTTTGCTGTATCTTAACATATCTTACAAAACAAGTGACCAGTTTATCAGAGGCTGAAGCTGTACACAGAGTGAGGAAAGTATAGGAAAAGGCCGAGGGACTTGTTCCTCTGAATTTTATTTCAAACAGTAAGCTGGTAGGTCAGTAAGTGGAACTCTGAAAGCCAGACCTAGGGAAGTTACAAGATGGGATAGAGAGGGGGTTCACTCTGGGATGACATGAATGCCATAGGGCCTTGTGTCTGTGGACTCAGATAGCAGTGAGGCCAGTGGAACTAAAAATATGGGAAGTGAAAGTGGAAAAGAGGAATACAAAGGATGAATCTCTGTCATAATCAGTTGCAAAAAGCAACATTTAAGAAAATAGCTATTTTAATGTAAATAATATAAATTACTATTCATTGAGTGCTTTCAGTATGGCCATTTCTCTACATACATTCTTTCAGATCATCCTGCCAACTCTGAAGAGTAGCATAATTAAAAGCCCAGACTCTAAACTGCTTGGGTTTAAATCTGGTGTGAACCAATTCCTAGAAATCTGGCATTCTGAAGCGTTTAACCTTCCTGTGCTGCATGTTTTTTACACGGTGAAATGGACATGAAAATAGTAACAATCTTGTAGGGTTCTCTCCAGGAATAAAGGACTTGATAAGTGAAAATTATTCAGAACAATGCTGGCATAGACTAATCTCTCAATCGGTGCTAACAATAATTATTAGCATCTCATTGAGTTTGATTTCTTGCTTAAATGTGAGTTCTTTCCATGAAGCCACATTGTCTCTTCCAGTTTATAGTGGGATGACCATGTTAGTTATGGTGGAGAGGGAGTCTTTTTTTTTCTTTTTTAACATCTTTAATGGAGTATAATTGCTTTACAATGGTGTGTTAGTTTCTGCTTTATAACAAAATGAATCAGCTATACATATACATATATCCCCATATCTCCTCCCTCTTGCGTCTCCCTTCCACCCCCTCCCTATCCCACCCATCCATCACAAAGCACTGAGCTGATCTCCCTGTGCTATGCGGCTGCTTCCCACTAGCTATCTATTTTACATTTGGTAGTATATATAAGTCCATGCCACTCTCTCACTTTGTCCCAGCTAACCCTTCCCCCTCCCTGTGTGCTCAAGTCCATTCTCTATGTCTGCATCTTTATTCCTGTGCTGCCCCTAGGTTCTTAAGAACCATTTGTTTTTGTTTTTTTAGATTCCATATATATGTGATAGCATACAGTATTTGTTTTTCTCTATCTGACTTACTTCACTCTGTATGACAGACTCTAGGTCCATCCACCTCACTACAAACAACTCAATTTCGTTTCTTTTAATGGCTGAGTAATATTCCATTGTATATATGTGCCACATCTTCTTTATCCATTCATCTGCCGACAGACACTTAGGTTGCTTCCATGTCCTGGCTACTGTAAATAGAGCTGCAATGACATTGTGGTACATGACTCTTTTTTTTTTTTTTTTTTTTTGTGGTACGCGGGCCGCTCACTGTTGCAGCCTCTCCCGTTGCAGAGCACAG
This sequence comes from Phocoena phocoena, assembly GCF_963924675.1. NCBI lineage: Eukaryota > Metazoa > Chordata > Mammalia > Artiodactyla > Phocoenidae > Phocoena > Phocoena phocoena. Next base: position 133,365,064 of record NC_089219.1, on the reverse strand, counting down.
GCTCCGGACGTGCAGGCTCAGCGGCCATCGCTCACGGGCCCAGCTGCTCTGCGGCATGTGGGATCTTCCCGGACTGGGGCACGAACTCGTGTCCCCTGCATCGGCAGGCAGACTCTCAACCACTGCGCCACCAGGGAAGCCCCATGACTCTTTTTGAATCATGGTTTTCTCAGGGTATATGCCCAGTAGTGGGATTGCTGGGTCGTATGGTAGTTCTATTTTTAGATTTTTTTTTTTTTAACATCTTTATTGGAGTATAATTGCTTTACAATGGTGTGTTACTTTCTGCTTTATAACAAAGTGAATCAGTTATACATATACACGTTTCCATTTTTCTTCTCTCCTGCATCTCCCTCCCTCCCACCCTCCCTGTCCCACCTCTCTAGGCGGTCACAAACCACCTAGCTGATCTCCCTGAGCTACGCGGCTGCTTCCTACTAGCTATGCACTTTACGCTTGGTAGTGTATATATGTCCATGCCACTCTCTCACCTCGAACAGCCCACCCCTCCCCCTCCCCATATCCTTAAGTCCATGCTCTAGTAGGTCTGTGTCTTTATTCCGGTCTACCCCTAGGTTCTTCATGACCTTTTTTTTTTTTCTTAGATTCCATATATATGTGTTAGCAAACGGTATTTGTTTTTCTCTTTCTGACTTACTTCACTCTGTATGACAGACTCTAGGTCCATCCACCTCACCACAAATAACTCAATTTCGTTTCTTTTTATGGCTGAGTAATAATCCATTGTATATATGTGCCACATCTTCTTTATCCATTCATCTGTTGATGGACACTTAGGTTGCTTCCATGTCCTGGCTACTGTAAATAGAGCTGCAATGAACATTTTGGTACATGACTCTTTTTGAATTATGGTTTTCTCAGGGTATATGCCCAGTAGTGGTATTGCTGGGTCATATGGTATTTCTATTTGTAGTTTTTTAAGGAACCTCCATACTGTTCTCCATAGTGGCTTTATCAATTTACATTCCCGCCAACAGTGCAAGAGTGTTCCCTTTTCTCCACACCCTCTCCAGCATTTATTGTCTCTAGATTTTTTTCTTTTTTTTTCTTGCGGTACGCGGGCCTCTCACTGCTGTGGCCTCTCCCACTGCGGAGCACAGGCCCCGGACGCGCAGGCTCAGGGGCCATGGCTCACAGGCCCAGCTGCTCCGCGGCATATGGGATCTTCCCGGACCGGGGCACGAACCCGTGTCCCCTGCATTGGCAGGCGGACTCTCAACCACTGCGCCACCAGGGAAGCGCTCTAGATTTTTTGATGATGGCCATTCTGACCAGTGTGAGATGGTATCTCATTGTAGTTTTGATTTGCATTTCTCTAATGATTAATGATGTTGAGCATTCTTTCATGTGTTTGTTGGCACTCTGTATGTCTTCTTTGGAGAAATGTCTATTTAGGTCTTCTGCCCATTTTTGGATTGGGTTGTTTGTTTTTTTGTTATTGAGCTGCATGAGCTCTTTGTAAATTTTGGAGATTAATCCTTTGTCCATTGCTTCATTTGCAAATATTTTCTCCCATTCTGAGGATTGTCTTTTGGTCTTGTTTATGGTTTCCTTCGCTGTGCAAAAACTTTTAAGTTTCATTAGGTCCCATTTGTTGATTTTTGTTTTTATTTCCATTTCTCTAGGAGGTGGGACAAAAAGGATCTTGCTGTGATTTATGTCACTGAGTGTTCTGCCTATATTTTCCTCTAAGAGTTCGATAGTGTCTGGCCTTACATTTAGGTCTTTAATCCATTTTGAGTTTATTTTTGTGTATGGTGTTAGGGAGTGTTCTAATTTCACACTTTTACATGTCCCTGTCCAGTTTTCCCAGCACCAGTTATTAAAGAGGTTGTGTTTTCCCCACTGTATATTCTTGCCTCCTTTATCAAAGATAAGGTGACCATACGTGCGTGGGTTTATCTCTGGGCTTTCTATCCTGTTCCATTGATCTATATTTCTGTTTTTGTGCCAATACCATACTGTCTTGATTACTGTAGCTTTGTAGTACAGTCTGAACTCATACTGATTCCTCCAGCTCCATTTTTTGTTCTCAAGATTGCTTTGGCTATTTGGGGTCTTTTGTGTTTCCATACAAATTGTGAAATTTTTTGTTCTAGTTCTGTGAAAAATGCCAGTGGTAGTTTGATAGGGATTGCATTGAACCTGTAGATTGCTTTGGGTGGTAGAGTCATTTTCAGAATGTTGATTCTTCCAATCCAAGAACATGGTATATCTCTCCATCTATTTTTATCATCTTTAATTTCTTTCATCAGTGTCTTATAATTTTCTGCATACAGGTCTTTTGTCTCCTTAGGTACGTTTATTCCTAGATATTTTATTCTTTTTGTTGCAATGGTAAATGGGAGTGTTTTCTTAATCACTTTCAGATTTTTCATCATTAGTGTATAGGAATGCAAGAGATTTCTGTGCATTAATTTTGTATCCTGCTACTTTACCAAATTCATTGATTATCTCTTGTAGTTTTCTGGTAACATCTTTAGGATTCTCTATGTATAGTATCACGTCATCTTCAAACATTAACAGCTTTACTTCTTCTTTTCCTATTTGGATTCCTTTTATTTCTTTTTCTCTCTGACTGCTGTGGATAAAACTTCCAAAACTATGTAGAATAATAGTGGTAAGAGTGGACAATATTGTCTTGTTCCTGATCTTAGTGGAAATGGTTTCAGTTTTTCACCATTGAGAATGATGTTGGCTGAGGGTTTTTTCATATATGGCCTTTATTATGTTGAGGTCAAGTTCCCTCTATGCCTACTTTCTGGAGGGTTTTTATCATCAATGGGTGTTGAATTTTGTCAAAAGCTTTTTCTGCATCTATTGAGATAATCATATCATTTTTCTCCTTCAGTTGGTCAATGTGGTGTATCACATTGATTGATTTGCATATATTGAAGAATCCTTGAATTTCTGGGATAAACCCCACTTGATCATGGTGTATGATCCTTTTAATGTGCTGTTGGATTCTGTTTGCTAGTAGTTTGTTGAGGATTTTTGCACCTATATTCATCAGTGATATCGGCCTGTAGTTTTCTTTGTTTGTGACATCTTTGTCTGGTTTTGATATTGGGGTGATGATGGCCTCATAGAATGAGTTTGGGAGTGTTTCTCCCTCTGCTATATTTTGGGAAGGATAGGTGTTAGCTCTTCTCTGAATGTTTGATAGAATTCGCCTGTGAAGCCATCTGGTCCTGGACTTTTGTTTGTTGGAAGATTTTTAATCAGAGTCTCAATTTCAGTGCTTGTGATTGGTCTGTTTATATTTTCTATTTCTTCGTGGTTCAGTCTTGGGAGGTTGTGCTTTTCTAAGAATTTGTCCATTTTTTCCAGGTTGTGCATTTTATTGGCATATAGTTGCTTGTAGTAATCTCTCATGAGCCTTTGTATTTCTGCAGTGTCTGTTGTGACTTCTTTTTCATTTCTAATTCTATTGATTTGAGTCTTCTCCCATTTTTTCTTGATGAGTCTAGCTAATGGTTTATCAATTTTTTTATCTTCTCAAAGAACCAGCTTTTAGTTTTATTGATCTTTGCTACTGTTGTCATCATTTCTTTTTTCATTTATTTCTGATCTGATCTTATGATTTCTTTCCTTCTGCTAACTTTGGGGGTTTTTTGTTCTTCTTTAATTGCTTTAGGTGTAAGGTTATGTTGTTTATTTCAGATTCTTCTTGTTTCCTCAGGTAGGATTGTATTGCTATAAACTTACCTCTTAGAACTGATTTTGCTGCATCCCATTGGTTTTGGGTTTTAGTGTATTCATTGTCATTTGTTTGTTGGTGTGTTTTGATTTCCTCTTTGATTAGTAGTGTATTGTTTAGCCTCCATGTGTTTGTAGTTTTTACAGATTTTATCCTGTAATTGATATCTAGTCTCATAGCGTTGTGGTCAGAAAAGATACTTGATACAATTTCAATTTTCTTAAATTTACCAAGGCTTGATTTGTGACCTAAGTTATGATCTCTCCTGGAGAATGTTCTATGAGCACTTGAGAAGAAAGTGTATTCTGTTGTTTTTGGATGGAATGTCCTATAATTATCAATTAAGTCCATCTTGTTTAATGTGTCATTTAAAGCTTGTGTTTCCTTATTTATTTTCATTTTGGATGATCTGTCCATGGGTGAAAGTGAGGTGTTAAAGTCCCCTACTATTATTGTGTTACTGTTGATTTCCCCTTTTATGGCTGTTACCATTTGCCTTATTTATTGAGGTGCTCCTATGTTGGGTGCATAAATATTTACAGTTGTTATATATTCTTCTTGGATTGATCCCTTGATCATTATGTAGTGTCCTTCTTTGTCTCTTGGAATACTCTTTGTTTTAAAGTCTGTTTTGTCTGATATGAGATTTGCTACTCCAGCTTTCTTTTGATTTCCATTTGCATGGAATATCTTTATCCATCCCCTCACTTTCAGTCTGTATGTGTCCCTAGGTCTGAAGTGGGTCTCTTGTAGACAGCATATATAGAGGTCTTGTTTTTGTATCCATTCAGCCAGTCTATGTCTTTTGGTTAGAGCATTTAATCCATTTACATTTAAGGTAATTATTAATATGTATGTTCCTATTACCATTTTCTTAATTGTTTGGGTTTGTTATTGTAGGTCTTTTCCTTTTCTTGTATTCCTGCCTAGAGAAGTTCCTTTAGCATTTGTTGTAAAGCTGGTTTGGTGGTGCTGAATTCTCTTAACTTTTGCTTGTCTGCAAAGGTTTTAATTTCTCCGTGAAATCAGAATGAGATCCTTGCTGGGGAGAGTCATCTTGGTTTTAGGTTTTCCCCTTTCATCACTTTAAATATGTCCTGCCACTCCCTTGTGGCTTGCAGAGTTTCTGGTGAAAGATCAGCTGTTAACCGTATGGGGATTCCCTTGTATGTTATTTGTTGTTTTTCCCTTGCTGCCTTTAATATTTTTTCTTTGTATTTAAGTTTTGATAGTTTAATTAACCTGTATGTTGGCATTTTTCTTCTTGGATTTATTCTGTATGGGACTCTCTGTGCGTCCTGGATTTGATTGACTATTTCCTTTCCCATATTAGGGATATTTTCAACTACAATCTCTTCAAATATTTTCTCATTCCCTTTCTTTTTCTTTTCTCCTTCTGGGACTCCTATAATTCAAATGTTGGTGCGTTTAATGTTTTCCCAGAGTTCTCTAAGACTGTCCTCAGTTCTTTTCATTCTTTTTTTAAATTCTGCTCTGTGGTAATTATTTCCACTATTTTATCTTCCAGGTCACTTATCCGTTCTTCTGCCTCAGTTATTCTGCTATTGATTCCTTCTTAGAGAATTTTTAATTTCATTTATTGTGTTGTTCATAATTGTTTGTTTGCTCTTTAGTTCTTCTAGGTCCTTGTTAAATGTTTCTTGTACTTTTTCCATTCTATTTTCAAGATTTTGGATCATCTTTACTATCATTACTCTGAATTCTTTGTCAGGTAGACTGCCTATTTCCTCTTCATTTGTTAGGTCTGGTGGGTTTTTACCTTGCTCCTTCATCTGCTGTGTTTCTCTGTCTTCTCATTTTTCTTAACTTACTGTGTTAGGGGTCTCCTTTTCACAGGCTGTAGGTTCGTAGTTCCCGTTGTTTATGGTGTCTGACCCCAGTGGCTAAGGTTGGTTCAGTCGGTTGTGTTGGTTTCCTGGTGGAGGGGACTGGTGCCTGTGTTCTGGTGGATGAGGCTGGATCTTGTCTTTCTGGTGGGCAGGACCACATCCAGTGGTGTGTTTTGGGGTGTCTGTGATCTTATTATGATTTTAGGCAGCCTCTCTGCTAATGGGTGGGGTTGTGTCCTGTCTTGCTAGCTGTTTGGCATAGGGTGTCCAGCACTGTAGCTTGCTGGTCATAGAGTGGAGCTGGGTCTTAGCGTTGAGATGGTGATCTCTGGGAGAGCTTTCACTGATATTACGTGGAGCTGGGAGGTCTTTGGTGTACCAGTGTCCTGCACTTGGCTCTCCCACCTCAGAGGCACAGGCCTGACACCCGGCCGGATCACCAAGACGCTGTCAACCGCATGGCTTAGAATAAAAGGGAGAAAAAAAGAAGGAAAGAGAGAAAAAAATAAAAGAAAAGAAAGTTATTAAAATAAAAAAAATTTTTAATAATTATTAAAAATTAAAAAAATTAAAAAGTAGTTAAAAAAAAGAAAGAGCAACCAAACCAAAGAACAAATCCAGCAATGATAACAAGCGCTAAAAACTATACTAAAAAACAAAGAAAAAACAAAATTTAAAAAATGGACAGACAGAACCCTAGGACAAATGGTAAAAGCAAAGCTATACAGACAAAATAACACAACAAAGCATACACATACACACTTAGAAAAAGAGAAAAAGGAAAAAAATATATAGCTATATATATATATATAAAAAGAGAGCAAGAAAACCAATAAACGAATCTACCAGTGATTATAAACTCTAAACACTAAACTAAGATAAACATAAAAGAAAAAAAATTCGATGCAGAAAGCACCCCCAAGTTTACAGTTGCTCCCAACGTCCACCACCTCAATTTTGGGATGATTTGTTGTCTATTCAGGTATTCTACAGATGCAGGGTACATCAAGTTGATTGTGGAGATTTAATCCGTTGCTCCTGATGCGGCACGGAGAGATTTCCCTTTCTCTTCTTTGTTCGCACAGCTCCTGGGGTTCAGCTTTGGATTTAGACCCGCCTCTGCATGTAGGTTGCCTGAGGGCATCTGTTCCCTGCCCAGAGAGGACGGGGTTAAAGGAGCAGCTGACTTGCGGGCTCTGGCTCTCTCAGGCCGCGGGGAGGGAGGGGTACAGAGTGTGGGGCGAGCCTGCGGCGGCAGAGGCTGGCGTGACGTTGCACCAGCCTGAGGCGCCCCGTGTGTTCTCCCGGGGAAGTTGTCCCTGGTTCACGGGACCCTGGCAGTGGTGGGCTGCACAGGCTCCTGGGAGGGAAGGTGTGGATAGTGACCTGTGCTCGCACACAGGCTTCTTGGTGGCTGCAGCAGCAGCCTTAGCGTTTCATGCCCGTCTGTGCGGTCTGCCTGATAGCTGCAACTAGCGCCCATCTCGAGCTCATTTAGGCGGTGCTCTGAATCCCCTCTCCTTGCACACCCCAAAACAATGGTCTCTTGCCTCTTAGGCAGGTCCAGAGTCTTTCCTACACTCCTTCCTGGCTAGCTGTGGCGCACTAGCCCACTTTAGGCTCTGTTTACGCAGCCAACCCCTGTCCCTGGGGTCTAACCTCCGAAGCTGGAGCCTCAGCTCCCAGCCCCCGCCCGCCTCGGCGGGGGAGCAGACAAGCCTTTCGTGCTGTTGAGTGCTGGTTGGCACTGATCCTCTGTAAGGGAATCTCTCCGCTTTGCCCTCGGCACCCCTGTTGCTGCGCTCTCCTCCGGGGCTCTGAAACTTCCCCCCACCCTGGTCTCTGCCAGTGAAGGGGCTTCCTAGTGTGTGGAAGCTTTTCCTCCTTCACAGCTCCCTCCCAGAGGTGCAGGTCCTGTTCCTATTCTTTTGTCTCTGTTTTTTCTTTTTTCTTTTGCCCTACCCAGGTACGTGGGGGGTTTCTTGCCTTTTGAGAAGTCTGAGGTCTTCTGCCAGTGTTCAGTAGGTGTTCTGTAGGAGTTGTTCCACGTGTAGATACATTTCTGATGTATTTGTGGGGAGGAAGGTGATCTCCACATTTTACTCTGCCATCTTGAAGGTCTCCCCGAGAGGGAGTGTTAACAGTGTCAAAATACCCACTGGATATTTTCCCTTTATGTTTACGGCATAATAAGCGTCTATCTATTAAGGAATATGGGGAAAATGATTTGAGACTGTAAAACATAGTGATCATGATTCTTTAGTGATTCTCGGGAGCTAAGGCAAAGGAAATCCATGCTTGCAGTGGTATATCAAGGCTCTCAGCTTGTGGCATAGTTCTTTTAGGGAATGAAAAGGAACTAAACCCTCTTATGGAACTATTTAGTCCTTGAATCAGGAAGGTATTTCAGATGAGTTCTGTGAGACTCAAAAGGTAATTATTTACCAAGTATCCAGTGTAACATCAAGTATTGGGTAAGTCCCATACAAGCATATTATTTAATCCTCTCTCACTCCTTCATGGTAGCTAAATATTGTCACATAATCCCCCATCAGTGAGGAAATGATGGGCCTGGAATTCCTAAGTGACTTCCTGATCAAGGGCAAACAGCAAGTTGGAGAGGGAACCACCGCTTGTCTCCATAGCCAGTGGGCCTCCATTCTGCCTGTTAACTCTGTGAGCCAGGCTAAGTAGTCGAAGAGCAATGCGCATTTGGGAAAGAAGAAACTCATTTCAAAATGACCCCTGACAAAAGGTAGTGGTGATCAAGAAGGGATAAAGATAAGGCCCAGGGGAGTGCTATTTCACAGTGGGAAAGCTGGGGAAGACGTGGGCATTGCCTCATCTAAATCTTTTCATCGTACAGAATACCTAGACCTCAAGGTCATGTGCAGTTAGCGTCAGCATGGAGACAAGAGCCCCTTCCTGGACTAACATTCATTCCACTCTCTCTCTCTCCCCATAAAGTGCAGTTGCTTTTGCTGGGAATGAGAGGCTGTCAGTATAAGCGTCTGTGGCACCCTTTTAGTAGGAAATAGTTAAACTGGGGAAAATCATGCCTTTTAATTATTGAAATCCTTTGTTGATGCTGAGACATTGTTTGGTGAACATACATGAAGAATATTCGTAGATATTATATATTACTAAAGCTCCCTCTTATTGACTTCTGCAACACAACATAAACACGCAGAGCCCAATAAAACATGACTTTGTCTTAATAGCATTATGAATAAATTATTAAGAGCTTTTTTTCTTCTGCAGTAATTTTACTAGTTTTTTTTTTAAATAAAATCAAACCTCCTATAGGACTGTAATTAAAAGTAAAAGAACATGCAGCAGTTTTTAGCCGTGATACTCAGGAGATTAATAAAGAACTGTCAAAACTCAGACGAAAGAATATCCTCTGTTTGCTGAGGGCCTCCTTGAGAATGGCTTTCAAGGGGGCCATAACCTCTGTGATTGCTTACGCATCTCACCAACTGTGGCTGAAGTCTGTGCTGGAGAACTTGCCCAGAATGGCTGCTGCACCATGCTTGTTGGATGCCAATGGATGTTGCCAAGGTGAAGGAGTGGGTCTTCTTTTTTTTGCATTATTCTCATCTAGCACAAGCCTGCCCCATAGCAGGACCTCTTCAAATGCTTATTGGATCAGTTACTGTACTACAGGCCATACCCTTTAACTACAAAGCCAGGTACCATAGTTTGGATTTCCTACTGAGTCGGCCTGGGGATCTGCTCAGAGCTAGTATACACAGTGAATAACTGTGATGAGAGATGGAGGACCCAGTTTAATGAGCAAGGGCTCCTGTCTCAGCCAGACCTATATTTTAGTGATGGCGGCACTGTCTTAATGCAAGTTACTTTGTCACTTTGACCCTCATTTCTTGAAAAATGATAATACCCACTTTTCAGGGGCTGGTGAGAGGACTGTGTGATAAACATGTAAAATGACCTAACTCAGAGCCTGGGAGCTTGTTCTTAGTATTCACCTATGCTTGCCACCAGGTGGAAGCCCTGGAGGAGAGTCACCTGATCAGGAGCCAGCTATTAAGTCTGATTTATCTATTGCTTTACTACTCTTGCATACCCATTGAGTACCTGCTGCTCCATCCCTGTAGCTCAGTGTATCCTCTTCTCTGTTCTCACGTTAGATCAGTTTTAATTGAGTCTCTGTGGCTGCTGTCTCTGGTGTGGTTTCAGTCAACTCTCCCAGTGCCCAGTCTGGCCAACCCTGCCAGAGAGCTTGCAGAGGACAAATGTCCATCCTGTGATTTTGTATGCAAGGGCAGGGCTACTGTAGGTCACTTTTAGCCTGGCCAATTTCACTCCGATTTTTCTTCTGATTTCTTCATTTAGTCCCCAGATATATCTCCGCATCATCCATTTGCTTTTGTGTCTCATTATGAGCTAGGGGGTCACTCTCAAACCTTCTCTGTTGGGAGGTGAGAACATGTGTGATCTGTGCAAGACCGACACCAATCTGCATTGTTCAAGGCTCCCTGTATTGGAGGTCACTCAGCACCCAAACAGTGCTTCTCTCTGCAGATATAAGCTCGTTCTTTTAACACCTTTGAGGGCAAGTAGGAGTTCTTATCATCCTTTTGCAGTGTGGAGAAGCTGAGGTAGGGAGAGTCAGATGTTTATTCTGGGTCATAGCATCAGCCGTGATGGTAAGGGAATAGCTTGCAGGGGACGCCTGCTCCTAGTTGGAGTTGATACCTCAAAGCAATACAGCTGGTTTACGGTTTCTCTGAAGTCTTTTGGGGTGGCACCATTGGTTTCTTCCTCTTTGGATGTTGGCCCGTTCTGTAGTGCTAGGAGTGATTTTTTTCCTTGAGTCTGAAGGAAGTTAGACACATTGAACGTGGATACCTAAACTTTTGAGGCCTGCCTTTTGGAAGGTACCCACACCTTGGATACCATCATTTCTGAAAGAATATTGGGCTTGATTGAGAAAGTGTTTTAACCCAGTGATGAAAATTATTAAAAACTTATACCTTCACTACCCCTGCTATTTAAGATTGTTTTTCAGGCAAAAGGGTGGTTGTGTTTTTTCTTGCACTTGGAATACTCCCTGGTGTTAGGATAGACTTAAAGCAGAGTTGAAAAGAACCCTTTGGTTCTTTTCTCTAGGGAATGCAGACATTTTGTCAAAGGGCTATTGACCTCTATAGAAACTGTGCTATATGAAAACAGCCTGAGGAGTCAGTGGTCCCAAATTTGAATCTCTCTTCCCTTATTTAGTAGCAGCATAACTTGCATAGGCTTCATCCTCTCTCAGAGTCTGTTTCCTTCTCTGTAAAATGAGGCCAATAGTATCTGCCTTTGAAAGCTATTGTGAAGATTATATAAATGCCTAACACTGTATTGGCTCATAATAAGTACTGCGGATGCGCAGGCTCAGCGGCCATGGCTCACGGGCCCAGCCGCTCCGCGGCATGTGGGATCTTCCCGGACTGGGGCACGAACCCGTGTCCCCTGCATCGGCAGGCGGACTCTCAACCACTGCGCCACCAGGGAAGCCCGGTGCAGTCATTCTTTATCTTACTGATGGTACATCGCTTCTACTAATGTGTCACTCTCGCCCTATGATGTTTTTATAGGAAAATGTTTAGGGTTTCAGACTTTTTAAATGACATATACATACACTCATATGAACTTACAAATCATAAGCGTATAGGTCAATGCATTTAAACAAAGATAGCGACCCTGTATAACCAGGACCCTGATCACGAAAGAAAACAGAGTTAGCACCCTCCCCCAAATCCTCCTTGTGCCCCTTTCAGTCACCACCACCCCCACCCCCCCCCCGCCAAGGGGAAGCATTAACTGGATTTGTAACACCATAGATTAATAGGATCACTTTAAAATTTTATATAACAGAATCATACAGTGCAAACTTTTCCCGTAGGTGGCTTCTTTTACTCTACAATATGTTTTTGTAAAAATCTGTTCGTGTTACTGACAGTAGCTGTAGTTTACCCACTATCACTGCAAAGTGGTATTCCATTGTGTGATTATATCACAATGTGTTTATCCATCCTATTTTTGATGGCCATTTGAGTAGCTTCCAGTTTGGGGCTATTTTGAACAGGGCTGCTATGAACATTCTTGTGTATGTCTTTTGACTCATATAGAAATGCATTTTAGTCAGGTATATACCGATGAGTGGAATTTCCGGTGTATAGTGGATGCAGGTGCCTAGCTTTCATAGCTACTGTCAAATAGTTCTTCAAAGATGGGTTTTTGGTTTTTAAAAGACAAAGTCATATTAGTGGTAACAAGACCAACCTTGCATCAGTAATCATCTTATACTTAGAAATGGAATCCTCTTGCTAAAGCTGTACTTTATGTGCTACTCACAAATGGAATTTCAATACCCAGTTCTATCGCATATTAGTTGTCCTTACCTAGGAGTAATAATGGTCTTCTCTCATCCTGGACTCCTGAAGGCAAAACATTTTCCATGCAGGTACCAACCTTTCTCCGGATGTGAAAGCTTCAGCTTGTTCATTTTTATGGTACAATAAAAGCCCGCTTTAAAAAAATTGGCCAGCAGGGGATTAGGGTATCAGTAGAAAAATTCTATGTGTATGCAGTTGCTAAGTTATCTTTATCCTGCTTGTTCTGTTCTGGAAGTGTATTACTAGGAGCTGTCAGTTGTCTTAAATGTTTTAATGAATAATACTTAGTTGCCTAAGGCTTTTTTAAAGCAAAGTACATAGATTTGTTTTAAATGCAGAGGGAGATGGAAAATAATAGATGGTCTGCCTTAACAAAAGCATCACCAAATGCCAGCTAACTGACCTCATTTTCCTGTTTCCAGCACAGTGAAATTTCATTATCACCATCATCTTTATTAACTAATTTTTATTATCAGTCTGTAAAACACTAAGGGGTTTATAGTACAGTGAAGTGAAATGGAACATGTGTTGAAATTGGAATTAGGTACCTGGGAACAAGTCTGTCTGCCATTTACTAGTTCTGTATCTTTGGGACAATCACTTAACTTCTTCTACCTCAGCTTCCACAATTTTAAAAAGGAAGGGTTAGATTCCAAGACATGTAAGAATCTTTCCAGCTTTAGAAATCCTGTGATTCGAATTTTAATCAATTTGGGTAAGTTGATCGAAATGCATACAACCAAATTTTTTCTTGTAATTAAATATATTATCATTATTTTTACTTTCATAGCTTAAGAAGATAGATGCCCATGCTTTTCTGAGTTCAATGACTTTCACATGGACTTTCTTAAATAAATAAGATGAGAATGCTTGTCCTAAGTGAATTAAGGACAACAGTAAGAATCCTTCTACTTCCCAGTTATAGTTTCCTTGAAATTGCTCTTTTTTTATTTAGTAAAGAGGGAAGTGGAGCAGAGGAGGGGGAAATCCACTGGGCAATAATATTGGGAAAACATTGAACTGTCCCAACCTCAAATATCTTCTTAGTTTTTATTTAATATTAGTATTTATTTATTTAGAAAAATATACATTAAGCACCAGCTATTTGTCAGGGACTTAAGATCTAGAAATAGGTTAACAGAAACTCACACAGTCAATGAAAGCCTGCACAGTCAATGAAAGTCTCTTGTGTCTAAAAATACAAGAGATCTGATATTTTGCATGATTTTCCCTTTTAAAATAACAAAATAATGGAATATACTATATATGTTCATTGTGGAAAATTTCAGATCTGATTTTTTTTTTTGAACATCCTGTACACATCATAAAATCTAAGCTAGGACTTTAAAGGAAGATTATATATTGATTTATTCTTTTCTACCTGCATGTTTTGCCCTGGAATATAATTATATTGAAAGGCTGGTAAGAATGATGTTTTTGGAGAAAAAGAGTACATAAAAATCAGCTTTGGAGTTTTTTAACATAATACTTTGTGTTTAATTTTTAACTATGGAGGCATAAGAGATTATATCCAGTGTGTTGAGAATTGATATTGCTTAATGGAAACGTTTTCTTCCCTACTCTTATATATATTATTCATAGAAAAAAGTGGTCTTTTATGAAAGGGCGGCTGGTCCTTTAAGAGAGGAACTTCCTCAGAGTAGCTGCTAACAGTGGTTTTGATTTGCTGCCCGACATTCACTTACAGGCTCATTTAACATTAATAGGTGATCTCGGTTCATTTCATGACCTCTTGGAACCTAAATCACAGACAGGGTCATTTAAGAGATTTGGGGAGAGTAGACAGCCAGTTAGCAACTTTGGGGAGCTCTGGCTAGAAAAGAATCGCTATACAAATGAATACTTAACTATATCAAGTTGGAGCCCATCAAGTCCCAGGCGCCGCAGCTGCACCTGGAGTACAGCTTCTAAGCTCAGCTCAGCGCCGCAGAGGGCATGCGCCAGGTCTACTACTTCGGCCTGTGAGGGAAGTACTACAACGCCACGGAGCTGGAGCTGCTCGGGTCTGGCCTGGAGGACCTGTTCCACCCGTGCAACCAGAAGTTGACGCTCAAAATGGTGCTCAGGATCGCAATCCAGCTGGTCAGGCGCATGAAGTACATGCACACCAAGGGCCTCACCTACCGGGACGTGAAGCCCGAGAACTTCCCGGCTGGGCTGCCGGGCACGCCATCCACAATCATCGACTGACTCCGGCCTAGCCAAGGAGTCCATCAACCCCGAGACCAAGAAGCACATCCCGTACTGCGAGCACGACGTGCTACATAAGCCTCAACACTCATCTGGGCAAGGACCAGAGCCGTTGTGAGGGCCTGGAGGCGCTGGGCTACGTGCTTCCTGTGCGACAGCCTGCGCGGGCAGAGGCTCAAGGCCCACACGCTCAAGGAGCGCCAGCTGAAGATCCGGGACACCAAGCGGGCCACGCCCACCGAGAGCCTCCCCGAGAGGTTCCCGGAGATGGCCACGTACCTGTGCTACGGGCGGCGCCTGGACTTCTTCGAGAAGCTGAACTCTGACTACCTGCACAAGTTCTTCACTACCTCTGACCGCAGCCGCTTTGTGTTTGGTTACCAGTCCGACTGGGCCGGGAAGCCCCGGCCCACACCTATGGCACGGTCCACACCAACCTGCCCTCGCAGCCTCAGGCTCAGGACAAAGCCTTGCTACACAGCAAAAACCAGGCACTGAACTCCATCCACGGGGAGCTGAATGCCGACGACACCACCGCTGGTCACTTCAGTGTCCCCATCACAGTCCCTGCAGACGTGGAGGTGGCTGACGACACCAAGTGCTGCTGTTTCCTTCAGAGGAGAAAGAGAAAATCACTGGAGCCACGCAAGTGACCCTGGAGTGGTGGTCCCTGAATCCTCCCGCTGCAGCCCCTCGGGGCCAGCTTGGCCATGGCCATGTGGCCGCAGCCGGACGCAGACGGCCAGGCCGGCAGAGCTGCCCTCCCCACGTGGGATCACTTACTTTACATGAGACTTTGGACGAGATTCCTTACACCTGTGTCTGGTCCGCCCTTCCAAGAGCATTAGCTATTTAAAACAAGGAGAAAAGAAAACTACAGCGGCCGCTCTGCCTTGCGTCTCCGCCAGTGTCTACTGAGTAAGTAGTGCAGCCGCCGGCCCCGTTAGTGCCATAAAGTGCAGCTTTTCTCCCTTTGTCCGGAGGCCGTTTTCTACTGGGGTCGCTGTGGGACGTTGCTGCCAGAGGTGAGCCCGCCCTGGGCCTCCCCAGGCCAAAGGGGAAGGCTGGGTGAGGGCGGCCCCCAGCCGAAATGCTGCTCCGAAGCCTGGGCCGGCAGGTGTGGCCGGCGGGGAGTTCCTGCGCACCTACTCCAGCCGCTGCCCCAGGGCCGCTGCCCCAGACCTCTGGGCGGCCACCACTGGGCCCCTTGGGTGGTGCCAGGTGTGCCTGGTTTTCTTGTGTTGGCTCGGCGCTGCCGGCCGAGCCGTGGGAGATAAGCGTCTTAAAGCCAGTCCCAGACCCACAGTGGGCCAGGTTCGAGCAGTCAGCGTGGTCTCCCGGAGGCCAGAGTGCTGCGCGGTCAGAGCAACTGGGGCCGTTCCCCGCGGCGTGTGCATCTAGGTTTTGCCTTACAGAGTGTACAGAAATGGCACTTCGTTTCTCTGATGCTTCCTGGAGGCCACAGAATTTAGGGGCTTTTTAAAAAAAATAAAGGAAAATGAAACCAAAATAATATTAATAATAATAATGATTATCATGCAGGCTTTGCTAAGTGCCAGGCGCTGTATTATTTCATCTTTATGACAAATCTTTGATAGAGGTATCATTACTATAGCCAGTTTTAGGTGAGGAAATTGAGGCTTAGGTTTATTAAATGAGTTGTGTAGAGACACACAGCTGATAGATGATGAGATTAGGATTTAAACCATGTTCTAACCCCAAAGACTGTGTTCATGGGAGCTGCAGTTGTTACGGGTGAACCTATGTGGAGACATTTCTGTATGAAATAAGGTGGAGGTGTTTGGCAGTTGGGAGAAAAAAAATTAGTTATGGGACTTTTCTTTGAAAGTATCACGGCATTTTCGCAGTGGTGGTGATGATTGGAGAACTGATACTGATGAGCAAAAATTATAGGAGTTTTGTCAAGACTGGGGACGAATGAGGAAACTGTTAAGATCTCTGCATGAGTTGCTCTGAACTGGGTTTACTTTTAGAAGTTAGCTATATTGGACTTGAGGTGCTTAAGCAGGCTTTGGGTATCTGGGATTCGTGCATCTGAATGACATCCAAGTTTCCTCTCAAAGCTAGTGTTCAAAGAGAGAGTGTGTCATAGACGTGCAAAAATTACTGCTGTGGTCTTGTTAGTGGGTTGATCTGCAAGAAGCAGCAAGAGGAAAACCACTTATTGATCTTTGTTCTTATTTCACAAGATCATTTTGGCTATCAGGATCCTTGTGATTCCACATGAATTTTAGGATTTTTTTCCTATTTCTGCAAAATATGCCATTGGAATTTTTAATAGGCATTGGATTGAATCTGTAGATCACTTTAGATAGTATGGACATTTTAACAATATTGAGTCTTTCAATCCATGCACAGGGATGTGTTTCCACTTAGACTTCGACACAATATGAAGCTGTGCTAATCAAAACAGTATGATATTGGCACAATGGCAGACATATAGACCAATGGAACAGAATAGAGAGTCTAGAACTAGATCCAAGCACACACTGTCAAATTATCTTTAACAAGATTGCCAAGACTACACAATAGGGAAAGAATAATTTCTTTAATAAATGGTGCTGGGAAACCTGGATATCCATGTACAGAAGAATGAAGTTGGACCCTTATGTTAAAAATCAACTCAGGGGCTTCCCTGGTGGTGCAGTGGTTGAGAGTCCGCTTGCCGATGCAGGGGACACGGGTTCGTGCCCCGGTCCGGGAAGCTCCCACATGCCACGGAGCGGCTGGGCCCGTGAGCCATGGCTGCTGAGCCTGCGCGTCTGGAGCCTGTTGCTCCGCAACGGGAGAGGCCACAACAGCGAGAGGCCCGCGTACTGCAAAAAAAAAAAAAAAAAAAAAATTAAAAAAAAATAAAATAAAAAGAGAAGGCAGTGGGCTTGAGATTATGGGCATTTGAATTGGCAAAGTCCAGGGCAAGGATCTAGAGGAAGAAGGGCAGTTGGATTTTACTCAGAAGACAATCATGTGCTCAGGCAGCCT
Organism: Phocoena phocoena; assembly: GCF_963924675.1. Lineage (NCBI taxonomy): Eukaryota > Metazoa > Chordata > Mammalia > Artiodactyla > Phocoenidae > Phocoena > Phocoena phocoena. Next base: position 133,347,875 of record NC_089219.1, on the reverse strand, counting down.
GTCTTCATTTAAAACCACCTGTGTGTATTTTTAGTGCATTATATTCATTTGGGAGGCAGGATATACAGTGACTAAGGACATGCAGTTCGGTGTCAGACTGACCTGGGTTTGAGTCTTGGCTCCTCTGATTATGAATTGAAATTTTCTTAACTTCTCTCAGCCTTGCTGTTCTCATCTGTATAGCAGAGAACAATATCTATTTCAACTGAGAAGATTAAGTGAGGTAATTTGTGTAGTGATCTCAACTGAAAATTGTGATGATTTTTTTCAGCAAGGAGGCAGCATTAGTACATAAGGCTGGAGCCTGAAAGTTCGTGAGATTTCAGGCAAGGATATTTCTACAAGGCAGGCTCTCTTGGGAGCTGATGTCAGTATCAGTATTTGTATGCAGATCTGTACCCAAAACATAAACCCCAGAATATAAACCTTCAATGAAATTCAGAGACCTAACAGTCCTATATACAAACACACAGCTGAAAAGTCAGCTTTCACATACAATTAAGAAAAAAATTGAACTTTAAAAAATAAAACTGTTAGTCGTTAATCTATGGGAAAAGTTGAAATCTCTCCTTTTCTTTGTTGATGTTTCTTTCATTTTTTGGTGAAATCTCCCCACGCTGTCATCTTTCAATCATCTAGGTCCCATTCAGAAGCAGGGAGAGCTCTGGCAGAGCCAGTGTTGCGGGTGTGTGCACGGTCTTTTTTTGCTTGTTTTTCATTGCTGCTTCCTGGGCTTCCTCTTACGAAAAGGGCAAATGGGACATCTCAGAGTATTAACTTACCAGACAGGGATTATTAAATGATATGAATGTGGTTGCTATAGGATTTTGCAATTCTTCTAAGTTGGTAATAACTGTTTTAAAGGAATAGGTAAGAGGATTTCCTTAAGTCATCAGGTGGTGTCCTGCCTGTGCCAGGAATGGTCTAAGTTACTGTTCTTCTGGTAACTTTAAGTTGATGGATGTCATATACGGTATTCTGACACTGAGTGTTAAAATAAGTGCCCTTTAGACTTCAGCAAAATATTTGGCAAGGTCTTCCGCATGAGCTTTCCAGACTTGATGGAAGGAGAAGGCAGAATGCTGCTCCAAGTAAGTAGATTCATATGTGGTTGTAATTTGATAGTGGATTCTAATTATATTTTTTATTCAGTCATTCAGTGTCAACAGATATTTAGTCAGAGCTTTACCATGTGTCAGACCCTTTTCTAGGTACTGAGAATGTACTAGTGACCAAAGGAGACAAAGCTCCTGCCTTCATGGAACTTATATTCTAGTGCCGCAGGGCTCTTTCCTTAGACCCGTCTTGTTCAACATTTCTATAATTGATTTCTGTAACATTCAAAAACATGTTTGTCCTACAAAGCCACAGTAATAAAGACAGTGCACTACTGGCATAAGGCTAGACATATAAAAATGGAATGGAATTGAGAGTACAGAAATAAACCCGTATATTTGTAGGCAATTCATTTTTGACAAGGGTGCCAAGACAATTCAATGAGGAAAGTGGTGCCGGTACAACTACACAACTGTGTATCCATGCAAAAGAATGATGTTGAACCCTTACCTCACACCATATGCAAAAAATAACTCAAAGTGGATTTAATATATAAATGTAAGAGCTAAGACTGTAAAAGCCTTAGAAGAAAACATAAGTATAAGTCTTTGTGATCTTAGATTAGGCAATGCATCTTAACTGTGGCACTGAAAGCACAAGCAACAAAGGAAAAAATTAGATAAATTGGGCTTCATCAAAATTTGAAACTTTTGTGTTTCAAAGAACGACATCAGGAAATTGAAAATACAACCCACAGAGTAAGAGTAAATATTTGCAAATCATCTATCTGATAAAATATCCAAAATACTTTAAAAAATCATGTATCTAAAATATATAAAGAACTCCTACAACTCAATAATAAAAAGACTAATGATCCAACTAAAAATTGGGCTAAGATTTGAATAGACATTCTCCAAAGATATCCACATGGTCAGAAAGCCCATGAAATGGGCTAATGCTCAATAGCATTAGTCTTTAGGGAGCTACAAATAAAAACCACAGTGAAATACCACTTCATAGCCACTAGGATAGATATAATCAAAAGCAAACAATAATAAGTGTTGACAAGGATGTGGAGAAGTCAGAACCCTCATACACTGCTGGTGGGAATGTAAAATTGTTCAGCTGATGTGGAAAATGATTTGGCATTTCTTCAAAAGAGCTAAACATAGAGTTACCATATGACCCAGCCATTCCACTTTTAGGTATATACTCAAGAGAATTGAAAACATCTGTCCACAAAAAAAAACCTTCCACATGAATATTCATAGCAGCATTATTTATAACATTCAAAATTGGAAACAATCCAAGTGTATGTTAACTGAAGAATGAATAGACAAAGTGTGCTGAATCCATACAATATACTAGTATTTGGCCGTAGAAATAAAGTACTGATAAATGCTACAACATGAATGCATCTTAAAAAACATGATTCTAAGTGAAGGAAGCCACACACAAAAGACCATATATTATATGAATCCATTTCTATGAGATGTCCATAACAGGCAACTACATAGAGACAGAAATTCATGATTGCCGGAGGGAGGAGGGATGGGGACTGCTAATGGGAATAGAGTTTCTTTTTAGGCTGATGAAAATTTTCTGGAATTAGGTAGTAGTGATGGTTGTATAACTTTGCAAATATTAAAAATCACTGATTGTACAATATAAAAGGGTGGATTTTATGGTATGTGAATTATATCAATAAAAATGCTTATCATAATTATAGGTTACATGAAACTAGCAAGGGGAATATTTGCATGGGATGGCAAAAATGGCAAAGTCTATACTCAGAAGAATCTGGACAGATTGGAAAGATGGGCTGAATCTGAAAAGGTAAAATTTAGAAGGAATAAACATAGAGTCTTAAAACTGCATTTAAGAAAAACAATAGCAGCCCTATAAAATAATTCCAGGCTTTAGTTCACAGAGAGCCTGTTGTGAGTCAGCAGAATGTCACATCCTAAAAGGTTAATGTAATGTTTGCAGCATTAACAGAAGTATAGTTACTCCAGTGGGATATTAACATCATTCTTTTTTTTTGAGCTGGCCAAACGACACCCAGACTTTTGAGATCAGTTCTGGTCGTTGTGATTCAGGAAATATCTAGTTCAGTGGGTGAATCTAGCCCCAATACATATTATATTTGTCTTTCATGAAGTCTGTGTTCTCATTTGAAGGCATTTTGGTAAGATGGGCCTCTTACCACCAGCCCAATCACTCCTTCATTACCACAAGCAGGGCCAGACTCATACATGTATTTTACCCACATCCTCCTTATTAACATTTGAATTTAGCCCCTCTCTCCACCCACTCTTGAAAACAAAGGCATGTAAAAAGGATGGTAAAGGCATCCCAAGACATGTTGAAAGGATAAGGAACAATTGAATGAACTATTATGCTTCATCAGAAAAAGATCTGGGAACCATGGGAGCAGACTTCAAATATCTGAAGGTCTTTCATGTAGATGTGGGAAAAGACTAATGAATACAAGGGATTGATGGGTTGAGGCTTCAGAGAAGGAGATGTTTTGACTCAAAGTAGAGAGCATTTCAACTGAGCTCCCTGTGGATGGGTGGTCTTTATTCAAAGGTGGAGGGTTGGTTGAGCTTTGTTGGCACAAGCTGGATGACCATTTAAATGGATATAGGATCTAGATGACTTTTGTAATCTCTTCTAGTTTTTTTTTTTTTTTTTTCTCTTCTAGTTTTAAGATTTCATCATGATGCTAATTATCTGTCAAGCCACCCTGCTGGTTTATCTATTAGACATTCTACCAAGGGACTGCAAACATAACACTGTCTCATGGATCTTTGTCCTTTAGGAAGCTCACAGTCTAGAAGGAATTATAAGAATACCAACACCCTGTGTTGTATTGTATTATATTGTATTGAATTGTGTTGTTTGTATTGCAATGATGATGGTGGTGATTGAGGAGTGTGTGTGTGTGTGTGTGTGTGTGTGTGGTGTGTTTCGCAAGTGTGTACATTTATGCTCATGTGAGCAGGGCTAAACTAATACGTGGGCCACTAGTGCTTTTGGTGTCAGAAGTGAAGAGGATACCCTATTTTTATTAAACAAAATAAGAGCTTCACTCAGCCACTGACTGATAACACCCTGGGAAAGGTGACTGTTTTCAGTGACTTCTAATTTCTATTTCAGTGTCTGATTGCAAGGTCTTTGCTAAGGGTCAGTTTTGATGGAGTTTGTAGGGTTGTAGAAGAACCTCAGCCAGTACTGGGGAGAGTGTGATATGCAGGTGGAGAGCCGGGCTTAGGCTGGTTGGTGCAGGGAGGGCGGGTGAGAATAAAGATACAATTCTTTCTGCATGTGTCTCTGTGTGAGTTATGAGTGTGTGTGAGAGAGGGTGGTGTGGGTAGGTATATGTATCCTGTGGGGTATCAGGTAAGGCTTCTACCGTTCTGTGAACTGGACTCTTGAAATTGAGGAGTACTTGTATTCATTGATCTTATTTGCCTCAAACATTTTCAGCGTATAGTGTCCCTCTGGTGCCTCTTTCTCTGAATCTGTCTCTCTCCTTCCAGGCATAGCTATGGAACAAAGATTAATTAATACATTAACTAAATTATACAAATGGCTTTAACTGCCCTCCGTAGGAGCTTTTGTTATTGGAAGGGTCAAATCTGGTCCCATTCAGAAGCAATCCAGAAACTCTCATGGAGCCATCAAGGACCCCCAGATGGTGTGAGCTTCCCCACCGAGCAGGAAGACTCTTTGTTTTTTTTTAATTTAATTTTATTTTATTTTTTTATACAGCAGGTTCTTATTAGTCATCCATTTTATACACATCAGTGTATACATGTCAATTCCAATCCCCCAATTCATCTCACCACCACCACCCCCCCGCCACTTTCCCCCCTTGGTGTCCATACGTTTGTTCTCTACATCTGTGTCTCTGTTTCTGAGCATGAAGACTCTTGACATCAAACAAAGTACAGAGATCTGGGAGCTCCATGCCTCTGCATTGATGAGATTAGGCAGGGGCTCCTGGGTAACCTCCTCTGCTTTTGAGAAGGACTGGCTATGCTGGTTACGTAAACCAAGAAAAATCACCATCCTCTCTTGCTGGCTCACTGCCCATTATCCCTCCCGTAGACGGGAGGGGTGTGTGGTGGGGGGAGAGAGAAGAGACAACATGCAGTAATTTGGCCAGTTCTGACTCTGGGCCAGACAAAGCAGTTCATATCCAACAAGTATTGCTGGTTTCTAAACCTTAATGGAAGAATTTTGATGTGTTGATTACCCTGTTTTGTTGAGGAAGGAAGGAAGAAGGCGGGAGGGAAGAAACACTCCACATGTGCTTGTATATAGTTACGTGAGCTTGGAGAATGGTGTGCAAAGATATTTTCTGAACTTTAATATTAATTACTTCCGGGAGTGGGATTGCAAGGCAGACGGGCAGAAGTTTCGCTTCAAAAGCTTCTCAGTTGTTGGACGTCTTAGAAGGAGCATGCTACATTTTAAGCGAGAAATGTTTAAAATACTTTTTAAAATAGGTAGTATCAACAGAGTGTAGGATTTTTCAGAAAAATTAAAGTAGCACCTCTTGGTTTGTTGTTAACTTCCAAACACATGTATTTTTCCCTTGTGAATGTCCTGTCTGCCTTTTTGATTTCACTGACGGTGACACTAGCTACATTCAGTGAAGTGGCTAATCAGGCATGTGGCGAATGTCACAGCTGTTCCAACTTCTCTATGTCTTTGGCTTATCGGCCTGATTCCCAAGCTCAGGAAAACTGCCTCTGTTTTGCCCCTCTTATGAGATGGCTGGACACTTAGGAGTGAATATTATTCAACTCTGGCAATGGAAGTTTGTCTTGGCTTCTCGGTGGTGGTAGAAGCAGAGGCAGGCCAGCATCTCCATGGGTAGCAGTAGGAAGCATTCCATTCTCTTTAGGTGCTTAAGCAGATTTCCAGTTCAATTCTGTCACATCTGAGGGGTTCAGATATCTTTTCAAAACCCAAGCCTTTAGGCTTGTACTAAACTGAAACTCTGAGGCACATGAGGTTGGTTCCTCATCACTGTGACTGGAGTTGAAGATTGAAAAAGATGAGGTGATAATAATACCTTACAGATATATAACTTCTTTAAGCAAAGCTCTTTGCAAACAGCTCAGCAAACCCCAGGACTGACAGCTCAGCTCGGCCAGTGCTGAAATGCAGCCGTGCCCTGAACAAAGCCACCTCCGGGGTCAGCAAGCCACCTTCAGAGAGACCTTATCTCCCAGCTTCGCTTGGAGAGGTGAAAATGAAGGCTATATCTACCAGCAGCGGCAGGGACACTTTTTTGAAGCAAAATGTAATTACCAGAGTAGGAGCTGGCCTCGAAAGTGGGGATTAACACTCCCCCGCTCCCACCAGCATCTTGGGCTCTCTGAACAGCTCCAGCAAGATTTGGGGTTTTATGCTTCCATCCAAAAGCTGGCTCTGTTTGAAACAACGGTTGAGGACTGCAGACCACAGAGACATTGATTCATTGCAAAGAGGGGAAAGGATTTAGCAGCATTTCTTGTAAGCCTAGGCAGCATGAGGTTGGTGGTGGGGATCAGAGGAGATTCACAGGGTCTGAAGGTTGAAAAAGAGGCCATGCTCACCTCCAAATTATAAATACCATTCAGTCTCCTGCTGAATGGGCAGAATTCCACATATGACTCGCTGAGCACACTGCTGAGGGTGGCTGACTCCTCACGGTCAGCATCCCGGGTCCTGTTTCTTTACTCTTGTACCTCAAGAACATCCCTGAAAGATGCTTTTCTCTTCTGGGCAAGTCTCTCATGCAACCAGCTTAGGAGTCTGAAAATTGGTGTTTCCTGTTTTGTCCTGGTCAGGAACCCTGATGACTTCATGCAAGTCACTGCCCCTCATGGTGCCTGATTCTCCACTTGCAGCACAGAGAGGTTGTACCAAATCAGGATCTTTACAAATGGTGCCTCCCAGAGTCCTAGGGATTTTCACTAACAGGCTTCAGCTGCCATCAGGAGGGTGGGAAGATGGAAATGATGGGACTCTGAGCCCATTATCCCTGCTGGGATGAGAACCATTCTTCTTTTATCTCTGTTGACATAGTAAGCGTCTCTTTAAAGGTTTCTTTTGAAGAAAGAGTTTTGCTGTTGAAAACATTTTGAGAATAGATGCTATTTTCTAGTTCTCTCTGGCTATAATAGTCTGTGCCCATGCACATCGCTTTGGCGGTTTTACAAACCAGACACCCAGAGTATTCATATTAGGTGCCATAGAAGATACCTAACAATCTCTGGTGTCAAAATAAAAGCTATTATTTTCTTTTCATTAAAAACTATCGATCATTAATAGTTCGATCAATAATAAAAACTATTATTTAGTTTTCATTAAAAACTAACTAAAGATGAGAAGAAACACACAGGACATATGAAGAAGAAATTTAGAATCTCCCATACCCCCACTCTCCAGGGACAAACTGTAAACATTAGTTACATGTTTTGCCAACTTTCTATTCATATAAAATTCTTTTTGGAAAACTGAGCTCATATTTTACACAATTTAAAAAGAGTTTAAAAACATTATTTGACCCTATATTGTAAGTGATTTGCCACATCATTAAATGTTCTTTGAAACATATGATGGTTAATTGTATTTAGTATTACATAGTATTTCATCATATGTCCATACCATCATTTATCCATCCCTTTTCTCATGCTGAGCATCTAGATGGATTCCAGTGTCTGCAAGTTAAATGCTAAGAGGAACATTTTTGCAATAATTCTTTTTCTACCATATATGTATTTAAGGTTAAGGCTTTTTCCCTTCTTGAAATTTATATTTATGTTTAAAACTAGTTGACATGAAAAGAAAGCTAAAGGTGGAGAAAGAGGTTGGTTGAATGATCCATGATACTACAGAGAAGATACCACTAGAGAGACAAGAAGGAGGAAAGACAAACGCTAGGAGAAGATGTGTGTGGAGGAAGGGGAGGGTTTCTCTGCTATTATGCAAGACCAGGACATCTGACAACCTCAGTAATAACAGAAAAGTCTTTTGTCAGATCATTATTGAGTGAAAAAATATTCCATTTCTGAGGAACACAAAATCAGCTGTGGAGAACCCCCCCTCCCCCGCCCCCAAGGAGCATCGTGAGGACCTTGAATAAGAACCACATGGAGAGTGAAACAACCTGGTTGCTGATTTTGACATTGCCATGAACTTGGGCAGGTGACCAAACTCTGTTACTTCATCATTTAATGAGCGAATTCCAGTAGGTCAGTCATTTCCTGTGAAAGACACCAGCCCACCTAGAAGCCAGTGAGAGAGTAAAGGGTACCTACAAGGTATTTGTATTTGCAGTCTTTGTTAAGAACCTGATAGAAACTTTGCCCTTGCTATTGAAGAAAAAGATAAAGAGAAAACCAGGGAAACTCATTCCATGCCTCCTGTGCCAACGATTCTGTGAACCAGGCTTTTTATCTCTACCACCTCTCATAAAAATCCTCGGAAGCAGGGATTTTGCAGGTGCCCTTTACTGCCTTAGCTGCATTTTATAGGTGAGGAATCTAAGGCTAATACCAGTTAAGTAGCCTGTCCAGGATCATAGGGCTAGTAAGTGGCAGAGCACGATTCAAATTCATACTGCCTGTTTTCAAAACCTATGCTCTTGCAACTGGGCCATATGACCCCAGTTATCTGTGTCTTTGGATAAAAAGAGAAAAAAATAAATTATTACTCAATAAATAAGCTTGGTAAACAGGAAGAAAAGTATGATACAAGGTTCCGTATCAGATTTTAAAAAAATGAAGGGAAGGAAAGAGGGATGGAGGGAGGGAGAGAAAAAAAGAAAACCTTAGGAACTCGGGACTATTTCGTCTCTAAGTTCTCCAGCATATACAACCAAATGCTTTTCTTTCATATCTTTTAGGTGTCAAGGAGCATGAGAAATCCTTTGGTCCAATCACTTTGTTTTGTAGATAAGAAACTAGGCTCCAGAAAAAGGTCATTGACCTGTTCAATATCATGTGGATGGTTAAAAGCAGAACTGAATTAAGAACCAAAGTTACCTCTGATCACATAAGACAAGTATTTCTAACACTAAACACAGTGCGTGGCATGGATTAGTACCAGTCATTCAATGAAGATCATTCCTTTTGCTTACCCTCTGCTGTCCCATCCCTTTCCTGTGTTCATGCCTTTTTTCATTCAGCCATCACTTGCTGTGACCAAGCCATGTGCTCAAGAGGTTCTTGGCCCAGGTAGAAGTTCATAGAATCTTATGCTCGTGCTCTTCTGCTCACACCCTATATCATTTGGGGAAAAACTGGATGTTAATGGGTTAAGGAGTAAAAGAGAGATGAGTAGAGAAAATAAATTCATAGGCTTAATTTTCGAAGGGTTAAGCAATTAGTGAAAGGATACGATGATCCATAAGAAAAGTCAATCAAGATCAGAAGCTTTTCTTCTTCTGGAGGAGATGGAGGTGGGGATGACTTTTACCATTATTTTAGATGAAGGAGGAAGAAATACTGGGAAGGTAGATTGCAGGTAAAAGGGACAGGAGAGTAGAGCAAAATCTTTAGAGGTAGCAAGTGAGGGAGAAGTTGAGGGCCTAGGGAGAGGGGTTGAACTTTGAGAAGAAAAAGAATAGCTTTCCTTCTAGCTGGAAGGGATATGAAAGGAAAAGCGAAGATAGGAAGAGTTCTGAAGTAAAGGACAGGAAAATTAATGGAGTTCACCTCTCCTGCAGATGGACTGGGATGGGGATAATAGGTTTGAGTTATGAACACAGGTCTTGGGCTCAGAATGTACCGACTCTTGAGATTTTTATTTGGGGAGGGACATACTCTCTGGCACCTTTGTGATTGGGAAAGTACATAAACTGTACATAAGAGCTTACATAAAGGCCTCTGCTTTTAGTGGGAGACATGCAGGGCCTGGAATTGTGGTAGAGCAAAATTAGCTGGTTCTCTTGTCCTTGGTGGTCATTTGCCTTTCCTTCTTCCTGAGTGAAAATGGTGACGCCTCCAACCATTCACTCCCTGATGGTTTCAGAAGTATGACTGGGGGAACTTCACTCCCTGTCGTGATGGGGAACTGGAGAAGTGCTGTGCTTTGCAGTCAGAGGCATATGGCACTTCAGAGGCAGTGGTCACGTATCTGCAGATACTATTACAAGGCTCCAACCTATAGCTACTTTCCATCTCCACAGAAGACAAAGATGAAAGGAACAGGTTTAAATGACAGCAACAGGGGGATTGACTCTGACAAAAGAAGGAAAACATCTTAGTAAGGTAGGGTAAGTATGCTGTGGAGAGGATTTGGAGGATGTAGAACATATATCCCTGGAAACCTCCAGGCCCTCATTTGTCTGGATACCTGGGATGTAGAAGAGCTTCCTGCAGAGGTTTGGTCCAGATGGGACCAAGACTCCCTTACAGTTCTGTATTTCATTTATAATCTTGATAGCCTGACCGCAGGTGGTGATCGCTGACAGTGGTCCACTTAGGAGACCATGTTGACAATTGAGGATTTGGGGAAGAGCGCCACAAAAAACAAGGGAGAAAGAACTCTTCTATTGTTTTCCTGATATATAATGGGCCTTTGCAGGAGGAAACTATTTTATTCCAGGGGTTAGAAACCTAATGCCCCATCACAGTTTATACAGGGAAAGCCCAGTGGATGATTTTTTTTTTTTTTTTTTTGCGGTATGCGGGCCTCTCACTGTTGTGGCCTCTCCCGTTGCGGAGCACAGGCCCCGGACGCACAGGCTCAGTGGCCATGGCTCACGGGCCCAGCCGCTCCGCGGCATGTGGGATCCTCCCTGACCGGGACACAAACCCGTGTCCCCTGCATCGGTAGGCGGACTCTCAACCACTGCGCCACCAGGGAAGCCCCCCACAGTGGATGATTTTCATTCATTTCTAACTTTACACTTGGAATTCTTAATTTTTAATACCTAAAAACAATGTTTTTACTTTTAAAGGTGAGATGAAACATTTTTTCCTCCATGGCACTTGACCTAATTTGGCATAGAGAAAAGAATGATGCTTTTGGACCTACAGATTTCCTACAAGAATTTTAGAAAATGCAGAGGGTTGTCATCTTCTGATATTGGGTGGTGCCAGAGAGAGGACGATAGATCACTAGTGTTGAATTTGTATGTGATCGGCAATACATTTTATACTCTGCCCAGACAACCAAAAACATACGGCCCTGGACTCACATGATAAGGAAAATATACTGATCCATGGCCAGTTGTTGTCATCAGGTCACTAAACCTATTTCTCCAGATATAAGATGAGACTATCTTGCCTCACAGTACAAATGTAATAAAATCTAGTAATGCAGCTATGAAAATAAGCACTGGCCCATAACCCAAGGGCTTAAGAAGTCAAGGCTAAGGAGAAATGGGCAGTATACAAAAAATAGATTGAATTTCCCCCTCTTTATCTTGAGTTTAATAGGAATTTGGGTGTATTTTCCACAGAGAACATCTACATGTGCTTTATGCAGGCAGGAGATGGAAAAATAGGAAATATGGTACATTGATAAGTGGAAGAGTAGGTAAAATTATAAATGGGGATTTGGCCAATGAAAATGTTATGGTCCCAATAATTCAGAATCTACTAGCGAGTAATGAAGTGCCAATACCTTAGGCCAACCTGTAGTGGCAGAGTTCCCTCCAGTATCAGGAGGGAGAGTAGTAAAGGGAAGCCAGGAGTGTTTAACACAAGGTGCTGGTGTTATTCTTCTGGTTTGTATCAAAAACACCTACCCTGAACAACTGAGGAGTGGGAGGGAAATACATGCTATGGTGGCTCCTTTGAAGGGACGAGAAGGGTCACGTCCTGGCACTGAGATTGGCCCTGGTTCTTGCTTGCCTTTTCTTCTGCTCCAAAGTCTCCCTGCTGTACTCTTTGTATGCGTGTCCTTATGACAGAAAGATCAAGGGGCCACTTCAGAGGAGCTTAAGCTTCAAACAGTCTTTTCCAAAAATAACAAAGGTGGAAGGAAGGAAGAACCCTCTGTGAGTGAAAGCTGGAGCCAAATAAAAAGGCATGAAATGAGGCATTGTGGAGGTGAAAGTCACCTGAGAGAGCCCAGAAGCCCATCCCTCTCACTTAACAGGAGAGGAAACTGAGGCCCAGAGAAGCCTTTTCCTTAAAGGACAGTTGTCCCTGGTCTCATCCTTGGCCCTTGACCTTTACACACTGCAGACTCATAGGTGAATTCATCCATTCACATGGCTTCCCCTTAGCGTCACTTGTACATGACCACAGAGGAGATATTCCCATGTGCTTCTGATGTGTCCATGCACCTGTCTATGGGGCATTTCTACCTGGAGGTCCAGTATGTAATTCAAACTCAGCATGTCTGAACCATCACTCCCCAGCAAACCTGCTCGCTGTCCCGTGTTGCCTCTCTGGGTGAATGGTGTAAACCTCACACTGGCCTTTCAGGATTGTTCACATGTCCTCCCTTCCTCTTGTCCCCACATCCAAGCTGTGATTCACTCTGTTAATTCCCCCCCTTCCATTACTCTCCTGCCTTTTCCTGCTTCTCCTTTCTACAGGGCAAGCCCTTAACCCCTCTTAGCTTGAAGACTGCAGTAGTTGATCTCCCTGACTTTGATCTCAGCCCTTCTGGTCTTTGCAATCCACAAGCACCTTTTTTTAATTTATTTATTTTAATTTTTTTTTTTATTTTTGGCTGTGTTGTGTCTTCATTGCTGCGAGCTGGCTTTCTCTAGTTGCGGCGAGCAGGAGCTACTCTTGGTTGCGGTGCATGGGCTTCCCATTGCGGTGGCTTCTCTTGTTGCGGAGCACGGGCTCTAGACGTGCGGGCTTCAGTAGTTGTGGCTCGCGGGCTCAGTAGTTGTGGCTCGCGGGCCCTAGAGCGCAGGCTCAGTAGTTGTGGCACACGGGCTTAGTTGTTCTGCGGCATGTGACCAGAGACATGGGACCAGGGATTGAACCCATGTCCCCTGCATGGGCAGGCGGATTCTTAACCACTGAGCCACCAGGGAAGTCCCCACAAGCACCTTTTTAAAAGCCCAAACCAGGTCTTGTCTTTCCACTCCCTTTTGCCTGGAGAATAAATTTCAAACTCTTAAGCATGCCACACAGTGTCCTCTGTAGTGTGACCTCCAGTGAGCTCTTCAGCGTAGCACAGCCTGCCAAGTGCCATCCTGATGTTATAGGAGGGTGCCATGATATTATTACATGGCTGTATATCATGGAGTAGCTTCCCCTCACCACACACACTCTGCTGGGATAACCACACTTATCTTTAAGCTTAGTGCAGATATCATCTTTTAAACCATGCTGATGCCCTCTCCTTAGGAAGAGTGGGCCACTCTTTCCTTATACCCTCACTCCATCCTGTGTATACTTCTCCCACGGCCCTGTTATTGCATTCTTAGTTGTTGTTTCCCCTGCCCATTCTAGTATGTAAACTCCTTTTGGGCAGGTTTATTCATAGTTGTAAACTTTAGCCTTTGGCATGAAGGTAGGACTCAGTGAAATACTTTTAAAAAAGAATGAATGAATGAATGAAAGTGCACACAGCCCACTAGTGATCCAGTCAAGTGAGAGATCCCTGGTTTTCCTTCTTCAGTTCATGTTTTCCCTACTACGTACTATAAAGTCTTGGTAATGAAACGTGGCATTGACACATGAATCGAAAGATCAGTGGAGCATGCTGCCCAGGGAGAAGACTCGGGCATTTAAAGTGCTACCATCAGTGTATTTTCTCTACAAAATTGATCTTATTTTCAAGTTGAAATATTAGAACTCACAAACTAATTAGAAATAAGTGAAGACGAGTCTTCAATTTCTAGACTTTGTCATTTTTCTCTTGCGGCTCAATTATAGTTTAATTGTCCAAGAAAAAAAAATAGACAGGAAAGGTGCACACGTGTATTGAGTGCCTGCTATACACGTCACATATAGTTTCATTTAATCCTCATACAGTCTTTGAAGTGTGTATTATTATCTACATTTTACAAATGAAGATACAGAAACTCTGAGGTATGTAACTTGCCTAGAATCATGTGACTAGCAAATGTCAGAGTTGGGAGTCTAATCACGTCTGATTCTAAAGTCCATTCTCTTTCCCCTTCACTACGTTTCCTCCCTAGGGAAACAGAACAGAATTAGGGACATAAAATCTCAAGAAGTTTCACTAAAAGACATTCCTCTGTGACTCCAATAACAAATTGGACTGAAGAGACAGGAGCTGTGAACCCTAACTCTTACCCTGTTGCATGGTATGATTTTGAGAAAGTCCATTAATCTCTTATATCCCATCTCTTTATATTCACAAATATGGGACACACAGACTTTCCTCATCAGTCACGCAATTACTAAAAAAGTTACTTCATAAATGAATTTGTGTCATTTGCTACAGAAATGCACTTGATGCAGTTACTAACCATAAAAGTGACCTTATTTCTACAAGAAACTAGTATTGGTCTAAAGGAGATAAGACAGCTGGTCTAGTGAAAATTAAGCAGTGGATAAAAAATTGATTCCCTTTTTATTTAATTTTATATCAAGTCTTTTTTGGGATGTGTGATGCCAATATTCTTTTACCCCTGGTGATAGGGCAGAACATGGAGAAGTGAAGAGATGCTTAAGAGGAGAATAGGAAGGATAGTGGGAGTGTGGCTGCTGAATGTTTTACCTGCCAGATTGATTTTTTTCCCTAAGTCTGATAACTCCAAGGTGGCAATTGACATTTTTGCTTGAGCATTGAACACATATCATTCACAGCATTTAGTGGACCTCAACAGTTACTGCCTATTGACAGAACTTGAATTTTGACAGTGCTTTATACCGTGCAGAGAGTCTAAAATTAAATATACTGGACAGAGCAATAGAGAAAATATTCAAAGTAGAAGCATCTTAGAATATTAAAAAAAATATTTTCAATTTTTTTCCTGGATGTTGAGAGGCAGTATAATGGAAGGAGCCTTGGTCTGAGATTCTTTCTCTGGATTTCTATGGGCTAATGCTCTGTGTTACCTTGGGGAAAATACTTAACTCTCTGAGCTTTTGTTATATTTTAAATGGGGCTGTGGCATTTATGCCCTTGAAGGATTGGACATCTGTAAAATGAGGACAGTATGTCTAAGTTCCTTTGTAGTAATTATGTCTCTAGGTTTTATGATGGCTGGGATACTCAGTTTGGTTCCCAGGCACCTTTAGAGCATACCTGGTAATATGGCAGCAGGGAAGCAGTAGAAGGGAAATGGGGCCCAGACACTGAAAAACAATGGGAAAATGGTGACTCGGTCTTTTCCTTAAAATCGTGATATTTCTTTCAAAATAGAGCCCTAAATAGATTTTTAAACTGGAAGGGAGAATTAACCTGAACTTCTAGAGGCTAAATTTCCTGAAGGATGAAACTCTTTGAGACATTTTTATAATAACCCCTATGATTAAGGGACAGGAAAGCTGGGAGAGACCCAGCTCGGCTCCAACAATTGGCCTTACAAATTGCCCCACACCCCATGCTGCCATTCTTTTGGGACCTGGGAAAGACACCAGGTCCTTCACCAAGGATCTGTCATTTTTACAGTCAGAATACTCTCTCAGACATTCAATCCACTCTTTCCTTGTTTTATAAAAAGTCCAACCTTTGTACACCTAATATGATTTAATCCTGGTTTCATTTCCTGAATCTTTGTGTTGCTTTTTCTTCCTGGATCTCATGTTCAGTGCTGCCAGTTTCTTTGTCCCTGCAGGTGCAGACAAATTAGCATAAAGAGTAAGTTGCAGAATTGGAAAACAGCAAATTTGATTTCAAAGGCTATTTCAGACTGAGGTCCATTTGGTGGCATTAGGAGCAAAACTAATAAACAAACCAGATTTTTTTCCACCCAAATTGATTTTTTTTTTACTTGACAGTATCCCTTTAGAAGTAGAGTATTTTATCAAAATCTGATTTTAGCTGTCATGTACAGTGCTTTTTTGTTGTTTCCTTGCTCATTATTTCTGACTGTTAAGTTATGTGGGTTGGCAAAGGAAAATCTTTTCTTTTATAATAAAGAAGGCATTGCCTTTCCAGCGTCATTATCTGCCGTCATGTTTCACAGCCTTACAGCAAGCAGCATGTTGTGGTTTGCCATTGTGCCATCATGACTCCCATTTTGCAGATGGAGACAAAATTACAAAGAGACTTCAGAGCCATAGCTAGACTCTGAAAAGACACAATTCTGAAGAAACCGGGGGTCCCTTTACTCTTTCACTGTCTAAACAAACATTTTTTAGGACTTCTCTCATAAAGAGTTATATGTATTTACCTGTTGTTCTAGGGGGGAAAAAAGAGCCTTCTATAAGCTGTGACAGGTGATCAGAGGAGGCTCGGGCTAGGTGCTGTGATCAAGGCCATCTAGTGAGGGGCCAGCGTTTGGAATTCTCAGAGCATTCCAGATCCTCTGAAGGGTATCACATCTCAGTGGGTAGCCTCCTTTGATTGTAAGGCACAGTAATTCACGTTACTCAGTGATGGGGGTGGTCCTTGTTAGGACTCCCTCATGTCAGCAGGAGGCAGTGACCTCGAAGTGTTGAAGGAGGGGGAGCCATGCTCCTCCCAGGCCTCAAGGCAGGTGGACCCGGATCCAAGATGGCACTTGGGGCTCAGTGAAGGGCTTTGGGGTCCTCCCTAGGGGTGTTGTCCTGCATGAATGTGCCTCAGTTCCTTGTCTTCCCCCTGCCACCTTAACTAGCATTTCCCTCTGTGCTCAGTGTCTTTCCTCTACCTCAGAGCTTTGCATACTCATGTGTTTTCTGTTTCTTCATCTATCCAGCTTGAAGTGACCCTTACGGCCCAGACTCCCCATCTGTGCTTTTACTATGCATCTCTCTGAGTTCTGCTTCTGCTGATTTAGGCCTGATTCCTTCCGCGTTCCCTATTTCAGATTCCTAAAAGTGAGAATCTGATTAGCTCATGTTCTTGTGCTGAGCCACTTCGTGAGTTCCTGCCCAGTCTATGGACAGGCTGCCCTTGGGTGAAGTGCCCACCCTCAGGG
Organism: Phocoena phocoena; assembly: GCF_963924675.1. Classification (NCBI taxonomy): domain Eukaryota; kingdom Metazoa; phylum Chordata; class Mammalia; order Artiodactyla; family Phocoenidae; genus Phocoena; species Phocoena phocoena. Next base: position 133,330,801 of record NC_089219.1, on the reverse strand, counting down.
GCTCCAGTGGAAAGAAGGGCCTGAGGAAGGGGCTGTGGAGGGAGGGGCAGTTTCCTGTGGAAGGAGCAGTGGGCAAGCGCTAGGATTGGCATGCCTAGTGACTGGCCTACCCATCTTTCCTAAACCTTCCTAATACTACTCCTCACCCTGAAGGCGTTAGCAGCCTATGAGGAATGACTGGCCTAGAATTAATTTCTAGGAGCTAAAATCTTTTCAAGGTCAGAAAAGGAGAAATCATTAAAGTGGCCGAAGCTCCAAGACACTCTATTAAGAGCTTTGCATTTATGACTTAATTCCTTGCTCACGACAACTTTCCAAAGTAAATATCATAAGCCTTATTGGGCTTAAATAACCTGTTCAAGACAAACCAGTACGAAGCAGAAAGGTTGATATTCAAACCCGGTCTGTCTGACTGCAAAATCAGGCCTGCAAAACATACTCCTTGCACATCGAACCACGTCTCTTCGACTAGAGTTTTCTTTACCTGAGTCAAATCCAGCATCTATGAAATCGTTTGATTGGAATTGGAGCCCCCGGAAGAGAGCGTCTAAGCCTGAGCTGGATGGAGGGGATGAGCTTTGGGGGCCGGGGTTCATCTGCCCCTGAGCCCGGACTCCTGGAGGGCAGCGGTGGAGCCGCAGCCCCGCCCCCAGGTCCTTTCACGCCCCCGTAGCCGAGAGCGCGCATGCGGAAGCCTCCTGTGACTTACATTAACACAGATCCGTCATTAATATGACAAATAGGCGCACCTGCAGACTTAATTGCTTCCATTTTCTTGAGTCACTGATAGGTTTATGGCCTGCCTCAATTCCAGTAAAACCGCAGCAATCTAGATGGGACGAAAAAGTGTCTTCCTCCAATCAATCTCTTTGAACAGTCGCAGACTCCAGCCCTGATGACAGACTTTCTCTCTAGACAGGGTAATTAAAGAGGCCGAGACGGCTATTTTCAAAAGTCCCTTCATCTTAGTTTTATCATCTGTAACACAATCCTCGAAACTTAGACGGGAAACATCTTTCCTTCTCCCATCCCTCCCCAAATGACTGACCCTCCATGTTGGCAAAGGCTGTTATTTCCCCCTCCATTCGTCTCACTCCAGAAGCCAGTCAGCTGGGCTTTCTGCTTCCCTCCTGTGAGGAGAGTGGATGTGGTGAGGGGTTTCCATTGCAGTTTAGGGATCCCTCACCTAAGATTGAAAGATCTGCCCAGAAAAAGAAAAGCCATCTTTACACCAGAAGCTTTTTTTCCCCCACCAAATCGAGGTCTGGCTGTTCATGAAAAAACAAAGATAACACAAAGTAGGATATAAATGATCTCTTAAACGACTGAAGAAACCTCTCACAAAGAAAGCAAAGCTCCCTAGTATATGTTTTGTACTAATGGAACAATTTAAGTATCAAAATTGAAAACAAAAAAGGCAAGGATTTGGAAAACTCTAATAGGTTATTATGTATGAAAAATGCATGCTAAATAGAAATTAATTGACCAAAAATAGATTTTTATAACCATCAAGCATATAAGAGATCCCCCACAAGATGTAAAGAAATGATGCCAGTCTGAAAAACCCTAAATTCTCTCATGATTGTAGGAGGGGAAAAATGAACTGATGGAATGACTTTTTTATATTGAAGAATTTGTGATTTTTCATCAAGCATGTTACTTCCTGAAATGTAAGTACTAAAACAAGTAATATTGAGTACAAAGAGTACCCCAAACTGGGTAACAAGAATAGTTAAATTACTGGTGCTGCCTGAGATACACCCATGCGTCCTGAAGACCTTCAGAGATGAAGTTAGGGAAAGTGGTACAAAATATCTAGTTCCACCTGATCTGGTAGGCCTTCCCAGTTTGTAAGGACTCTGAGCCCTTACTGGGGGCAAACCCCTAAAGTTGATGCTGCTGGATGAGATCTGTAAATACTTCTACATAATTGAACCTAGCATGCATGGAAGAGGTAGGCACAGTGGTGGGGGGAGACATGGTAACTGTGGGAATCTATAAAGGAAAATCAAGTCTGAATGATCACTGCTCTGTAGAGGTACCATTCATGTTGATCAAAGGGATCTACTTAGATTTTCAAAAAGCTCTGGCAGGTTCTACCTTTGAAATCTATTTTTTTAAATGTTAAGTTACTACCGTATTTGTTGGGCATGGAGCCTTAGGTAGGAAAGCAGTATAAAAGTCTTCATACATGGTTTAGATGATACTTTATATACTAGGAAGTCAAATTGATGGAGACAAACTGCAAGAAGAGCAGTAGAATCTACGTAGAGGACAGAAAAGAGGGTGGTGATTTTCATGTCATCAACTTCAAGGTAATGTTCTCTCAGATACAGGCTCTAGCTATAGTTATAAAATATAAAATAAAAGGCTCTCTGTCATTTCATTAATGATTCAGGAAAATAACCTAGAGTTCATTAAAATCATTCTCTGACAACATTGACCTGATATGCTACCCTGGCTGAAAAAGAGGAACGAAATGGCATCATGAAGGGCATGGGAAACACAACAGCACTCTACACTTAAGTAGAACCACATTGATTTTTTACCAGGAATAAAAGAAGTTATTCCTGTTGCTAATCTTTAATGATCATAATATTAATAATAACTACAACTCTTATTTCTCATATTTCAAAGCATCCCTATGTGCATTTTCACTTTTAGAGCCCTGTGAGGTAGATATTTGTATTTCCATTTTTTGAAAGATCCAGAAACTGAGGCATTTAGATTTCAGGTACAGGACCCTTGTCTCAGACTTAGGTTTTCTGAAATTAGAATCCTTCCTATTTCAGCTATGCTGCATTATCCCCCTCCAGAGAATGCATTTAATGAACCCAGAGAGAGTGCACAGAAAGGCATCTGTAGTGGTCAGCAGGAAGTGGGTGTGGTTGTATGAAGGAAGAATAAAAAACCTGACACGTGCTAGACACAACAGCCAAATAAGAATGAAAGAAATATGAATGAGTCTGTGGATACAAAGACTAAGAGAAGAATGTGCCCATGTTTATCACATAAAGTATATGTGACCTTGTTCACCAAACACTCAACTGCTAGGACTCAAAGCTCTATCTGAAACCCAAAGAAGGTGAGTGTAGGGCAAATGAAAGGAAGTTCCACTTCACTGAGAAGGTATTATTCATAGAGAACTTATTTTCCAGTGTGTGGTACAATCAGAAAATATAGATGCTGTAAACAAAACAAAAAAGATACTGAAAATTTCATGAATGAAAAAGACATAATTGCTAAGGAGCTGAGATCAGCTTTACGGCTGATGTCAGAGAGGATATATGCCCCTGACACAGAATTGCCTTCCAGCTCTGTGCCTTTCTGGCCATAGGCTGAGAGCTAGGTGGAAAAGCTATTAGCTGTCCCTAAGTTCTGTCTTTGTGTCCTGACTTAAGTCTAATCATCCAGTTACCATCACTTGTATTCACAATATAATGGCTTGATCGTGAAACATAGCTGTATTCCTTTACAGTGTGTTCTTGCTGAAACAGAAGCAGAAAACCCAGCACTTCTTTTCTTTCTGCAAAACTCCACTAACATTGCTTTAGTTAGACCCTCTAATTAATGGGCGAGTGCTACTAAGTAGAGAATGGAAATGTCAGTGCCACCTGTTAATTTCCTGATCTTCGGTGCTGGTAAGGTATGCTAGGATCAGCTAAGGAGGAGAACTAACCATGGGAGGTCACCTTGCAGTGGAAAGCTACTGAAAATTAAAAATTAAACTCCAGAAGAAATGTAATGTCCATTAAGATATGAGAATAGTAACAAGGCTAGGGCAGAAAACCAAGAGAAAAGGGGCAAGGAACACATAGTGAGAAAGTAGGTTGATTAGAAATTAGTTTTATAACAGGGGCTATATATTAGGGTGTTTCATAGGGAAGAGGCAGGAAAGTACAGTGTTTCAGAACCCAGAATCTGGAGCTAGACATCCTGTTTGAACCCAGTCTTCTCCACTTGCTAAATGTGCGATGCTAGGCAAGCCACATAACCTTTCTGTACCTCAGCCCTCTTACAGGTGATCGTTATCCAACTCATAATGACTGTGAAGGTGAAATGAGTTTAATATATTCAAAAGTCCTTAGGTAGCACCCGTCATGTTGTACATACTTCATAAGCATTAGCCATATTGTATATTGGGTTAATAGACAGTCTATGTTTAGGGATTGATGTTGTTCATGCACCCAGGTAATGCTTTCCACTCTTGATTTGACCAAGGTCAAAAAAAAAAAAAAAAAGAGAACTGTAGACAGATTATCAGGTCCCGGTTCATGCATCACCATTCCCCATTCTCACGACCATGGTCAGTGATACCAAGGACACTGCCTCATTTATCTCCTACCACAGTGGTCAAGGGGGGCAATAGTTGAAGTCGATTTGTTGGCCTGCATGTTGATGATCCCACGCTGGACCTATTTCTCACTAAGTGGCAAGTGGAAAGGGTGAGGCTTCAGGAAGAGTGTGTTCCTTTTCTAGAGTCACAATGCCAAAGTCATATGATCAGTTACCTAACCTCTTTGTGCTTCACTTTCCTAATCTGGGGATAATAATAGTACCTACCTTATCAGCCGTCAAGTAGCTTAATGAGAATGTATGTGTTTAGCCCATTACCTACCACATAGTTAGTGCTCAATAAAAGTTAGCTTTTATTGTTTTGAAAAATAGTAATAATCATCAGTTGTCCTACTTTATCTTGTCAAATTCAGCCTGATCATAACATCACTGAGAACTTTATGAACACTAAACTTGGCCTGTGCAAGCATAAATATAAACTCATAACAGAGATGAGAAAAAGAGGAAAACATCCTTGGCACTGTGAAGTGCATATGATTGTCTGAATACAGAGATTCAGACACACTGCAGAGCAGGGCCCAGCACAGAGAGGAGCCGAAGCAATACAAGAGGCGTGAAGAGTGGTGCTACTGACCAATGCAAAATGGCAGACCTGTTTTCTCAAATACCTCCTTCGTGAAGAATGCATGGCTCCCACTTCTCACTGCCAGCCCCATAATGGGTGTTTTGTGTGGAAGGCCTGTAGAGGAGGGAGGGCTTTAGAATTAAGATAGAGTAGGGAGAGGGCTATAATAAAGAGGAGGAGAAAAGTAGAAAGATGTTAGCAACTGGTACTGTCAATGTACTGTACGTTATTCCTAGCTGAGCAGCAACATATTTTAGCAATCAAGTGGCCTTATATTTCTTGTATATCATTATCTTTCACCCAGCAGGGACTAGATGGCTAGATTAATATTTCCATGGAGATATCTGTCTGGCAGATCACTTAGAGTTCATCTTGACCTCTTTTGAAAGGAGCATTTACACAATAGCCTGCAGAAATGGGCCCAAGAGAGTCTTCAGACCAGTAGCTGGAATCCAGTAAGAAGCAGACCTGATCCTCCAGGGGAGTCTGTCACAGGGAAATCACATCAGATTGTCATGTGATTTGTACACTAGTGTGAATTGGTTAATAACTCAGTTTCATTCCCAGGTCTATAAGCCCAAACTTCAACCTGCTGACAGTGTTTACTATTGATACGTATCTTGTGTATATCTAGTTCATTAAGCTGACATACAAGCACAGTGGTTCATGAGCTCTCAGTATAAATAAACATCACTTTGGTAGACATCACAGGTTGGTAGGAGCACTGTGCTAGGAGTCAGAAGGCTGGATTTTTTTTTGTTGTTTTTGCGGTACACGGACCTCTCACTGTTGTGGCCTCTCCCGTTGTGGAGCACAGGCTCCGGATGCACAGGCTCAGCGGCCACGGCTCACGGGCCCAGCCGCTCCGCGGCACATGGGATCTTCCCTGACCGGGGCACGAACCCGTGTCCTCTGCATCGGCAAGTGGACTCTCAACCACTGCGCCACCAGGGAAGCCCCCAGAAGGCTGGATTTGATCCCTATTACCTCCATCATTTTAGCTCTAATCCTTGAGATCATCAGTTACCCTCTTTGGCCTTCGATCCTAATTCTGTAAAACCTAACCACAGAGGACTGCTGAATGAAAAGAGAAGGGGCCTCATAAGAAAGGTCTTTGTAAGTTGAAACACAGTGATTAGAATAGGATTTTTCTATGTGCTCCAGTCTGTAGAATTCCCTCCCACTCCCCTTTCTCCAGCTGAATAACACAACAGAGACACAGAAGATTATTACCACTTCCCAGCTTCACTTCGTAGGAACTTAAGGTTCAGCCCCCACTATGATAATTGCAGACTGTAGAAAGATAAAAAAATAAAATTAGAGAATTTTAGTATGAGAAGAGGCTTTAGAAGCTACTCTGACCCTCGTTTCCTGTAGGAGAAAGTGGTTTAGAGAGAAGAGCCTAGACAGATGACTGGCCACCCAGCTTCGGGCTCCCCGCCTACGTGTGTGCAGGAAGGCAGAGCTCACGGTCAGCGAGGTGAGCTCACAGGTCTGTAGGAATGGGACAGGAAGCTTTGTCCACCAGGGGGAAGATGAGAATGGAAGGTTCCATTTGAGTGGCACCTCTAGGCGTTTATGATAACAAGCACTTATACAAATTAATCTGCAGCAAAGGACTCAGTTTACCCCTGAAGGAAGCTCAGCTGTTATTTTAACACCATTTCTATTTGGTCCTTCCCTCTTCCTTGAGCACAGTCATCATGAAGCCGAATCTGGCCTCTGTACCCCAACACCAAAGTAATGCTCTGAGACAGAGTTTTGGGTAAAGTAGAAAAGAATAGCTTCATTGCTTTGCCAGGCAAAGGGGGTCACAGTGGGTGAATGCCCCCAAAACTGTGTGTCCCAACCTGGAAGCGGTAGTGAGAAGTTTTATAGTAATGGTTCAAAGAGGGCGTGATTAGCTCGTGGACATTCTTCTGCTGGGTTGGTGGTGAGGTAAGTGGGAGTGAGCATCATCAACCTTCTGGTTCCAACTGGTCTGGGGTCTAGGTGCTTGTGGGCAGCTTATCATTACCTTTTCCCACCTGGTGGGGCTTCCACTACCTGCAAAACAGCTTAAAGATATTGTTCTGTGTATCCCTTGAGGGGCAACCGGGCCCCTGCCCCAAGGCTGCACTATTGTTTCTTTTGACTGTTCCTTTGTCCTTGCATCCTCTCCCTTCCCTAATTAGCAACTGTTTGAACCTGCTAGTTGGAACTCAGGGAAGGTCATGGAGGATGAATGAAGCCTATTTCCTGTAATCAAGAAATGGGGGACACAGAAAGGATCTTGTGCCCAGGAGCCCCAGAAGGTCCTGCTCAGTGTCAGCCAGTCCCATGTCCATCTGGGATGACCTGCCCATTTTAATTACTGAGTGTCTTGCTAAGTGCCTTATAGCAAGCTCAGCCGAGTTGGCCTTGCAAGCCAGCCTTGAATGAACATGGAAAGCATGGCATCATCTGTGAAAGTCACTGTGGCCAGACCTTAAAGCAAAGATAGTTTAAGTGGGGTTTCATCAGAGGTATCTAAGGAATGTTCAATTTGTTAAGGAGCATTAGAGAGAGAAACAGATATGACTTGGCCAGGTTCCTCATTGGAAGTGAACTGATTCTTAATGGTTCCTGGACTTAGGAAGACTTTTAAGCAGCTCGTGACAGTTAAAATTACCCTTTGCTTAACTCTGTCAAAGATTATTGCTCAATTTTGGAATTTATATGAGTGATACTAATAATGACAACAAACCCCCCCTCCCCCGCAGTGTTAATAACGACAGTGATATTGGTTGGCGTTCATTGTATGCCAGATACTGCTGAGCACTTACTTCTGTTATCCTGGGGTTGAGGTGTGCAAGATGAGAGAATGGGAATTGAAGTAGTGGAAAAGAACAATAACCTTGAAGCCAAAACAACTAGGAATTTTTTTCCCCTAATTTTAGTATTTACTTCCTGGGTGAACTTGGTCAAGTAGTTTGACTTTTCTGGAGCTCCTTATTTGTAAAATGGAAATATAAATACCCACATTAAAGGGTCATTAAAGATTAAGTTAATTCATGAATGTTGAAAGGGCTTCTTAGCAGAGGCCAGCACATAATATGAACATCATTACTGTTGAGTTGAATCATAGACGATAGGAACAAGTGGATGAGAACTAATTAGAAATGGAGATGGAGTTTAGGGCAAGCAGTGGGCTAGTCTCCTTTTGGAAGTCATTTATAGGTGATATTTTGTCATTATCATTTTCTTTTCCCATCCATTTTATAAGATGAGAACCGGTGAGGGGACCTCACTGCTCGAGATCAGAGAATTATAGCAAATACTAAACTCTTTGTTAATAAAAGACTAGAGTACGAGAGAGGACTTGGAATGAACAGAGCTCTCACTGGATCTACTAGGCAGTTTCCTTGCAATCACCCTACAACCAGTGTCCTGATTTTCCCAGACCCATGTGTCCATATTGCTTCCAACGCCACACTACAGGGAAGTGGCCCCCAAGGACTTGCAAAGCTCAAATCAGAATTTCAGTTGTGAAACTGCAGGCTTCAAAATGACTTATTCTCGTTACAATGTATGAAATGATCCGTAAATACATATTTTAACTTTACCGAGTTTAAATACTATTACACATCTTACTTGATGTCAGATTTTGTTAAGTATGTGCTGTTATCTGAATTTACAACCGTCAGTCAGATGGCAGTGGAGAATAGAATTAGATATATTTAAAAATCTTCTTCGTACATCTGTAGCTCAGATAACCCTGCCTTTTTCAAAGAGTTTTGGGCTTTTTTCCCCTTTCAAATGAGACTTTAATGAGTATCATGTGGATAAACTCTTTGCAGAGGTTTGAAAAGATCCAGAGAAAAACTTGTAGGAACAAGCAAACCATTTTGGATAAAATCATAAGCCATTTGAACGTCTCAAATCTCTGGTTGTGTCAGAATGTTTTGGCTGCATTTTCACCCCACAGGAATGTTTTCATCTCCATGGCTAGGTAAATAGAATGTGCGCAGAGTTGCTCCATTGCTATTCATGCCAGCACAGAGTAGCACAGAGTGACCTACTTCCAGCAGCATCCATAGAATGCTTCGCTGCTTTTCATCAGGTCTGATTTACAAAACCACCCTCCGCTTTCCACTGCCCCTCCTCCACCCACCACCAGAGACAACATACTATGGACTATACGAGTCGTTATTTCTTTCTCTCATCACTCCTGCTTTTGGTATCAGTTTATTTCAGTCCATTGTAAACCTCTTCAGAAAACAGAGAAGTGGGTGGGTAAGCAGCTTTAAAGGAAACTGACATTTCTGATTTTTAGAATATAGCTCTATAGAGGGATATTTGTGGGGCTGCAGAGAGAAATCAGGTGAAATTTTCTTATTTAGACTACCTTGTTCACATAAACACATAGAGTAAAAACTCATCGGAGACCCTTTGCAGACATCTTGATTCTTTCTTACTGGGGACTGCTGATTGGAGTTTCCATAGGTCACGATCATGAGTTGCAATGCAGCCAATCTATAAGTTGGCAGGCTGAACTAAGCTGGAAGCATCCCAGAGTCCAAGAGGAAAGTCTGATCTGGAAAAATCTTCCAGAGACTTTTATCCAATTGGCATGCAGAAACTTAGACTGTACCTGATTTGGAGTCTAACTAGAGCCAGTGTCACTGAATACCATGGTTAGAGCAGGGGTGAGTGGTTCTTAGAGACCTTCTAGTCCCATCATTTGAAGATGAGAAAAGTGGGCTCCAGGGAAATTAAAGCAGCCTCATTCTCCTGCCCTCCCACCCCAATCCAAAGCTCTCTTTAACCTGCCATTCCGTTTCTTATCATTGGATCATGAATGACTTGAGGCTCTCTTCCTTTTGCCATTGAGAAGAAATGTCACCAAGCAGAGGAAATAGGAACTCAGTTATCCTTCTGGTCACAAGTGGAAATTTCTATTCCAAATCTTAGAAAATCAAAAAGGTTTGAATTACTTGGAAAAGTAACATCCTGTTCTTCTGTTGGGTGAGAGATTCTTGAAATCTTAAGCCATTTTGCTGTAAAGCTTTTGCTCACATAGTTGTGTGTGGTGGGGCAGAGGAGTGAGAATGAGATGATAAGTAGCAGCTCCACGGCCTACTGTGAGTTTAATAGAAGAACCACAAAGAGAGTTCCATTTCCAGTTGGATTCTGAACATCTTCACAAAAGAATTACCTAGCTGTACTATCTCCCATTTGGTTGTTCACTTAGCCACGCCTACATAGGCGCAAACTTCAGGCAAGCCTTTGGTGAGCTGGTGGACTTCAGGCTCAGCAGAGCGCCTTATTTTATGTGGCTATCATTCTCTGATGTGGGATTGCATCACCAGAACTCCATACCAGATGGCAAGAGGTGTGGAGGCCCAGCCAACTCAACCTATGGGACCTTGTTTCTCTGCCTAGTTTCCTGTCCTCACTTCTCCCGACTTTGTCCTTTCTCTCTGCATCCCTCTTCTTTGTCTGATTTTCATCTGTCCCTCATCTTTCTTCACAGATGGCCAGGACACTAATGCACTGCTTTCATTATGTTTATGGAACAAGTTGGGGTCTTTAGAGGCTGCTGTTCCAGAGACATTAAAGACTTGGGTCACGTTTGATACCAGAGTAAAGATTTACAGGATAATTAGTGATCCTCTACTGTTATTAACCCCTGACTTAAGCAGGTTGTTTTCTTACAAAGGTGTTGAAAATTAATGCCACTTTTAATAGTTTTAGTTGGAAGACCATAATGAGACCATGTGGGAAACTAGACCTACCATCAATATCTTTCAAACTCTGAAATGGGGATTTGGGGGGGGGGTAAAAAAGAATGGAAGAAAAGGGGGTAATTCTATCACAGGCCTACCTTTGGTCACCTTAATGATAGTCACTGATGGACAAGACTCATTTGTTATTCTTAGTTTGGGGTAATTAGCTTATCGCTACTGAAGTTCTGCGCTTAATCCTGGTGGCACAGGGAAACTCAGAATGACAGCTGAGATAGCATAGGGTGGATGGGTGGCTAGATTCTATTTTTAGAGATGTTCCCTTTCCCTTGTAATTATTTCATAAAGAATATGAGGCTTTTCACAATACCACACTTAATAGAATTGAAAAAACGATCAAGCAAAACTAATAACCCATAGACATTCCTCCTCCAATCCCCTAATGGCAGGGAATTTCATGGCTGTGCATTTTATTTGTCTTCCAATTGATCCAGTTCTTTTCTAACTCGGCTCTGGGGAACCCCCTCAGAAGCCATATTAGATTTGGTTTGGAGGAAGGGTTTTTTTTTTTTTTTGTCTGTACGCGGGCCTCTCACTGTTGTGGCCTCTTCCGTTGCGGAGCACAGGCTCCGGACGCGCAGGCCCAGCGGCCGTGGCTCACGGGCCCAGCTGCTCCGTGGCATGTGGGATCCTCCCGGACCGGGGCATGAACCCGCGTCCCCTGCATCCGCAGGCGGACTCCCAACCACTGCGCCACCAGGGAAGCCCTGGAGGAAGGGTTTTTAAGATTAACAATGAGTTTGAAAATCCTGATCTAAGCAGGGTCTTCTAATAGTCAGCAATGGCCATCAGGGGGGTGTCACCCTCAATCTTGAAAGACTGCAGGGTCAGTTCATCAGGTGCCCTCAACATGAGGCTAAGAATTGACAAGTTAATGCTTCCTTCCGACTTGACCTCAACACCTGGGCCACCTCATTACTACACAACTGGATTTAGCTTGAAACTCAGCCTTGCCAGGAGTGGGAAAGGGGCCCAGAATACCAGGACTAACCTAAGCTACTCTAAGTTCTTTAATGAATTAAAGGATCTTTGAGAATTTTACTAGTTCAAATCCACATTTGACTTTAAATTGCCAGATTCTTTGAAAGAAGACATCATGCATCTGGTCCTCAGTGAAGTTGTCCTTTGGGGAAATTCTCATTCTGATATGTGTCTTTAGCAGGTCAGTTCAGGGACTCTCAGCATGCGGGGTTGCCTAAAGAAGGACCAGGGATTTTTGGAGCAAGTTTTGGGTGTCCTAAGCTAACCCCACAAAAAGACAGTGCTGCAAGCTCACAGCACACAAGCTAACAGAACAATGACTAAGGCCAATTTAAAAGTGATTTCATCTCACTCTCCTTCTCTCTGCCTTTCCCCATCCCAGGTTATTCTGCAGTGTGACTTTCCCTGCCCAAGGTTCCATCTTCCTGGTTCTCTATTGCATCCAGAAGTTCCCAGATTTCTTTCTTAGAATCCACATATCTGTATCAGCATGAATAAGAACCTTTCTCACCAGCCTGAGGTCCAGTCTGAAAATGGGCCTGGCCTCTAAAGACTCTAATCGAATCATCTCTAACCTGTCCACTTCAGAGGGAGGGAAGAGGTAGAGTGCAGGTTAGACTGGAGTGAGGATTTGACACTGCTTGGTACATTGAAATCATTGCCTTTCTAGGTGGTAACGTGAAGCACACCCTTTGGATTTAGAATTGTGGAACGGCAAGTTACAAAAGGATCTTAAAATTCATCAATACAGCTCCCCCGTATACAGATGAGAAAATTCAAAGCCAGGCATTCCATTCAAGGTTACTCTAAACCGAGGTCTCCTGAGTTCCAGTTTAGTATTGTGTTTCCTGCAGAATATAGGATCAGAGTTACACTGGGGCTGTGATTGGGTCTAGACTATCTGCTACTCTTTCTGGATCCTCTTCATCTTTCTACTCATGGCTTTATTCATTCCTCTGCTTAATAAAACCACGGATGACTTTCCATTAGCTCTGAACTCCTTAAAACTGGCATTCACAACTTTTACAGTTGACAGCAATCTGGATTTTCAGCCCAGTCCTCTACTACTCCTCTCCATATCCTCACTCTGCAGCATAACCAGACCTCCCGCAACTCTGCAAACATGCATCATCCTGCTGTTCCTTTACACACTTACACACACTGTTTTCTTCATCTCGAATTGACCCCCAACATTTCTTCCCATTTTATCCCTTTCCAAGGGTATATGCCCAGCCAAGTACCACCCTCTCACCCAGCACTGCTATTACGGTTTAGAGTACTTATTCATGGCTCTGTCTTCATTTTCTTACTAGACCAAAAGCTCCTTGAGAGTAGAAACCATGTAGCACGACTTGCTAAATGTGGCAAATAGAGTGTGCTCCAAGATCTTTGTGTATTCAAAAATAAATGGCTGGGACCTCCCTGGTGGTCCAGTGGTTAAGAATCCACCTTCCAATGCAGGGGATACAGGTCTGATCCCTGGTTGGGGAACTAAGATCCCACATGCAGTGGGACAACTAAGCCCGCGCCACAACTACTGAGCATGAGAGCCACAGCTAGAGAGCCTGTGTGCTGCAACTACAGAGCCCACGTGCTCTGGAGCCTGCATGACACAACTAGAGAGAAGCCAGCACGCTGCAACAAAGAGCCTGCGCGCTGCAGCGAAAGATCCTGCATGCCGCAAAGACGATCCCGTGTGCCGCAACTAAGACCTGACGCAGCCAAATATAAAATAAATAAGTAAATAACTATTTTAAAAAAGAGTTCTCATTACAAGGGAAAAAAACATATATTAAAAAAAAAAGAATGAATGGCACCCTGGTTTCTGTAAATTTCGGGCATTCCAGAATTTTGGAGGTGCTGAGATCTGTGAGGTTAACAGAGGGTAAGAATGGGACAAATGGAATGCTAAAAGTAAGGGCAGCCTTACCTTTCTGGAGATCTCGGCCCCACAGTGTGGTGATGGCTGTGGTGCTCGTGCCACCTGTGGTATATTGAGATCTGACTGTGCAGGCTCCTGTTGGCACTTGTTTTATTCAGTACACTGGCAAAGGCTCTGTTTGAGCCTCGTCCACAGCCCTCAGGAGGTCTTGGACTAAAGTAACTTATTTGATCACCTCCCACATTTGCTCCTTGGGAGTCCCAGGTCAGGCTTGCATTGGTAAAGCAATTTCTGAGCATTTATTCTTCTTGAGATGTTCTGCTGACATCCAGACCAACGTGATTACACTGATGTTCCAAGCTCTGATCTCAGCCCCACTGTGATGAAATTCACAAGACATTTACTGTGCTCTGTGTGATTTTTCATTGGTTGACCCAGGCCAGATATAGCATAAGTAAGTAAGTTCCTAGTTTAGCATTTTAGCTCTCCTGTGTCAGATCTTGCCAGGAGAGGGGAAAAAAGCCAAGGAGGAAACTATCATTCTGTAATTATCTTCAACCTAAAAAGTGACAGGCACCTTCACTGGCAGGTATGGCACCCTCCTTCCTTCACCCTTTCCCCTCTGTGATGATTCTGGTCCAGGCAGAATCAGGATATCATTTTCCAAAGGAATTTGCCATGAATAACCCATAGATAGGTTCAGAGGGCTGGGCTGGAAGCCAAGGCTAGAGATTCTGTGCTCTCAGCCCACCTCCCCATACCTCCACTGCACCCGTTCTTTCCTTGGTACCATCACTCCTAGAACCTTGGAGCAGGCGTCCTTCCTTCTCAAAAACAGTCTTGGCTGCCAGTGGGTACAGGGTTTCTTCTGGGGCTGATTAAAAGGTTCTGGAATTAGAATGGGGATGGTCGCACAACTTTGTGAATATACTAAAAACCACTGAATTGTATATATTGGAAGGGTGAATTCTATGGTATGTGAATTATATTTCAGTTGTAAAAGAACTCATGGAATACTAAGGCTTTGTGCAAAAATTTTAAATACTGCGGCACAAAAATTCCTGAAAGACCCCATGGGCTTTCACTTGCTTCCTCTCTTTATGCATGTTCGAAGGTCATGTCCTCTGATGCCTGTGTTGGAGGTGGAGGGGATCTGATAGAAATTCATTCATCTGTCTTAGTCCCTGTTCTGTGTCAGGCTGGGGTGACTTTGGTCTGGGTATTTACTTGTCTCTGCTTCCACAGTTAAAACAGGGGTAATGAGCCTGGCCTCCTCGATGAGGGTCTCCTGGGAAACAAAAAGCCAGTTTGTTGAGTGCTTTAGAGGTATGAGGTGCTGGATTCCTCTTGAATAGTTAAAGGAAGGGCTAAAGTGGGACCTGATGTGTGGAATAGAGCAGGTGCAGGCAAGAGGCTGGACGTGTGTTGCTCTAGGTGATTTAATTGTGCCATTAGGTGCTCTATTAGGAGCTGTCGCTGCTTGTGATTTTTATGTCTGTGATGAGAAGGGGATGGAGTTTGGTTTCTACTGTAATGTCAGGAAATGGACTTGGGAGAGAAGGGTGTGTTTCCCAGGAAGAATCTTCCCAGTGCTTCGATGTGGAGCCTTGATGAGTGGTTAGAAAGAGTGAGTGCTGTCGAGTGGGGTTTGTGATTGCAGGACTTGTGATGAAGTGTCATGCAGCAGCCGCGGGTCTATCCAGGCACGCTTGGAGGTGCGCCGAAGGGTTTCTGTTCACCTGGAAGTCTGTAAAGACCCTTTAGAGGAAAGATGAACTTGGGAAGCTTTTGTCACTGCCTCACTTAACAAATGGAGCTGTGCCTGGGGGAAAACCAGGACCAGGCTGCAGGGGAGCCTTTTGCATACCCTCTGCCCACCGCAGCTTCCTAGATGCTTGTGCCGGTCACTTCCAGAGCATGAACAGCTTACCAACCCAACAGGGTGACTAAGTCCTTCAGGCAATTAGGGAGAGAAGCTAAGAATGAAGGGGACCCTCCTGCACACTCCAAAATTTATTCTCCTCCCTGGAGGAGAGGTAGTATGGTAGGATGAGCTAGGGAATCATCATAGGCTGATGACCTGTGGCTCATGAATCCTTCTCACTGACCTTCCCTGAGAGGACCAGCCAGTGTTCTTCATCTTCCTCCTCCTCCTACGTATTCTCCTATCAATGTCTGAATGTCCATTTCCCACTTCGCTCTCTATTATAAGAAGTCCACTCACACTTCAAGGCCCAAAACTATAGGATCTTCTTCTTCTGGCAATGCTGCTCTCCTCCCATCTTCCACCCTCTACCCAAGCAAGATTACTCCTTCCTTCTTCTGTTTCCACAAAACTTTTATGCGTGTGGTATAACACTTTACACATTCATTCACAGTGGGTGGCTTTGGAGAACTTGTTGAGAGCCTCATTTAGATTAGTCTCTCAGTGCCTAGAACAGTGCCTGGTGCGTACATAATACATGCCCAAGGTGTGTCTGTTAAATAAATTAATGAATACATAAGTAAATAAATACAGCAGAGCATCATTTGTACACTCCCACAAAGAATGAAAGATATTTATAAACTGTATAAATATTTAAAATTGCTTTCCTCTTTATGATTGTGGTAACTTGATGAGAATACTTTTCTAAACAGATCTTACTCTATCTTCTTTCCGTGTATTGAATTGTTTAGTCAAAGGTGATAAGTTTTGGGAGAAGAAGCCATGCCTTTCAAAAAAAAAAAAAGAAATTTGACAAAGCGATGCTTTGCCAAAGTACGTTCAGCAGAATATGAGTTTCTGAGGATGATAATAGTTGTTAAGGAAAAAATGATCTTAGGGCCAAATGAAGCCCAAGAAAGCTGGATTAATCAGGTTCTTTCTGTTGTGGGATGTCTCAAAGTTTCGATCTGGTATTGCTTAGGGATATTAGAGAAAGGGACACATAACAGTATGCTTCTGCAGCACCGCTGAACACCTGCAGTATGAAGTACGTAGTAGGTTTTGGTATATTGTTATTTATTTGCCGATGATATTTCAGTGCCTGAAAGCAGGTGAGTGCGTATGTCTGTGGTAAGGGCCTGCTTCTTCACAGCCCTCTCATGTATGCCCCCTTTGCTCTGCAAAAATGAAGAGGAATATTAAAGGGAATTAAAACATTACTTTACCTGCCGAAGCAAGCATCAGACATCTCCAGTGGACTTTGCAGCAGATGACGGTGGTTTTAGAAATAACCTGTCAGCTCCAGTGGCTCTGCAGTAACCTCCCAGGACTCTCCTATAAGTGCCAGTTCCCTGCGCAGTAATTACCAACTCTCTCCTTGGCAGACGCACTGGCGTCTCCGAGTAATTTCTAGGGAACTCACACTTTCAAATTTACAAGAGGCAAAGAATCTCCTGTTTACCTCAAGAGGTCGTCAGGGTATTCAAACTGTGCTAAGTAAAGGATGCTATTGATCATAGAAATATGGGGAAGGACTTGAATTTTTACCTTTGTATTTTTCTCAGTGGGTGAGAGGCTGGGCCACTAGTTTATGGTGCAGAGACTGATGGGGGGATAATTCTCTTCTTCTCAGGCCCTCTTCCCTTTCTTGAGATTTGGAGCAGCAGTAAGCCTGACTTAACTATAGTTAGAAACCCTTTGTTGTCTTCATCTGACACTGGCTAATTGGTACCAGTGTCTAAGAAGGAGACGAAAAGGGAGATTCGGACTGGTCCAGTTGGAATTCTGACCTGTGCCTTTGGTGTTTGTCCTCTAGAGATCTCAGGGAACACGGAGGACATCCCTCTGGTGCGCTGGAGGCAGCAGTGGCTGGAGAATGGCACTTTACTTTTTCACATCCACCACCAAGACGGTGCCCCAAGCCTCCCTGGACAAGACCCAACCGAAGAACCCCAGCGTGAGTCGGCAGAAGAGGAGCTGAGAATCCTCCACATCTCAGTCATGGTAAGAGCAGCACAACTGTAGCCTCTCAGGCTATGGCTTGTACTTCCTTGACATTAAGGGTCTGGGTGCCGTAGACATAGCTCTGTAGGACCCAGCTCCACAGTCTGATCGTTGATCTTGTTAATAAGTACATTTCCCATTTATGGGAAATATCTCCACCTGTGGTGTAAGTAAAAATTGCAGTTACTTCTGTACCACCATTACCCGACTGTTCTAAGAATATGCCTAGACGGGGAGTAACTTCTACAAACCAGAGACGGTGTCAGATGGGGGTAGTGGATTGTCTTAGAAAGGAATTATTCAATTAGATCAGAATATCTTATAACAGTTTCTCCATAAATGTTTGCTGAGGGACTGAATTGCCAAGCTGCTTGCTGCTACTGAGCCCTCTTCTCCCAGATGGGAGAAAATCAGTCCTGGCTTTCTCTCCTCTTACAGTAAAGGGTGTGCCAATTGATACTTGCCTTTCTCTCTAGCCCATCTCAGAAACATCACCATCAACATCCCTTCTAAGATACCCCTTCTGAAAATTAGAGAATTTTTCCTAAAATTCTAGGAACTTGTGTTTTAGAATCTCACTAGAAAGTAAGTGCTACAGTGGCAGGCAGGGGTTTTGTTTGGCATTGTTTTGCTCATTGGTGTACCTTCAACACCTAGAATAATGCATTCACATAGTTAGCTTAATTATAATTACTTGTGGAATAAATGAATGCATTTCCCAGTAGAAATGGAACATGCCTGATTCACTTGGTATTTTTATTAGTAAAATCAGTACATCACCTGCTCCTGGGGTAGCTTGAAAGCAGGTTGAGACTTGACTGATTATCTGCGGACTATATGTATGGGAGGGGATGGACTCTTTCACTGTGAGGAAATTCAACAGAGTACCAAACGAGGTCTTGATCTAAACTTTAATTAATCTATTACTCGGGTACCATCACTATGTGCTGTTTAGTTTTGTGTATTAGATTGGGGAAAACTGAGCACATTTTAGATGTATTAAAATTTTCATTATCTAAATATTTGACATGGAAAATATCCCTATAAAATCTCTGATAAAATCTCAGACTGCAAGCCTTCTATTTCTTCCTCAGCCAGTGTCTCCATGAATAACTGACTTGGTACATTACCTGCGTATGCACAGCTGCTCTACTTTGTTTAAACTATGTGATTGAGAAAAGAATCCTTGAATAGCAAATAGAAAAACTTCAGTGTCCAGATATGCCAGAAAGTGAGCAGGTAAATCAGATTACTGTGCCTCACATTTACAAATTAATTGAGGTTTATAACATTAGGGTTAGGGTGCTCGTACATCCTTAGTCAAAGACCACTGTTTCTTCTCTCAGGGAAGCTTGTCTTCTTCAGCGTAGCTTGTAGTTTCCAGATTGTGGTGAGATCGGGCAGACCTGCAGAATCAGCCCTGGCATCGCTTGGGGTGACAGATGCAGGGGTCACGTTGCTTTTGTCTTTATCATGTGGTCTGATTGAAAAGAAGGGTACAATGGTGGACTTTCCACCAGCTATCCACATCCTCCCATCAATGTGGGAAGCGGTTATTGTGATGGATAGTTTTTGTTTTCTTCTGGTCCAAGACCATTTCAAAGGTCCAGTCTTTGTAACACCACAAAAATGTTTAGCATAAAGAGAACTGTAAAGAGATTCCCAGGAACTAACGTTGGGAGTGGCTGTGTCTGAAAGAAAGACCCTGAGTGTAAGAGGTTAAGGCAGGCGAGGTGTCAGAAGGTGTGTTTAGTGAGGGCTGGGGAAGTGGTGTGAGCATCTGTGGGAGGACAGTACAAAGATTGTCCTAGTTGCTACATGATATCTTCAGTGTAGCAAGGACCCCATCTTCTATGCTCAGAATGAGGTGCTCCAATAGATTCTCCAGAGAAGTGTGTGTGTATGCATGTGTATGTGTGTGCCTATTTGTGGGGATGGGTGGCTGATCAGGGATGCCAAAGAATGTGAGGAAATAGATGGTGTCCTCAAAACGTAATAACCCTTACAAGAAGCCCTACATTGCTAATGCTTTTTGTTGAGCCCCGCTGGGCAGGAATTAATGGAAAGTGGACACTGAACTGGAAAGAGAACAGAAGTCAGCCTTAAACCTGGGACTCTTTGAGCTCTTTCCTTCATATGCTACTGGTTACCCATGGCAGACCAACTATGATGTTCAGTTTTCCAAATAAAATGGGAGAGATTACTCCTTCAGCTTGACTTTAGTTTATTCTATGTTGTTTTCAACTAAGCTGGAGGGGGCAGAGGTTCAAAGGGCTTGAGTAAAGGGTAAGGGTGGGCAAGTCTGGTATTTGTCGCTGGCTTGCCCTCTTGGATGTGGATGGGTCCACATCTCCATGAACAATTCAGGAAAGCCTGTGGCTTCTGCAGGAGCACAGGGCCCCCAAGGTGAACTGAAGATATAAGTACTCCCTCCCATCCTTGCCAAGATGGTGTGGTCAGTGGAGCCTCCTGCCGCCCATCTTGCCATCCCGCCTACCTCCATTCCTGGTGCATCCACCCTCAGACACTGTCTCTCCTATCCTTTACATTCTATTCTAGAAACAGTTTCAAAGTTTGAAATTTTGTATCTGCCCTCAACTTAGAAATCAAGCCTGAAGGTATCCTGTTTGAAGATGTCGTTCCCAGAGTCTCTGATGGTTTCTTCTTAAGAGACTCAGGGATTGGTAGACTTTATCTGATACACTTTATGCCATATATTTTGGAAGTAGGTAGGCAGCCATTTGAGTCATCTGGAATGACACATTATAAATGTTAGAAGATAGCAAAATCCTTTGACTAGTAACAGTATTGGGCAGCGAAATGCACTTAAATGAAGTCTTATTACCCAAACCCTGTTAGTTATGAAATAACAATAGCAGGGCTATTTTTCATTAACTATAACAATCAATACTGATGCAGTTTTTAGTTGGATCCAAATAGCATAATTCAAAAAAGAGAAAACTTAAGGTTATCAAAACATGAATATTAAAAAAACAAAACCAAAAAAACATGAATATACCCAACCATTTCTCTTTTGTTAAGACAATGTATATTTAAAAGCTTAACTAATAATCCGAAATATTTCTTATATGTGCAGAGGGAATTAATGGTTCTGTGAACACCTTAAAGTTTACATTGCTTTCATTTTGTATTTACACTTTTCTCATCCATATAGCCTCAGGGCAGAGACTTCCGTTTGTTTTTATATTTTGCATTTACTGTGTTTTATTTACACACAAAGTGTCAATATAAGTAATGAGAGAATGAGATACAGAGGAAAACCCTTTTTTTGTATCCTCTTGACATTGTATGGATGAAAATTGGTAAGTTCTCTCTTACACTGTGCCCAGTATATACATACCATCAGCAAAATCGTGGGCTTACAGAAAACCAGTACCTCAGCTAGGAACTTGGCAATTTAAAACTTTAAAAAACCTTTTGCTTTTCTTATTTTTCAGTCACATCCTAAAATTTTTGAATTATTTTTTCCAAAGAAGTACTATTGCTTCCTTACATAGAATAATTGGATTTCCTTCCTGAAATCTTATATTACTGCTTTGAGGGTCACATGATGTATTTTAACCTCCTGCATGATTCAGATGTGGCTGAAGAGATTTATTTCGAATTTTGCAAGATAATTGACGTTTAAAACTACAAAAGTACACAAGGATTCTCTTTTGCAAACTCTCGAACAAGTGAAAGCAAAATCATCAAATGAAAATTGCTATGTGAGCTTAAACCAGAAGTCAAGGAATTCTTCAGTTATAAGCAAATTTTTTACTCCATTGAAGGTCAAGTTTTAATATGACATTACATTAGATGGTCAGACTCTGTGTGGATTTAAAGTTCCATATTGTCCTTTTGCTAATTTACCATGTGATCTACATTTTTCTTTTTAAAGTACACAAAAGAATTTAATGGTGCATAATATAATTTTAATGGATTATCTACTTATTTCATCTTTGTAATTAAAGATGGCAGTGTTAATAGACTTCCTACATGCATATGGGTTGGTTAAGTGTGTATATATATATTTATTATTATTATTATTTTTTTTTGCGGTACGCGGGCCTCTCACTGTTGTGGCCTCTCCCGTTGCGGAGCACAGGCTCCGGACGCGCAGGCTCAGCGGCCATGGCTCACGGGCCCAACCGCTCCGCGGCATGTGGGATCTTCCCAGACCGGGGCACGAGCCCGTGTCCCCTGCATCGGCAGGCAGACTCTCAACCACTGCGCCACCATGGAAGCCCTGGTTAAGTATATTTTTCACAGCAAGTTGCCTTTTAAAAATGCTTCAGTTTGATATATATGTATATATATTAGTGATAACTAATATATGTTATATATATATATATATTAGTGATAACTCCCATTGGTAGATGATAATATTTTTTGTAGTTCAGCCTTCTTAGGCACAGTTCACAACTGAGGAAAAAAATAATCTTTGAGCATTTGTCTATCCCTCTGAGAGTTTTATGAAGATAACCCATCAATGAATCCTGGGTGCTACACAGGACCACTAGCCCTGGCTGTGTGGAGCCCATTGGCCAGTGTCTGCAGGTTCCTGTGGCCTCCAACTGCTGGCTCCTCAGGGGTCCCCAGGCTCCTCATTGCTGGGAGCCCCAGGTGAGCCCATGGCGCATAGTTTTCTTTGGGGAGAAAAAATGTAGGAAACAAGGTTCAGGATGTTCCATTCTGGTGAGGTCACACTTGGGGCTGAGTTAGTGCAAAGCCCACAGAACACACGTATGGGGGACCCTAAGATTGTGCATCCAGAACTGCAGACAACTTTGTGCCCAAGGACCCATCCTTGCTCTTACTTGAGCATCCTTATTCAAGTTCAGTTCAGCTGCCGAAGCGTCACATATTACTTGCTTGAAGCTGTCTTCATTTCACTCCTAAGGTTCAGCCATTTCTAGGGCAGAGAAGAGCAGTTCTAAGCATGTTCATTGCTGTGTGCCACCAAGACTGTCAGGTACTTATTAGGTGTACGTGGGCATAGGAGAGAGGTCTAGATGCTTTTTCTTTCAGTACCTTTTACCTTCAACAAATCTGTTACAAAAAATTTGTTAGCAAATTCATTCATCAGAATCACTTTTTCTGTACCTTTGGAAGGTACAGAAAGACAGGTCCTGATTCAGTCCAAGGAGCTTGTCTAGGAACTCAAGCCATCCATCATGGGACTAGATTGACCGATTGGCCATACTGTCCACCTACCAAAGCCATCTTTGTGTTCTTGGCCTTCCATGAGGAAAATGGGTGGGCAGTTCCTAAAATAGCAAGACCCCTAAAAACAAAACCCCTTTGTTCTTGGGTTGTCTCTGACTGTCTGATGTGCGACAGACTGGAGATGCCAGGGTCCATTTGAGGGCTATTCCAAGTACTGAGGGAGAGTTGGCTTGCAAACCTCCTCTATCTGGCACCGTGGTTTGGTTGTGCATCTCTTGTCGACATGCATTAGGTGAAGGTACATGTGAATCCATTAGCCATTTCAATTGATCAGCTATTCCATCTTGCTGGCTGCCCTCCCCTATTCCTGTAGAGTGGGAACTGGGGCGTAGTGGAAGGAAACACTGCATTTAGTTGGAAGGTAGTCTTCAGATCTGGCTTTACCACTTGATGTAATCTGCTGTCCTTTTGGGAAGCTTCATTACCTCATCTGTGAGATGAATGCATTGGTTAGCCTTTTTAGCTTTAAAGAATGGAGATCTACTCAGACCTTCTTTGTAATGGAGTTTTACTATAGAAATTCATATGGAGGTAAGGGAGACAGAAATCCTCTGATTAAAAAAAAAAAAAATCTGAAAAGCAGAATTTCCTGAAGCCTGGAACAGGTAGGTTGTGCAGGATCCAAGTCATCTTGTCAGCCCCCAGCCTCAGCACTTTGTGGTTTGGCTTTTTGCACCTGTTTCTGTTACTTTTGTGGCCATAATGAGAAACTTTGTCCAGTCTACTCTGTAAATGTTTTCCCCAATTTTCCACTTTTATAAAATGTTTGTACTATCCATTCACTCGTCAAGTCACCTCACTTATGACCTCACCTGACTGCTCTCAGCTTTACAAGGTTTCCAGTTTTGTTCCTGCGGCTGCCAGCTTCCCTACTTCCCCCCACCCTTTTTCTAACTCAGGGAAACAAGCAGATGGACCTCACTAGTTACCATAGTTCCTGTATGTTCAGAGACTTTCCTATCAAATTATCCCGTAGGTAGATGTAACCTTAACCAGCCTTCTTCTGTTGGCTATAGTTATGGGGAGGTTGGCCTAGGTGACACAGAAAATGGTCACTCCTGCTCCAGGGACAGCTTGGAACCACTTCCTTTAGTAGAGGCTGATAAGTCATGAGTCCATGATTCACTTGTTTGATACAGTGGGCAACTACAATCTTACTTGTGGAGGTGTTAGGAGGATCGAAAGATTTCATCACCACCATCACATCATCATCACAGTCTTAATTTTGCACTTACTGTGTACTTCCTATCTAAGTACTTTCAATATACATTAGCTTATTTTTTATTCGTATCACAACAGCATGAGGTAGAGTTTGTTATTATCTCATTTTACAGACAAAGGGACTGAGGGCCAGACAAGCTAAGAAACTTACCTGAAGTCAAACAACCCTAAAGGTGCAGAGCCAGGATTTGAATTGAGGCAGTTGTCAGAGTCTATATACTCTAAGAAGCAACCAGCTCATATCCTAGCCCATAGTGAGCGCCCAAGATATATTTATTACATGTCCTTTTACCGGCTTTGGTTGTTTTGTCAACTTTTGTCTGCTGAGACTCAACTGACGTGTGTCCCCACTGTTACTTCAAAGCCCCTAACTCTTTGAGCACTAGGACCCACAACCAAGGTGGCATGCAGATCTGTCTTTCTGTGGCTACACCAGGAAGCTAACCCCAAAGTTTGAGAGTCTGTTCAGCTCAGCTGACCCCACCTACTAACCTTGGCTGCAACCACTCTGCCTCACAGCTGACAGCGGGTTTATTGGCAGAGAAGGGAGGAGGGAAGTTGGGGACTTCCAACTCTAAAATTGTGAAAGTCATGTAACAGTAAACTTAAGCTTCTTCATATACATACTTTCACACTTTTGCAGTAAATTTCTAGAAACCAAAAAAGCATTTTAAAAACATTATTGACCTATCGTTGATTTAAAAAATCATTGACTCATTCATTCATTTAGTTATTGATTCTTTCATTCAATGATATGTCAGGCTTCATGTACTTTTTAAACTATTGATAGAAAACTAATAAGACAAGATTCTGCTTTCAAGGAACATTCAATCATATTATTAACACTTAACGTTTGAGGATGGCCTTTGGCAGAACTGAGTGTCAAGTGGTTCCCTGTTCCATTCCGTTCTTTATGTCCTCTTTACAATTCTATTCTCCTTTTTCCTGAAGCTCCTAGAGGCCTTCAGTTACCCCCATTTCTCCAGACAGCGAGGAGAATAGCTAAGAGGCCAAATTTTCACAAGGATGCTAATGTCTTTTAACAGCTGGATGTAATATTCTGTTCTGCAGTTTAGTTCACTTGATATAGATGCCAACAAGTTACTTTTAAGTACTTAGTTCCAAAAATCCCTGAAGATCTTTTTGAAATAAAGAGTCGTAATCTCTGTGGGGTTTAAATCAATATTAGGAACTGGTAATATTCATAGTAATGAAGCTATCCCTTCACTCGCTGTGTCCCAGACAGCGTATGGGATTATTTTCATGAATAATGTCAATCAATTTCCATAGCAGCTTTGTGAAATAGTATTAAATCTCCCACTTTTCGGATGTGAACACTGAGACGTAGAGAAAGTAAATCACAGACCGAATTTCACATAGGTGGAGCCAGGATTCTAGGCAGGTATATCTGACCTCAGACTTCACTGTGCTGTAAGACTGCAGCTTGGTGGCATGAGGGTTGGCTGGCTTCTCCAGTTTTGTAGGCTGTGGAACAAATGTGCTTCTTCTGGCTAGCACAGCAGAAACCCTTTGGTTGATGAGGGTTAGGAGGGCACATAGAGAAATGGGCAAGATACTGTCATGTTGGAGTCTCTGAGTCACTTCAAAAAGTGAAGGGCTAGACTGGGCAACAGGATCAAGCATTACAGAAGCCTGGGGTTGGATCTGAGCAGAGGTCATTGAGAAGCCAAGAAGCCACTGGAGACTGTAAGTTCTATGGTATAGTACTTTAGTTCTATGGTCTAGCTATGGTACTTTGTAGCAGTGGCTTTGCTATCAGAGAGACCAAATTAAATCCTCATTCTGCCACTTACTAGACTTTCTAGCGGCTTTGGAAAAATTGCTCAGGTTGTCTAAACTCACTTTTCTTATCTGTAAAATGGGAATGATAATAGGTTCTACCTCATAGGGCTGTTATGCTGATTAAATGAGGTGATTCTTATTAAGCACTTCCTACAGTGCCTGGCCCATGGGAGGTGCCTAGTAAATATTGCCTAGGTAAACTCTTGGGGTGCCAGGTAAGCTGGATGTAACAATTTCTGTGTGCAGTGTGTTACCCAGGGGCCCGCTACCTTAGGGAGCCAGGAAAGCAGGTGGGATCATAGCAACATCTTACAGGGTCCTAGAAGGGTTTTGTTCAGGGAAAAGACTGAGGCAATTAGGGACATCAGGGCCACAGAAGGTGCCCATTACAAAGCTGGGATGTGGTCATGGACATCCAGGGCATTGTTAAGTCACTTGTATTGTTTAACAGGGTTTCCTAGCAGCTATCCTGTGGTTTAGGATGGTAATCTCAGCTCCAAACTTCCCTGGAAGAACTTCATTAATTAACTAATTTTTTTTAATCAAACCAAATGACGTCATTATGGGAATTCCTTTTCTACCCAGGTATCCACAGATACAAAGATTGTTATTACATTCACAAGAGAAAAAAGAAGGCATATAATGATGGGTGATATTCAGGGTCAGTATTGGTGGAAAAACTCAGATTCTTATTCTTAATGCTGTTATATTTCCTCCAGATCATGCTGTCTTCTCTCACCTTCTGCCCCTCCCTAAAGCTTTGGGATTCTCTCACAGACCTGAAGTTTGTCCTTAAATATGACCTCAAACCCACACCCATGGGCCTTGGTTGGAGACAAACTAGATTCAGGTAGAGTAGATAGAGCTAGCTGGGCCCACAGAGAGACCTCTAGCATGGACAATGGCAGGAGATTAGGCCAAGGATCTGTAAAGGGCCAAATGGTAAACATTTTCAGCTTTGCAGGCCATTTAAGCTTTGTTGCAACTATCTAACTCTTGCCATTATAGTGCCAAAGCAGCCATACACAGTATATGAATGCATGGATGTGGCTGTGTTCCATAAAACTTTATTTATAAAAACAGACAGTGGGCCACATTTAGCCTAGAGGCCATAGTTTAGTGACCCTGATCTAGTACATTCTCCTCATTTTGTCTACAGAGCCCAGAGACTAGACTCTAACAACTCGGTAGAAGTTATAGGGTTCTATTTGCAATGTAAAAGATAATAGTTTGCTAGTTTTTGTTAGACTCCCATAGATTGATTATAATTGTCACCTAAGGAAGGCGCTGATAAAGACTGTTCTTGCTAAAATTCAAGGCATATGGTATTTACAAGTTCAGGTGAAATGCACTCACATTAACCTCTCTTGAGAGGTATTGATGGGTTTAGTGAAGACAAAAGTTGATGAAAACAAAAATGTGCATAGACTTGACAAAAGAAATATAAACAGGATACCGATTAGCAAACATGCTGTCTTCTCTTCCCTGTGGCTCCTGCTTGGTTTCAGCGTTGCCATACACAGTAGACTTATATGAAATGCCTGTTCATGTTAGAATATCTCCTTAAAGCAAAATACCTGATATAAATGTACATGCGGGCATGGAAGTAGAATGGTGCTTCCAGACACATCACCATCAAGTTGGTGACACGGAAGGACTTTACGAGTTGGTGGTGGCTTTCTGCCTCGCTGAGGAGGCTGAGGGTGGACAAAGCATTTTAAGACCTCGTCTCATAAAATCAGCTGTGACTCTTTCAAGTATCTGCTCAAGTTTATTCAAAGTCTTGCCTACGTGAGAGGCTGATGTCAGGAGCCCTCCTCAACGTGGCATAGGGGCCCCCACGGTACATCCGGGGCGGTTGGGAGCCTCTTAATACTGCCCTGCTATTTATGAATTCTCCTGACACCTCTATCACTGCTGCTGACATCCATAAATAGCAACAGAGATGAGTCAAGGAGCCTTCTAACTTGGGATGAATCAGATGCTCTGTTGATACATTGGACCGTGCCTGACAGTACAAGTGCTTCATGGAACAGTATCCGGAGCCTTCTGGGCTCTGGCTCCCAGTCCCACAGTTTGCTTAACGTGAACCTAAGGTGACTTCTGCTGCTCCAGCACCATAAAGAAGGCAGAGCTGTATGAGATCCCTACAGGAGATCTGATACCAAATGTTTATGAAAGGATTCAACCTTTTGTTTTCTCCCTCCTTCTCTCTTGTCTGAGGAAAAGATGGAAGGCTTTGGGATTAAGACACAAAAGTATTTTGGATTTATGAGTGAACATGTCAGGATTTGGCATCGATGGGCCTTAGACACATTATTGCAGAGTGAGGTAAGTTGCCACACAGAACAAACTCAGACGTGCTCTGCATCCCAGCAGTGACGTTAAAGCATCTCTCTTTGATTCTCTATTTATTCCCGAAATTTCATGGAGTCTGTACATCCAGGTCACCATCCTCAGGCTTTCTGCTGGCTGTGCCAGTCCCCAGCCCCACTCGCCTCTGATCAGCGAGAGCAGCCCCGGCATCTAAGGCCTCCAGCCTCTCCAGGTCACAGTCGCCTTCCTGTGACTCCACCTGGAGTTGGGATGGGGCAGCATCCGCATGTCCCAGCCAGGGCTTCCATGGCAGAGTGGTGCAGGCTGAGAGCCTAGCTGTACTCATACAGACTGTGTTTCCTTTTTCTCTCCTCAACAGTGATTAAAGCTCGGCCGAGGAGACGAGCAGCCTCGTGTTGGATAAGACCACTGAATTAGAAGGCAGGAGGCGTTCACTATAGTTCTTTTCCCCAGAAGAGCCTGTGAAACCTTAGGCAAGCTCCTTTACCATCCTGAACCGCAGTTTTCTTATCTGTATATGAATGTTTTCAAAACTTTAGGCATTCAGGTTTTTTGCCAAATTTTTATACAATCTGTGTTAGTGTTTTCAGAATATTTTTATTTAAATTGACTGTCTTTTTCAGTTTGAAGTTATTTTAGCTTTATCTCAGATGAAAATGCCAACAAAATCATAGGTTTGAAGTAATAGTTGATTATCTCAATATAGGTTAGGAAAAATAAAATTTTATGAAATAAATAAAAGTGTTTCATACTTTTACCAGCCATTAGCATGCCATCGACCAGGAGCATCGGATGGGCTGTGTGTACCCTGCCTCGGGAATCCCAGCCTAGATGCCCTTCAGGATGCTTCCAGATCTCACTTCCTAGGAATATGACAATGAAGGACAGATGGGATACTAACAATCCCTGGTTAAAACAGACCTCAGGGTAATATATCGAGGAACTTGATTCCATCCCCTGCAGCAACTCTGCTCTTCTTTTTTCCATTTAGGAGCATGAGATGATGGTCTGTGGGGAAAAGGGTGGGCTTCTGTGCCTATAGGTTGGTTTGATGGTGGCAGTTCTGCCCTGGGAGGGATCTGTCACTTCCCACGGCGCTGATCTGTTGGAAGGAGTTTGGTGGCTGTGAGCCCTTGCCTGTGGCCCACTGGGATCTCTCTGCAGGCACTCTGAGATGTTGCTGAACTGCTGGCCCAGGGCCCCTGTGCTCAGCCAGCTCTGCTTTTCACAGTCCCCAGGGAGTCTCCCTACACATGTCCCCACCTTTGCTGGCAGGAAGTGCTCCAGGATGGAGTGGCCTCCGGACCACGTGAGGGATCATGTCATAGGAAGGGCCCACAACCTCCAGCTTGGGGGACTTGGTAAGGGGAAATGTCCCACAGAGCACTGTGGAATCACCTCTGGAGGACTTCGGGTGCTCTAAGAAGAGGATGTTTATCCTCCTACCTAAAATGCCTTCAGCGAAGCCAGAGGTGGCGTGATTCCTGGCAAGCACAGATGAGCCAGTGTTTTTTTAAATTAATTAATTAATTTATTTTTGGCTGCATTGGGTCTCCATTGCTGCCCCGTGGGCTCTCTCTAGCTGCGGCGAGCATGGGCCGCTCCTCGTTCTGGTGCGATAGCTTCTCATTGTGGTGGTCTCTCCCGTTGTGGAGCACGAGCCCCAGGCGCGTGGGCCTCAGCAGCCGCGGCTTGTGGGCTCTAGAGCGCAGGCTCAGTAGTTGTGGCGCACAGGCTTAGTTGCTCCGCGGTATGTGGGATCCTCCCGGACCAGGGATCAAACCCGTGTCCCCTGCACTGGCAGGCGGATTCCCAACCACTGCACCACCAGGGAAGTCCCCTGAGCCAGTGGTTTTATATTTCTTCCTCACCTGACTGCTTCAGTTGCCCTGTGTGCTCTGTTCTCAGGACAGCAGTTAGGAGGAAAAGTCTGTTTTAGAAGGAAAACTCCTGACAGGATAATGAACTCTGCCTTGCCGACTAACAGTGAAGGCACTTAACAGGGCACCTTCCCCTCCTGGTGGGTCCCGCTGGTTCTCGGCACAGCACTCGACAAGGACAAGGCAATGCCAGATTTCCATCAGGAAACAGGAATGCGAGGTCCTCTCTGAGGCACTGGACATTCAGCTGCTTTCCTCTTCCTCGCTTCCCTCTCCTACATGCTTTTTGTGAGTTCCTTTGCCTCTTTGCTCAAGTTTGGATTCGATGTTCATTTTTGCCTAGTTTTATCTAATGGAAAAAGTTAGAGTGGGAAGTGGGCTGTGTAACTATTTCTGTGAGCACATTCAAAAGGCTATTTCTACATCCAGACATTTTTCACCAGCATTCATGCTACATGCTGCCTTACCCAGAAAATATCATTTCAGCTCACTAGGGTTGCAGAGGAGAAAGACCGTTGTTTCACTTATGAATCATCCACACAGATAGTGCATTTTATTATCTGGGAACAGAAGGATCTCAGTCTTCCTATTCATTCTTTTGCCCAGGATCCCCCTTTCTGCACTCTCCTGTTCAGTGTCCCTGTACCTGTCATGGCCATGGCATTGTCCCCTTGTGCCTTCCACTCCTCTCCCTGTGTATGTGTTCAAATCCTACCTATCTTTTACGTCCTCCCTCAAACATCTCCCCCTGGCCACCTTCCCCAATCTCTCCACCAGAGACCATGCCTTCTTCTTGGTTTCCTATGGCCAGGCCATCAGGGAAGATTTCTCTGAGCCTCTCTCATGGCTGGTATCTATTTCTACCCAGTGTGTTAGTATTTTGATGAGTCTTTTCTTCTCTACTAGGTTCCTAAATGGCAGGATCTGGTCTAAGTCTGATTCATCTTTATATTTCTTACAGCTACCAGCACAGCGCTTCACACAAGAAACATCCCCAGTTGGTGTTTGTGGAATGAATATTATTTGTTTGTATCATGTTTTTTCCCCCTTGGTCCTTACATCTGTCTCTTTCTCCAGCCCTGGCTTCTCTCCCTCAAGCTTCTGACTTACAGATCTATCTGTCTGGATGTCCCACGTGCACTCCGAACAACATAGAACAGATGAAATGTATCATCTATCTTCCCCACCACCCTTTCCACTTCCTGTGTTCTCTCCTCGCTTGGTGCAAGGACCATCAGCATGGTTACCCAGGTCAGATCCCCTTTCCTCCCTCTCTGTCCTCATTCAATCCAGCACCAAGCTCTGCTCATTTGATTTTCTGAAAGTCTCTAGAATCCCTCTCTTCCTTCCCTCCCCACCACCACTGCTGATGCAGGCCCCCATCACCTCTCAGCTGACTGCTGCATGGGTTTTCCACCTGTTCACGCTGCCTTCTGATACCATCCCCTCAAAACTCCCCTCTCACTACCACTGGGCTGTTCCTAGTAAAATCCAGCTTCGACCATGTCACCTTCCTGGTAAAATGCCTTGAGTAGTTCCTCACTCTGAAGGGTAAATTCCAAGATGTTGAACCTCTCATGATCTGACCCTTCTCTTCCATCACTCCTTAGTGTCCACTCGCCATTCTAGGCACACTGACCAGCTCAGTCATCTTTCCTGGACCTCCTTTGCTATTTAGTTCATCTGTGATTTCACTAGTGCCATACTTTTGGTGTAAAATGTCTCTTGTCTCCTCCAAGTGGGGTCGCTTTTAATGCCTCTTTAAAATTAGTCCATAGGGCTTCCCTGGTGGCACAGTGGTTGAGAGTCCGCCTGCCGATGCAGGGGACACGGGTTCGTGCCCCAGTCTGGGAAGATCCCACATGCCGCGGAGCAGCAGGGCCCGTGAGCCATGGCCGCTGAGCCTGCACGTCCAGAGCCTGTGCTCCGCAACGGGAGAGGCCACAACAGTGAGAGGCCCGTGTACCGCAAAAAAAAAAAAAAAAAAAAAATTAGTCCATGACTTTGCCTAGGAGGCATCCCTGGGCCCCCTCCCTCTAGGGTGGGTGCCTGCCAGTGCACGCTCTGGTGCATATTCCTGCCCTACCCCTCATCCCTGCAGGAGCCTGCCTTCACTGAGTGTGATCTCCTAGCTAGGAGGGATCGTGTATCTCTGTATCCCAGCCAAGGGCCTGGCCGAAAGAGACTCTGGGAATGAACAGACGACCCTGTGGGGAAGGCCGAGCAAGTCTGCCACCATAGAAAGCTGAGGCTCAAAGAGGCCAAAGGGCCGAATGATTGGTGAGTGGCACTGCTGGGACTGGGGCCCAAGTGCTCAGTCAGGGCCGCTTCCTCTGTGTTGCAAGGCCTTTGGTGGAATGTTCTGCTCAGGGCTCCTCTCTGGTCGTTGGGGTCCCTTTCTCTCCGCTAAACCCTCACCTCTCTTCCTCTCTCTGCCTAGTCGTGGAAAGGGAACTTAGGGAAGACTGACACACACACCAGAGCTGGCCAGGTCACAAGGCCATCTCTCTATATCTGTATTAAAATTTGGTTTAATTGACACTAATCAAAATCACTGTGAAAGATCTTCAGAGGGAGAACTTCAGCAGTGAGTGTCTTACATGGCATGACATGAGGACCGAGGTGGTACCACCTGGCGTTATACAATGAAGAGGCCTCTCCCAGGACCTGCAGACTCGACAGTCCCTGACCCAGACTTCTGGGCAAAGCCAGGCTCCCAGGAATAAAAAAATCTGGGTTTTTTTTTTTTTTCCCTGTCCTCAGTGGCTGTGTTCATACCTCTGCAGTTTGCAGCCACAGTGCCGTGACCCCATCAATTGTAAAGTGTGCCAAGTGAATCTGATACTAATCATAGGTAAAGTGCTGAAATTTGTGACTGGTTTCCTTTTATTCCATTAGAGTGGAGTCAGTGTTATAAATGACCTGTAATAAGGTCATTCTCACTCAACTTGTATTCTGGTACGGCTTCTTGACTGAGAGAGAAAAAAACTGGAGTGACTGGTGCTGGTGCTGGGAGTACATCAAACCCTTGGTGTGCCTGTGGGATCTCCCCAGGGTACAGCCCGCATTTGTCGTGGTGTGGTGGCAGAGAAAACTGTTCACGTTGTTGGTCCTGACAGTGTTTGGCCCTCTTGCTAAGCCAGATTTAATTTCTCCAACTACAGAATGGAGTGAACGAGAACTTCTCCATCCTACCTGCAGTCACTCTGCAGAACTAGACATACAAATGTAAATATATACACACATAAATACAAATAATGCTTATATTAATAAAAACAAAAATCAAGGCTTTAGTTTCTAAGAAAAGGGACTTTTTTGCGCTATTCTTTTTGTAAAACACATATATCGTTCTTCTTATAATTAGGTGCTAAACCGATGTTTTAAAATGTGATAACAAATGTCTTTGACATCTCTGATGATGAGACTATTCATGCAGAGCTCTGTGGAGGACACAAGAACAGTCAGATCACAGGTCAGTTCGTTTTACTAGAAAAGCATCTCTGTCAGCTTAAACGAGCCCTCTGCCATCTCACGATGGCTTGCTAATGGTACATAAAGATACAAGCTAGAATGAAGTTGCGTAGGTGAGAAGCCATCACGCTTTCTGAAAACACAGCTAATATCCTCTGGTTGATGGGTCTGTAGCATGGACCTTCCATTCCTCACTCCCTTGGGGTGAGGAAGCAGCCCCCCTACTGTAGCTGACTCCTTCCAGGGAGGCTCTACAGCCAAGGGAGCACCTCAGGGTTGGCCAAGGAGCCAGCTGAGGAGAGCGAAGAGGGCTTCCAGATGGAAGCCTTAATTCTGAGCCGACAGTGTAGATATCGTGCTATTTGTGCTTTATCAGCTTTGCCAAGCCAGCTGAATGTGCCTCCCTGTAATTAATCAAGCAGTGAGCTATTTGCAGTGGGTCAGTTCTGCGCTGGGCCCTCCATTAAGGCTGGGACCATAGAAAGTTTTAAAGCCATGGTCTCTGCCTGCAAGTCTAGTCAGAGCTATGATATGGGAAACAGCAGAATCAGGGATTAAAGATTAATTAAGAAAAGCTCTTTTATGCTTTAAAAATTGGGAGCGAATGCCATGTCTGAGAATTGGAGTAATCAAAGTAGGTTTCAGGAAGGAGGGGAACTTACGCTGGGACTTATAAGGGTGTGAAGAACTGAGGTAGAAGGAGGGTGAGGAAGGACGTGTCGGGGAAGGGAGAGGGCAGAGGTGCAGAGATGGGCATAGACAACCCTGTCACCCTATCCTGTTCTCTCTCTGCCCCTCTCTCCCTTACAATTGAACTGAATGTGAAGAGTAGAAAAAAACCTAAATCAATCCTATCAAAAAGTAGAAAAGTGAAACCTCGTGGACGCCGTGATCTGCACTAAGTCGTAATGATGTTGCAGGCTGGCTGGGAACAACTTCCACGAGGTCAGGAAAACATACCTGCCCCTGGAACAGGATTATGCATTTGCTGGGGGGGATGACGTCTGCCTCATTCAGTTGTCTTGGAAGCGCAACCCCCCGACTGTCTTTGTATCACGTGAGCGTCTCTGGCCAGATCAGGCTGACCTGTGGATGCACTCTGCGTGATCAAGCCGTTGATCAGTAAATCAAAACAATAGCAGAGTTAGGCCTTTTGTCACTTTCCATGGGTGGGATGGGGCAGAGCTGGGTCTAACTTCCAGCTTCCCTTTGCTCTGGCCCGTCTTTGCGGGCAAGCACTGGGCTTGCATCCAAGGTCCTGGGATGTATAACTAGCATCTGGCCGGGAACAGAGGGAGCCGTGGTCAGCTAGTGAAGAAATCAAGCTTACAGGTGACAGGTTCTCTACTTCACCTCATCACCTCCCCCTCCAAAGCCCCGATATAAGAAAGAAGTCCTGGAAAACCAGGAGAACAAAGCTGACAGCACGCAGAGACGTGTGGGTGGGAGGCCAGCGAGGGGGGAGGCAGGGCAGGGAGTTGTTGTGTGTGCATGTGTTTTAAATTAATGATGGGAAGGATTTGAAGACTCGTACAATGACTTTGCCAGGGAAAATGTAATTAGCTGAAGACAACATGCTGCTGATGTTGGAACCGGTGGTTTAATGAAGCCTCCTGCCCTAATGAGAACGTCAGTGTCTTGCTCGGAGATTGCCGTCACGAACAGGGCCTCTTCTCCAGATTTTGTGCTTGATTAGTTCCAGAGAAAAATTGAATTGTAATAATTTTTTTTTTTAACAGGGAGAAACAAGAGCCACAGCACTTAGTGTATGGCCCAAGAGCAGACTCTTGACTGTCAATCTTCCCTCCCACTCCCCTCTTTGGTGTCAGACAAAGCTTGCTGGCAAGGAGTGAGGGGCTTGGAGGGAATCTTAGCATGTGAAACACTAATTGTGTTCGTAGGTCAGCGTCTCCCCCAGTCCTTAATTCCCTTGCCTGTTCCTTTGCTACAATTCTTCAGCTCTATTATGCATGTTACTTGTTGCCAAGATTGAGTCACAGCTTGAGTGTTACAAGAGATGTGACCATGGATGCCCGTTATTCTCCTTAGCAAGGCGGGTCAAATAAGTTACAGGTTAGAAGAGCTTTATGAGCAGAAAGCCATGAATAAGAGTTTTGCTAACCTCTGTATTTGATCAGCATTAAATGACTTGCATTGGGAGTGACCATTATCATTGTTAGGGCCCTAATGCAAAACATGACCTGCAGGGATTCTCCTACCTTTTCCAAATCTGTTGGCCAGCAGTCTTTTGGGTGACCTGACTGATGCAGGTTCTAATTTCTCTGAAAGTGTTCAAGTCCCACATTTTCTCCCCAGCCTATCTTCTACACGTGTTGTTGTATTATGGAACACATCTAGTGTTCCTCTTAGGGCTCTGACCCCAGAACAAGGGCTTACAGGCAGCAAAGAGACCTGAGTTTATGTGCAAGTGTGGCAGGCTATTCTCAAGGAGATAGTTGAGCATCTGTGCCTATTGACCCTAAAGGCATTTGATTTCACTTAGAAAACATCCACCCAAGAACAGATATCTCCGTAAGTTTTCTCTTCCCGTGTGGAAACGACCGCCCAGTAAGTCTGGCCGCCCTTGGCACAATTAAATTATTGCTTGAAATTATGCTCTTGGTCAACCCAGTGATTACATTAACTGATCAGCTTAATTGAAGAAGACTGGGGGCATCTGGGGCAGGCAGTGAAGACAGTGTTGAGTGTAGACATTTGAGAATCCTTACTTGCAT